>NW_008580147.1:1464991-1465563 GCF_000520115.1 Aphanomyces invadans
CAACACAGCGATTTCCAGTATCGCTCGAAGTTCCTCGCATGCAAGCAAGGCAAACGCTCCTTGCAAGACTACATTCACGACCTTCGCTTTTTGGCGGCGAATATCAACGACGACCCCCTGCTACCCGAAGCGCTCCGGGTCAACGTCTTCATGGCGGGGCTCAACCACGGTCCAGCACGAACACAGCTCTTCCGTGTCTACCCAGCCTCGTTCAAAGAGGCTGTTGGTATCGTCCTTGCTTAGTCGTACGCCTCAGCCCTAGCGCATAATCGTACCGATCCCTCGGATATGGATATCTCGGCATTATCCCATACCAACGACGACAAGTGCAGCAACCGCGGCCGCAAGGGTCAGTTTTGGCGTGAGTGCCGCGCACCTCGACGCACGCTCACTCCCTCTGCAAAAGACGCGCGATCCGACCCGCTTGATCGTCGTCCGAACAATCGAACACCCTCTTACGGTGGGCGTCCCTTAAGTCGATCTACTGGGCCACCTGGTCGATCTGACCACCAGGCGGCGGGAAACGACAAGACCCAGTAGGCGCGAGGCGCCCTACTGGGGCACCAATAGGT
>NW_008580147.1:1481633-1523997 GCF_000520115.1 Aphanomyces invadans
TGAACCCCGGAAAATGCCAACACCCCTAAAAAAGCCGACCACCTCTGTAACATGATCTGTTTTACTACGTCCGACTGGTAAAAAGTGCAGGCGAACATTCCAGGGTATACAAATTTGAAGTACAATAATTCTGTATATATAAAGTTTTACACTGATTGACCAGGTCGGCAAGCTCATCCATGCGATCCTCTTCCTCAAGCCGCGCATTCAGCAACTCCATTGCGTCAACATCCACCTGCGTTGCCTTGCCTCGCATATCTTGTACGTGTTGTCACCTTCGATGCGAATGACCAAACGCATCACACGCTACCAGGTAAGGAACGTGCTGTCCAATGCTTCTTCTGACATTGGCTTGAACGAATCTTCAACTGCGTGGATGAGTTCCGCCATTGAGCAGCACTCCATCTGCTGCTGAAGTGACTGAATAGAGTTGAAAAACCCAAGGTCGAGCACATTCAGGTCCGGCGACTGAGAAGGCTGTCATGTCAACTTGATCTTCCAACCACCAGAAGCGGCAGCAGCGGCAAAAACAGCGTCGTCAACGGAAATGTGCGGCCTCCCGTTCAAGCACGAGCTAATCTGCTTCAAGAAGGACGTTCGGCGCGATGAGCATATTTTGACCTCAATACACATAATTACGTTCATGAAGGCATATCATCCGACTTGGCTTGAAGACTACAAGGCGGCGAAAAAGGATGCGTACAAGTCTCTCCTCAAGTTGTGCCAAGATTTTGCGAAACGGCACAATTTTTCTCAGCGCGTGCCATGTCGCACGAAACTGCCGACAGGCGAAGTGATAGCGTTACAACACCAGTTCGCGGCGAAATTTTGGGACAAGTACCACGCGTACGAGCCTTGTGACATCCTCAATATCAAAGATACGGCTGTCCACTACGAGATGCCCCTGGCAGAATTTGGGCTGAGAAAGGACAGTCGTCGCGTGTAGACAAACCTTCGGACCGTTTGACAGCCGTGTTGACATGTCGTTCGAACGATAAAATTTTCCCATAACATTCACTGACGATATCGGAGGCGAAAAGGTTCCAATTCATTTTATTGTCCATGGTATGCTCCGTGGCTTGATCGACAAGACCGAAGTAGCAGCGGACCCTGAGGAGCATTACTACGATATTCAAGAATCCGCCTGGATGGTTGGTCGTGTGTGGAGGAAGTATCTCGAAATGCTTCCGCCCTACGTCATCGGCTCGTCCGTCATTATTGCTGACAATTTAGACGCTCATGTCACAAGAATCAACGGAAACAATTGCTGGAAACTGTAACTCGCTGTCATACTTCTGATTTTTGATCCTTGCATCACAGCTGATTTTGCTTCTAGTTTCGCTGATGATCGTGCACTTCTGATATTTTCGATGCTAATTTCACAGCTACTTTGTTGTTAATTTTGCTGCGCTAGGAGGTGTAGTTAAATATGTAGCGCTTCTGATAGGTATACATAAATTCTCCTGATTATAGCCAAGCCAATCAACTAGAACTAAACCACATAAATTAATGAATCCAGTTTTATTACGCCTTTGTACCCTTCATAGGAGACAATTTCTGAAGATTTGGTGCATTTTTTGTCTGACAAAAATCATATTATACTGAAGATTTCAATGTACTCATATAATTATTTCGCGCTATGCTAGTGTGAAAACCAACTTTATATCCAATCAATAGACGTTATTTTCAAATTTTCTACCAATCAACACGCCGTTTGACAAAGGATGGTTTACCTGATGGATTGCGCTCATTGAGACAATTGGACCATGGCGACGTCGGCGGAACCTCCGAAACCAGCGCGAGGATTGCTTGGTAACTTCATCATTGCGGCGGCGGCCACGTCGCTGGCAACCATCGGTTCAAACCCGATGGAAGTCGTCAAGACGCGCATGCAACTACAGGTACTCGTCTCTACACACAATGACACTTCAACCCATCCATGCTGACGTCGACCACAGGGCGAGCTTGCATCGAAAGGCGCGCCTATCGTCTACCGCAACTCGATCCATGCGTTCTACACCATTTGCCGACTGGAAGGCATTGCTGGGATTCAGCGAGGTCTCGTGGCCGGCATGTGCTACCAGGTACCTTCACCGCTCGTCGAAAGACATTGCACTCAACAACTCGTTCGGTCGACCAGAGCTTCATGAACGGCGCGCGCTTAGGCTTTTTTGAAAAGCTCCAGCAAGTGTTTGGCGCGACGGACCCCAACCACTTCTCGTTTCCGCTGCGCAACATGGCTGCGGGGGCAACGTCCGGTGCCGTCGGCGCCATGATGGGCAGTCCATTCTTCCTTGTCAAAGCACGTCTTCAAGCGCAAAGTACTGCCGCAACTATCAACGCCCAATACCATTACAGAGGCACGGTAAGGCTGCCACTTCCCTTGATCCGATTTTCATCACACCACGTCATGGGACAGCTCGACGCGATCCGCCAAATCGTTGCCAAGGATGGCGTCTTGGGGCTGTATCGGGGCGTGAACGGCGCTATCCCTCGCGTCGCCGTCGGGTCCGCTGCACAGCTATCTACCTACGCGTCGTCGAAACATTTGGTGCTGTCGACTGGATTGGTCGAAGATGGCGTGTGGTGCCACTTAGCTGCCAGTTTGGTCACGGGACTGGCCGTCACGACAGCCATGAATCCGTTCGACGTGGTCAGTACTCGCTTGTACAGTCAAAAGGTCGTGGACGGGAAGGGCGTGCTGTACTCTGGCGTGCTTGACTGCTTCAAAAAGACATTTGGCGTTGAGGGGGTCCGTGGGCTGTTCAAGGGGTGGTCGGCACACTACTTGCGTCTTGGTCCCCACACGATCCTCACGTTTGTATTTTGGGAGCAGGCAAAATCGTTGGCTGCGTCGTTCGGGTACTAGAGTTAGTTGCCTCGATGTTCGAGTTAGGAAAGGTCACAAGACCCTCGTCATCTAAGCGCCCTTCCGCATCCCTTGTGGCTTTTTCGGGTCGTCCTCCATGGTGTGCGGCGCGTCATGTATTCGCCGCGTCGACAACGACGACGGTCCATGCATGCACCGACCCAACTAAAGGGTCGGCATCGTCCTGATCGGGCATCTAACCACGCGAGTGCAGAGAGCCATCGCTCGTACACTCACGGAACCTCTTGTGAGAACGTAAGGCAGGTTCGTTGCGGGTCCAGGTTGATTCGGTACCCGAGCGCTGTCCGTACCACGCATCTTCAGCAGAATCACCATCGCATTCACGACCGCAGACGAGCATGCAATGCGCTCAAACGTCGCCGAGTGAGTCTTGAATCGCACCTGGCAACGACGCAGCTATGTCAGCCAAGGCATGCATTATGCGAATGGCGCGGCGATTCCTTGCGCTGCATGCTGGATTTTCAAGCAGCCAATCAATTTCACGTTAGAAACGTGATGCGAATCGGTGGGTCGCCAAGGTGACCTGCGCCGTGCGCGATGGCTGAGCAACTCCCGCGTGTGTTAGTGGTCTCTGGCGTGTCTAGCGGCGTCGGCAAGACGTCCGTTGCCATTGGCATCATGGCGTCGTTAACCCATCGTGGGTTGCGCGTTCAGCCATTTAAAGTCGGCCCCGACTTTCTCGACCCCATGCACCACACGGTCGCGTGTGGCGGCGTTGCGAGCGTCAATCTGGACGGTGCGATGATGGGCCGCGAAGGCGTTTTGGAATCGTTTGCACGCCATTGCCGCGCGTCCAAGGCGGACTTTGCCATTGTCGAGGGCTGCATGGGGCTATTTGACAGTCGCGATGGGCATTCGGACTGTGGAAGCACCGCCGAAATCGCAAAATGGCTGGATGCACCGGTCGTGTTGGTAGTCGACGCGTGGTGTCTCGGCCGAACGGCGGCCGCTATCGTGCACGGGTACGCTTCGTTCGATCCAAATGTACGCCTAGCAGGCGTCATCTTCAACAAGGTCGGGGGAAAGGCACATTCTCAATGGCTTCGGGACGCTATAGCGTCGACAGCACTCACGGAAAGGGTGTCTGTCCTCGGGTGCCTTCCCAAATCGGCGGCTGTCGTTATGCCAGAGCGGCATTTGGGGCTCCATTTACCGACCCCCGATAGCTCGACCAGTGTCCTCCATGAACTGCGACGACTCATTCACTCGCACGTCAACTTGGATTTGTTTGACCTGACGGCGGGTCCGGTATTCCCCCCAAGCGGTGCTACCGCGTTGTCGGCGGACCCATCGTCGTCAAGCGACTCGAGCCATGCTCTGCTCCCACCTGTCCGCTTTGGCATCGCCAAAGATGACGCGTTCTGCTTCTACTACCATGACAACCTCCACCTCTTGGAAGCTGCAGGCGCGACACTGGTCTACTTTTCTCCGCTCCGAGACAAAACGTTGCCGCCTGGCTTGCATGGCATCTACTTTGGAGGTGGATATCCTGAGCTGCATGCGTCGGCCCTCATGGCCAACACAACCTTGCAATCGTCCGTGAGGGACTTCGCACGTCGCGGCGGGTTGATTTACGCAGAATGCGGTGGGCTAATGTACCTGTCCCAGGCGCTCCACGATGGCCATGGAGGTTTGTTTTCCATGGTCGGCCTCCTCCCCTTCGACGTCACCATGACGCCGCGTATGGTTATGGGCTATGTCAACGCAACGCCGTCGCCTGCCTTGGTGTCGTTGCTGCGGCTTCCCCCGAACCTCGTTCTACGTTGCCAGCAATATCACTTTTCGGAAGCCACCGACAGCTCCGGGAAACCCATCGAGCAGCTCAGCCGTGAGGGGGTCGGCATTGGGTGGGCTGGCGTCGCGCATCATGCGTACAACGTGGCGATGGTGCACACATCGACGACATCGTGTCCGCCATCTCTCGAAGGCGTTGTGCAAGATAGCACGATTGCTTCGTATTGCCATGTTCACTTTGGGGCGACCCCCGAGATGGCGCCAGCCCTCGTCCAAGCTGCCCGGCGCAAGATGCGGTTCGTGTCGTTGGAAGCAACTGCGACGGAAACCCTCGGTGCCATCTGGTCCACAACGACTAGCGACGACGACGCGTTCCCAGCCAACCCGGCCGTGCTTCATGGCATTAGCGAGTTCTGCACGGCCCCCTCGTGGCTCGTAAAGTCGTTGCCAAAGCTCACGCTCAGTTTGATCACAGCTACCACGAGCCAAGACATCGAGCGCCAAGTCCAAGAGTTCCATGCGGCGGGCGTGCGAGACCTGCACACAATACACACCCCGACCTTGCGTGCCGCCAAACCTGACGTTGTGTTCACCCAAGAAGCGTGCGATCGGTGCGCCGTGACCGATTCGGCGCTGCTGCGGGCGTTGGACGCGATCGGCCTTGCCGCGACGACATCGACAGTTCTCTGTCGACCGCGCACCGTTGACGAAATGCTGCAGCAAGTTCTCCGACTCGGCGCCGTCGTCGGCGAGCCCAAGCGTGGCGAAGCGCTTCATGCTTCTCTCACCGCACGTTTGGAGCGCGTTCGGAAAGCGGTAGGGGTGACAAACCCAGTCAAGCCACGGGTAGTGGGGTTGGAAAGCGCGTTCCCGCTAGTCGTGTCCGGGCAATGGCTGCCAGACATGCGCATTCGAGCGGGAGGAGTGGAAGCGCTTTGGGATTCGTTCCCGGGGTGTCCGCCGCGTAGGCTGTTGTGGGACGATATCGTCACCGCATCGCCAGACGTGCTCGTGGTGGCGTGCTGTGGCAAGTCGGCGTATGGAAGTGCCAAGGAAGTTGAAGACCACCTCGCGAATCTTCCCGGGTTTTGGGACCTTCCGGCCATGCAAGCGTCGCCTCCGCGCTTGTTTTTGTTAAGCCACGAGCTGTCGTCTCGCCCAGGTCCTCAAAGTGTCGATGGCATTGAGATCCTGGCAGCGCTACTTCACCCGGAAAGCAACATCCCGATTGCTTACCCAGGTCCGCCAGAGTCGGTGCTGCAATTCACTGGCACACGCGAATGCATGCCGGCGATGACCGACCACTTCGTCCCTGTGAACTTGAGGCCATCGCTGCATTGTCCCTCTGAACAAGCGACTGAGCCAGTCTCCTTTCGTCCTGCGGACGCGGCCACGCCAACAACATGCTCGAGTGAACGAGAGCCTTCTATCGCCTCAACAGGGCCAAGCAATGGATCTGTGCCCACTGCTCTTCCAGTGTCGGCTCACGTCCTGCTCTCATGGCACGACAAGCTGCTCCTTTTGCAAGGTGACACGTCCCGTCGGCAGTTGGATGCAAATGTGCTGTGGGAAGGCAGCTCGTCGGTGGTAGACGGCAAGTACTCGTGGCGTCCCGTGCCGTGCACAACAGTGTTCGGTGAATCGGTGCCAACTCGTCGCTCCAACCATGCCGCGGTCGTGTGGGGTGACGTCGTCGTGGTGTTTGGCGGATGGGACGCGGCCGGGCTGCGTCCCCTCGCGGACCTCGAGCTCTTGGACTTGACAACGCGGTGCTGGACCCATGGTAGCTCGATGGGTAGCCCTCCATCTCCACGAGGTAATCCCTCGATGGTCCTCGAATCCAACTCGCACGTGTTGGTGTTTGGCGGTTGGAATGGCCGCAAGCGCTTCAACGATGTAACTCAGCTCGACCTGACTACGTGGACGTGGACGACGCTCTCCATGAACGTGGACGACAGCCCCTTGCATCCTTCGCCGCGAACAGATCATACAGCAGTGTGGTGGCCATGCGACAACTCCCCGCAACCACCCAAGGACGAGTCTTGCCGACGCCGTCGCGGGGTCATGGTGGTATTTGGTGGGTCGGACAAATCGCTCGGGCCGCGAAACGACGTGTGGGCGTTTTACCCGGACCGCACGGGAATCGCATGGGAATCATGGACGTGCTCCGGTGATGTGCCGTCCCGTCGAACGTCCCACGCCGCCATCCTTGTGCACGGCCACGTTATGGTCGTGACTGGCGGCCAGTCCCATCTCACACGCGGGGGGTCTGTCATGGACTCGGTGTACGCATTGGATTTGACGACGAAAGTGTGGCGTCGACTGGGACAATCCCTTTTGCATCCAGTGTGCAGGCACTCGATGGCGATACTTTCGAATGGCAAGGACACGAGCAGTGTTGACATGGCGGTCGTCGGCGGCTACGACGGCAAGAAATCCACGTCTCTCGTGCAAATCCTGTCGCTATCACAGGATGATGCCGTGCCAGATGAAAACGTGCAAGAGGCCATGTGCGCCACGAAAATTGCGACTCCCCCATCCTCGACATCACGAAGCGTATCCTTTCCAATAGTTGCACCCAAGCAGCACACGTGGGCGCCGATGACGCCACTCACTTGGTCCGACGTAGTCGCCGACGAGTCGCTACGGCAAGATCTAGACGAGATTCAAGACTTGGACAGCGACGACGACGATGATGTGGCAAGTGAAAAGTATCGACTGCTGCATCGAGTGGCGTGCGAGCGAGGGTATCGGCAGTATGTCGACCCTGGGTCAGGTTACACCGTCTTCACGTCGGTTTACTTGAAAGAGCGCGCGTGTTGCGGGTACAAGTGCCGCCATTGTCCGTGGGGCCACAAGAACGTTCCGAAGGGAGTGAACGACTCGAAGCCAAACTTGGACTGGTAGGAAATGCCGAGCCCTGTTTTGGTCGTAGAGATCTACCTACTTGTAATGCTCGAGAGGACCAAACACGGGCTTTCGCTTGGATGCAATCGCATCGACGCCTTCGCGGTAGTCGGGGGTTGCATAGCACACTGCCTGACTGCTGGCCTCTCGATGGAGCGCCATGTCCAGGCCCTGGTCTTGCTTGAGGCGAAGGGTCTGGAGCAGGCTGCGGGTCGCAATCGACGACCCCGACGTCATCTCTTCGGCCAACTTGACAGCCTCAGCCACCACGTCCTCCTAACAGAACCCAAGATGGAGTGCTGCATTCCACTGGCATGGACGGTCGTACTACCTTGCTCACGACTTTCGTGGCCAGGCCAAGCTCGAACGCTTCTTGGCCCGAAATCACCTTTGATGTCGATGAAGCACGAACGAGAACCAGGACAATCAAAGAGTACCTTGCCGCTAAGGAGTAAGTGGTTGGCCCTCTCGGCTCCAACGAGGAGCGGGAGATAATGCGTGCACGCCATACCCTAGTAGATCCATCACAAGGTAGGTAGAGTCGACGGGGATCTCGTACGGGGTGCAAACCCAAGTGGACAAACGTGAAGCCTAGCTTGGCGTCCTTGGCCACGACGCGAGCGTCGGCAAAGAGGGAAATGCACATGCCGGCACCGATGGCAGGGCCGTTCAGTGCAGCTATAAGCGGAACGGGAAGGCTGCGCAAGCTCAAGAACCGACCATAGAACTTGCGCATCGTGACCCTGTGTGCATTTCAAATGGTCATATGCCATGAACAACGTACGTGTTGCGGCTAGTCGTGTCGCTGGCGCGCTTCTGCAAAAAGTCCAAGTCACCGCCCGCCGAAAACGCACGCCCTTCTCCCGTCAACACAATTGCACGGAATTCGTCCGCGCGGTCCTTGATCTCTTGCACAAGTTCTACCCGAGTACTTTTGACTTCGTCGGGCAAACGCTCTAGCGTGCGTACCTTCGACGCGGTCCCCCATGTCTGCCGTCAAAGCGTTGAGGCGGTTGGGATCGTTCAAGCGTACGATGCCAATCTGTCCTTGCTTCTCTAGGGTGACGGATTCTTTCGCCGCGCTGGAGACGCCTCGGTGGACCGCAAGGCGTCGTGGCCCGGCTGCAATTCGAAGGCGAAACATCGTCGAAAGTGACGGCGACGACCACGCTGTCAAGTGTGGAGTCCGCATTCCACCAATCACAACACACTTGAAGAACGGGAACCAATGGCATGCGCCCATTCAATTTATTCAAGCTGGTTGAAGAGGATGGGGTCGCGGATGATGCTTGGGATGGTCGGCGTCAGCTCTCGGAAGCCTCATGGTAGTGCTCGGACGCGTGGAAGGCAAGCTTTCGCTTCTCCGACACGGCGTTCACGCCTTCTTGATAGTCTGCAGAGGAAAACGACGTCGCTTGGCAGTCCACTTCCCTCGCCAACGCAATCTCGACACCAACATCTTGTTGCATTCGAAGTGTGCGGAGTAGGGTCCGCGTCGCGACGGACGATCCAGCCGTCATTTCCTCTGCCAACGCCAACGCTGTCTTGAGCACGTCCTCCTGCATATGGAGCGTGACCTGGCATGGCTAGCTTCAAAAGAACACGCCCTACCTTGTCCACAATCTTGGTTGCCAACCCAAAGATCAACGCCTCTTCACCCGACAGGACCTGGCCAACACATCAGACACCCACAGCTGCATGCAAACCAACTCTACTTTTCCCGACAAGAGAAAATGCGCTGCTTTGTCCGGCCCAATGAGTTTCGGCAGGTAATGCGTCACTGCCATGCCCTGCCACAGAGAGTGAATAATCAGACTGCGTCGTTCATCCAGAGCCATGTTGGTACCGGATGCAGCCCGAGATTGACAAACGTAAAGCCGACTTTGGCGTCTCGCGCAATGACGCGGGCATCGGCAAAGAGGGAAATGCACATGCCTTCACCGAGTGCTGCGCCATTCAGCGCCGCGATCAACGGGATCGGAAGCTTTCGCAGGGACATGAACCGTTCGTAGTACGCTCGCATGATGGCACTGCCACGAACAGCATTCTTATGGACCAAACAATTCAACGAAAATGCTACCTGTTGCGCGTTGCCGTGTCCTGGATGCGCGCTTGGAGGAAAGCCAGGTCGCCTCCGGCCGAGAAGACACGACCTTCGCCCGTCAATACAACGGCCGAGAATTCGTCAACGCGATCGATGATCTCGCGGACGAGTTCTGCAGCCAGCCACGGTGTTAGTTGCCTTGGCACGGACGAGAGATTAGCGACGGACCTTCGAGGCGGATGCCCATGTCCGTCGTGAGGGCGTTCAGCCGCGTGGGATCATTGAGCTTCAAGATGGCAATCGTGCCGACCTTTTCCAACGTGACGGAGGGAATTTTTTGAAAGGGGAGTCGGTGCAGATCGATGTCGCTTCCGTCGAGACTACTTGGGGCTGGATTCTGCGAAAAGAAGCGCAGTTTGGCCTCGGTCGATAGGTTCTGGTACTCGGCCCACTTTTGTGGGTGCTCCGTTTCGAGGTGGCGTTTGATGTGATCCGTGCGGAACGCTTCCCACACCTTGCACCCGACTCGACGCCGTTTGCCGTCTGGGAGCATACCTCCCATCGACGTGTCTGTGCCATCGATGGTTGGAAACCCTGCGATCCCGCTCTTGCCTTCGCGACCGTAGCGGTCACAAAACCCACACGACGCCTTCGTGATGATATGATTGTGGAAGTCGCCTTCCTGCGGCACGAGCCCAAACTTCAGCTCGTAGTCCGGCTTCCACACGAGGCGTGCTTCTTGATTTTGCGTTCGCATCTTGCCAAGACCGTCCGACGACATGCCGCCTCGCCGTCTAATGCGGAACTGTTACGACGCGGGCACGGCCAAAGTGCCATCGCATGGCAAAGGATGGTGGATTTGTATCAACCTGTGAAACATTATAAAGCGTAGGGACACCCGACTGGGAATTTTCCCCTCGGAACGGATTATCCAATCACAGGTGCGCTACAGAAACGACACCTGGGTGTTGCATGCCAAAGTGGTGACGATGGCGGTCAAGGACCGACGACACCAAGTGCTGGCCGCCGTGCGCCGCGTATTTGCGGCCGATGTGTATGAGATACTGAGCCCATGCACGCCTCGTGACATGGACCGATTGCTTGTAGATCTGACGACGATCGCCGCCGGGCAGATGCGTTCCTCCAATCGTTTCAAAAGTCGTCGGACGCCATTCCCATTGCTCTGACGTGGTTGACCGACGACCGAGACGACGTTGAGGCCCATGCGCAACTCTTCCTTGTCAACACGATATATCGCGCCATTTGCAGTCGTGGAAGCAAAGACATGGCCAAGTACCAGCACCGCAAAGAAGATATCCTTCCCGTGTCCACAACCCAACTTGTTGTGTCGTGCTTCCATCAGCTTTGCACGCACATCTACGCAGCGTTTTCTCAACCGTCAACGCCGATGAACATGGCGAATCAATTTGCATGTTGTGTGACAGTCTGCATCCTCGGTAGCACAGAGGCGGGGGTGCTGCCCACCCTGGAAGGACTGGCTCGCCAGGAGCGAACCAAGACCACCGATCCCAACATGTTGTATTGCGTCGAAATGGCCGTCATCCTTGTGCTGCAACTCGTGCCCGAGGAAATCCACAACAAACGGCTCTTGCTCCGTATCGACCATCGAACGAGATGGGAGAACGCCGTTGAGGCCGAGTCGGCGGCCGTTTTGGCGGCTGTCGAGGCGTGCTGGCGTGGAATGCAAAGCCACGCTCTGCCAAAGACCCTGCACGACAAGATGGAGCACGCGATCTTTCAGGCGTTTGCGACGTGGGTTGAACACGGCCACTTGCCAGCGAGCACTGTTGCCAACTCTGTCTTGCTGTCTGTCGTATTGGACCAATCGACACACCAACTGCGGAGTGGATCACATCATGCCGTGGAGGTGCTCGTAGAAGTGGCTCGCGACGTTGTTCATGTATGCATCGACATGCAACATCTACCGCTCATTCAAGTGCTCCTTTGCTACGCGATCCACGTTGGCCGTGACGCGATCCACCTCGACATGCAGCTACCCACGGATCTCTTGCTGCAATTGGTTTCTCTTGTGGCAGACATTGGCCAGCACGCTCTGGCATGCCAAGCCCTCCACGCACCATCGAGCGAGTCGTTCTCGTTCTTGGACGTCGTCTTGTCCCTTACTGCACATGCGAACACCGACGTCGTGATGAAACTGGTCGACTTTTGGGTCGACCTGCGCGAATCGATTGCCCAGACCCCCGCCATGTCTGCTGCATTCGACCCTTATGTCCACCGAGCCGTCCACGTGCTGCTTCGCAGCACCGAGTACGCCCGCATTCCCGACCACACGAGCGAAGACTTTTACCAGTACAGAAAAGACATTCGGACTGTGTTTCGATCTCTCACCCAGCCTTCACTGCACTACCAGCACCATTTTGTCCACGAACTCACGACGCTCCTCTTTGACGAATTTGCACATGCTAACCGCATGGCCACGGTCGAAGTGTACGTGCATGCCCTCAGTGCGATGGCCAAAGTCATCGTCGACACGGACGACTCGATCGTATTTCGCATTTTGGACAACCTCGCGCGCTTTGCGGCCAACTGCACTACGCTCAACGTTGACGCACAGTCGCTCCTCCGGACGACTGCGGTCTTCCTCAGTGTTCTCCACACGTGGGCGGCGAAGAACGCAGCGGCGCTCCCCCTCGCTTATGTGATCCTGTCCAGGTGCTTTGAATGTTCCGAGAACGATCCGGTGTGCCCCATGCGAGTCGCGGAGGACCATATCGGTGCCGTCGCGCTGGCGAAAATCAGTTCCCAATGCGCACCTCACATGGCTCCTTCTTCATCGTCGAATTTGCAATGGCTCCCGGCGATGCGTTCGATCTACCTTGCCAACTCCCCCTGCACCACGACGACCCCTGCCATCATGACAGACAAGAGCCTCGGCCTCATCCTCGAAGCTTACGCGCACGTGGCTGCTGTGCCAAGAGAAAACTACTATGACACAGCCACGCCCGCCATCGTAGAGCTGTGTGGGGACATGTTTGAGCTCATGGAGACCCTGGTACCGCAATGCCGGCATCACGACCACGCCCGCGCACAGTTAACCCTCGTTTTGGGCCATCTCCAAACCCTCGCTGCATCGCTACCACCTCCCGTACCGGCGGCGCATGGAATGCACCCCTTGCTGCACGTCGTTCAACTCAACTGGTCGACGTTGCAACTGATCTTCACACACACACAGTCCCTAGCGCTTCAGTCAAAAGTCAGCGTGGTGTTTTCGACACTTTTTCGACATGTGGGTGCGGATGCAGCCTCGCTGGCACTTGTGGTGGTTCCCATGTTCATGGAGGCTTTCGACTCGACCAACAGTCGATGCTTCCTCGACGCTGTGGCCTCTACCCTGCATTGTGCCGCGCCCGACGCGACCCCCGACTTGAATCGACTGCTCATTCTTACGTTCTCCCACGTCGCCAGCCGCGTGTCCCAGCTCGCCTTATCCGACGACGACCTCGTCGCTGGGGTGTTTGACTTTGTCATTGTCGGGGGCACCCGTGCACCGTGGTTGTTCAGCCAAGCGTCGTGCTTTGAGTTCTTCTTTGCCTTTGCCATGGACGCCTTGCATCTCGGATGTACGAACCCTAGCTTGTTTCGATTCTTTCAAGCAACGTGGCTGTGGGCACGTGCCCTCGACGCTTCGATGGCGCCACCATCTTCATTCCAGGACGACGTCCGATCGTTTGTCGTCCCGCGCATGCCTTCGTGCTTCCTTCGATTGATCGCCGTCACGGCAGATCCACCACCGACCACCGCCGACGACACGATGGACGCCGTCGCGGAAACGTTTCTGCAAGCCGCGCATGCCTTCGACTCGAGGCACGTCGAGCAGTGGATGGCCCAAGTATTGCTGACCGACAACTCGTTTCCGAAGCAAGGAGTGGCGCCCAGTGTCAAAAAAGAGTTTGTCGACATGATGCGGCATCCTCATGGCGCGACCGCACGCAAGCTGCGGCGACTGTTGAAACAGTTGTGTAAGCATTAACCAAAAAAATCGACGCGTGGTGCACCTACGACTGAATACGTTGCGCGTGGATCAAGCGCCTGCGTACTCGGTAGCAAGGCGCTGCATGAGCTCCCACAGTAGAAACGTAAACATCGTGTGCGGACCGACGCGAAGATGGTGAGCGGTCCACCCTTTGAAGAGCCCCCGGAGCCCTTCCATCATCCATGTCTTCCGTATGCAGTCGATCACGCCGTTGTACAGCTGGCCTTGACCGGCTACGACGGGCTGGCTCGACAGGCGTGTGGCGACGGCATCGAATGGATGCATGCATGTCGTTACAGCGACACCGCTCACAGCAGCAGCTACAACGCTTGCATGTCAGTATATGGTCGAGCTGGAATTGAGAGCGATTACCACCCATGTGGACCCACACTCCGTCTGGCGACTGCAACCACGTTTGCACGACAAGCTTAGACGAGGTATACGTCGACAATTGAGCGGCCGTCCCGATCTACGGACAGAACGATGTTAGAACGAAGAAGATGGATCAAGTCCTAGGTAAACATCCTACAGCTAAACGAGCCATTTGACTGTGGGTGCCTCGCCACAGACCAGCGAGGCCCTCGGTGCGCCAGATCTGGCGGAAACCTTCCATCTAAGTATTGTACGTTTTCAATACTGCGAGGTCGACATGTCGTGTCGCAACGGAAAATACCATGGACGAGTAATGAAAGGTCGAATGGAGCTGGAACTTAGCATGGCTGTTGCAGACGCTTTGGCCCTGAAGCCGGGCCTTGACAAGAAAGAACGGACTTCCAAACACCGCGGCAATCATGCCTACCAACATCCAGGCGGGTCTTAGCCCAATTATAGTCGTGGGAAGAGTCATGTACCTGACATGGCACCGGCGACGGCGTTTCGAGCGAAAAATGTTGCGTTCGAGGGGTCCGTCGCCCCCACAGCCTGCTGCAGTTTTCCAAATCCCCCCAAGCGGACGCCATTCATAACCACCTATATACAAAGCGCGTGGGATATGCGGATGGAAAGCGAGCGCACGTTGTACGACATGCCGGCCACGAGTCCTCGTTGAAGCCCATGAATGCCTTCCGTTTTGCCAATCGTATAGATCGCATGACAAAAGTTGCGGTACACTATCCGTCTATCATGGCCTGCCAGCTCGCCCTGTCTCGTCAGTTATGGTGAGGTCATGCGGGTCGGCTTGAGCGATACCTGAAGCTGCATGCGAGTCTTCCATCGGATTCGACCCAGTGGTAGCCAATGTGGTTGCACTGCCAGCAAGCGCGAACTCCTCGAGGAATGTCCTCTTCCGGCGCGGCGGAGCTTGTGGTGGACTCTCAATGTTTCGCATCCTTGGGGCAAGATCGATGGCAGTCGCGCGCATTTTCGTTTGAGTCGTCGTCCTTGAAGACCTCTGAATTCCACTAAATCCACAACGCCAACTTTGTATTAGCTGCTCATATTAGCCATAATCCATTCGATCGAATCGATCAGAAAGAACCATTTCCTCTACAAAACACCGGAACTACCCATTGGCAGAGGTAAAAAATCACAACACCGCCATCTCAAAATCCTTCGCCCGATCTCCACTTTGGTGCACCGTGTGCGATGCATGTTGCCCGCAGTGGAATTCGTCAGAATAGTCGCTCTTGTCAAGCAATGAGATCCGAATTACGAATATTTTTTTCATGTCTGTCCTGATTTCATTATCCAGGTGTTGCTTCGCCGCGTAAATTTGATGCTAATTAGGATTCGCTCGTCCCAGTGAGTCGAAGTAAGGCTGCTGTGCATAACAATTGCATCAAGGTCGCGACGCCAAATATTTCATAAAATGGGTGATATCTCAAATATATTTTATCGTGTAGGTCACGAGCATCCGGCAATCTACATGCTCGCTCGGATGGATGGACCGAACGCACATCTATTGCTTTGGCAGGTAGACGCCCCCAGCGCGAGAGACCCATGATTCTGGGTTGGGCTTGTAGAACGGATCGATTTGCCGAATGGGACTCGGGCTGCGATTGAAGAATGCATCGTGCGTCCAGGGTTTCTTGGCAACGTCTGACCGGCGACCACGGCTTCGACTTCGACTTCGCGTTGCATTTCGTTCGCGGCTTCGATTCCGTCTTGATGCAGTTCGTTCGCGGCTTCGACCTCGACTGCGCTCACGACTGCGACTTCGGTCACGGCTGCGGCTTCGACTGCTCGGTGGACGTGGTGTGTGTTTGATGTTGTGTCGTTGCTCGTCCAGCTATTTGCACATGTAAACATGAATTCAAACGATTTGGTCTATGTGAATGCAGTCGTACGTCTGGTCGCACGGGGTCCGGTGGCGGCGAACTGGACCGAGAGCTCTCAGATGGCGACCGCGACGGCGGCGTTGTTCCGGGGAGTATATCGCGTCCAAATTCGTCCTTTCCTTCATGACGATGGTTCTTCTTGGCTTTCTTGGCCTTCTTCTCCTTCTTTTTCTTCTTCTTCTCGGATTTTAGAGTCTCGACATCGTTACCTCCCGCCTTCATTCGGCGCCTGAATGCAGCCGCCTGCATTTCGGCCTCCGTGAATCCACCCGACCACCTCGCCATTTCCCCACTGTAGCATTGCCATTAGCTTTGGGTCGTGGAAAGACACATACGACAGAAGATGGACGTACCCTCTCGGCGGCTTGGGGGCGCCGCTGGCCATGATGTTGAGTATTCCCAATTCCCTGTACAAATGAATAGTATGGATCCATCAGTTCATGCAGGTGTGCTTGACGCCCATCCAGCTTCAACTTGCTGGTTTTGGTACAGCCAGCCACAACGGCAGCCACTGACGCATGCAAGGCGCAGATCGAGATGCCAATGGGACCAAGGAAATGAGCGGTCGCATTCGAATGCTGCTGCGCTCGCCGTGTCGTGTGCTCGAGTTGGCAAGCTCCGTCAGCGAGTTCCAAATGTTCACGAAACATGCCTCCTGCCGTCATGCTTCTCCACTCGCAAACATGCATATGCGCATGGGTATAGCATTGCAGGTATAGTCCGATCACGCAGAGTTTCCAGCGCCGTCCCGCATATCACAAACAACCACCACGCAAGCCACAAAATGGGATGCAGTCCATCGACCTCTCAAGTGGCCAAACCCGTTGACGCGTCGATTCAGCCAAATTGCAACACTGTCTCGGTCGTGGCTGACGTGCGGGACGTGAAGGACCGAGTCGTTGGGAAGATCGTCGGTCGGCCTTTGATTGTCGACCACTCAATTGACGGCGATGGCGTCGTCATGTACAACATCGCTGCCAATGGAATTGTTGTGAACAAACGCTTCACTGACTTTAAAGCTTTTCACGCGACGCTTCAGAGCGCGTTCCCACTCTTACCACCGCTTCCCCCGTCTGGCTTGCTGACAGCCTTGAGACGTAGCGACCCTGCTTTGATTCAGGAACGACGGGCTCGATTCGACGATCTTCTCAGCGTCGCGCCGTCCGACCACTTGTCTGAATTCCTGGCCATCGCCATCGACGACTCCCGACCTCTCGTGGGCAGCGCTCCGGTCCAAGCGATCAAGTCTACAGGCCTAGTGGCTGTGTAACTCAGCCACCGACAACCCAAGCGGCCTTCCCACCCGAGAACTAGAGCAAACTCCATCAAGTCCAATACAACCTTCTTACGTTCACCCCACTCGTTTCTCCATCGTGTACTCCATTCTTTGCAGTTGTGGAAATGACTCTACGCCTTGTAGCCCGCCCAATGTTGCAAGACGAAGCAGACGCAGGAACGCGTTTGTGGGTGGGCATTGCGTCGCCGTGAGTTGTAGGATCGAGCGACCTGTCGAAGGAGGTGGTGGTGGTGGTAGGGATGGGCAATTGCCTTCTGCACGAGATGGACGCCGCGTTACAACACGGGGGAGAGAGAGTTTGTCGTGCTGAATGCACAACAAAGGAGCGGCATTTTCACACAGGTCTTTGGCTGGTTCCAAGGACAGTCTGCATCATCCTAAAAACGCCTGTTGACGTCACTTCTAAACTCGCGTCGTCGAGAGGGTATGGGGTGCACTCAATCGACTGCCAGGGTTGTGGCGAATGAATCTGCGTCGAGCGAGGAAGCTCCATCGCCGCCGCACTCTGCCATATCGACACGTACTGCTGAGATCGTGGACTGGTCTGTGGACGAGAACGGAGTAGTGCTGTACCATGTCGATGCTTACGGCTTCACCGGGAAGAAGCGCTTCAATGACTTCAAAGCCTTTCACCACGACATCCAACTTGTCGTGCCTCCCATGCCCGATGCAGGCATTCTCACGGCAATCCATCGTCGCAACCAGGCACTCATCCATGCTCGACGTCTCCGTTTTCAAGACATTCTCCGCGCTGCCCCACGGGACCGCGTTGTGCTGTTCTTGGACCCATGTGCAACCGTTGCCGTCGGCGTTAGCGACACCGAGAAATCGCACGTCGTGGGGCCGTCACATTTGACCATCACCACGAGTGCATGAGCATGCTCCGTGTTAACTTAACCATTCCTTGGCATTCGATTCCACTCAGTTCTGGACAGCTACTTGCACTGACCACCGTTTGGGGGCATGGCTTGGGGCCGCATGCTGCTTAAAACCACATGCTCCTGTTTCGCTGACATGGAGCGTTAGAATCCACCCGTGAAGGTATCGTCCGCGCCCAGCTGTATGTTGTGTCAACATGGGCGGCACACTCGGAACACCAACGCCGCCTCCGCCGCCAACTTTGTCGACGTACCATCCGCAGCCTGCCATCCACCGAGGACTCGACGCCTCGGTGTCGTCCTCATTCGAAGGCTATTACATTGCCAACTACTCGATCCATCGTGTCAATCGAGCTGCGGTTGTATTTTACCACATCGAGATGCACGGCGGAACCACGGTCAAGCGCCGTTTCAATGATTTCAAAGCGTTCCATCATGCCACCGAGAGCATCGCTCGGTGTCTTCCGCCCCTGCCGTGTGCAGGGTGGCGCACAGCCCTCCACCGTCTTGATCCGTACATGATTCAAGAGCGTTGCATTCAGTTCCAGCACCTCCTGAACGCTGCTCCCCAGGACAGAGTCGACATCTTTTTGGCCCCCCGACGTTCGAAGCAACGTCCCTTCAGTCGGCTTTGGTGTGTTGTGCGAACCAAAACGCTGTGGGCACGACATTGGTTCCAACGCCGACGCCTGCAGCTCAAACGTCGTAGACAAACGGGTCCGAAACAAACGGACGCCCCCACAGCGAATCGCTTCATTACCTTGTCGCTGTTCGCCTCAGCCCGTCGAAAAGGATGAGCGGCGCAAGGCCGTGCACGTAGATGGACGTAGTGTACATGCGTAGTGTTACAGATCGTAAGCACGCCGAAGGGGGGGTGGGCTAATTCTAACGGCAGTTCCTCCTCGTCAAACTAAACAGCCATAGTCGGGGGAGATTTGTAGGAACACGTCGTCGAAGAAGCGCTCGCCGCTGTAGTCGACTCCGTCGTGGAATACCGCCTCGTCTTCTTCGTACTTGATGTCTGTTAGCATGATGTCGTCGTCGACCATCGGGCACACCTGGTCGTCGTCGCCGACGTCTCCCTGGTGGTGGTCCATGTACTCGTCCAAGTGGTGCATGTGCAAGGGCCGATCAAAGTATGAGTCCATGGCGGCGGAAGGCGCCGCTGTCTTTGGGCCATGCACAGACGACAGGTCCTTGGATGTCATGCGGAGTGTCAACGCGGGCATGTCGGCGAGGACGGGAACATTGATCGTTCGCGGTATGCATTGAAACGCCGTGTTCTGCTGCAAGATTGCCGTCAGTGCCTTGTGTATACGGGGCACGGCATGGGGACGTACCATCGAAGAAGGCTTTCGCAGCGGTGGCAACTTGTCAAAGTTGGTATGGACGTCGTTGGGGTAGTCAGGAAATGCTTGGGACGACGATTTGTCCATTTCGGAAGGGCTGATGGAGCAGTCCGAAAAGGACGCGCCATAGCGAGGGCTTCCGACGGAGCACATGTCATCGCCCGAGTCAAAGTCGTCGTCGTCGTCGACAAAGGCATGCATAATTTGGCCAGACGGGTCGATGCCTGGAAAAGGAGTGAGGGCTCGCGTTGTCAGTATAATCGCGTACCATAGGTGACGGGAGACATGAGCTTGTCGAGCTGTTTCTTGAACGTCTCGAATTGGTAAAGCTGCTTGTCGTTGAGGATCCCGTTTTCTTTGCACCGATTGAGCTCCTGGAGGGAGCGCTTGAGGCTGCGGACCTTTCGGTACGGCCAATGGCGGATCCCAATTGACCGACACCTCTTCTTGAACGCGGTCGCGCGCACGCCAAACTTTTCCGCGGCGGCCTTGAGGGGGAGATGGAAGAAGTGGCTGAAGGCTTCAAAATTGCACACAGGGGACTGTACAATCATGGCCTTCTTGGCCTGCAGGCGCGCGACCCGTTGAAGGTCGTCTTCGTCCGACAAGTGGCTGCTGCGGGGCGAGTCGCAGCCGGTGTCGTCGAAGTGGCACATCAGTCGGGGGTCCATCGTCGTTCGTGCGCCGGCAGGGATTGATCTTTGCAGGATACACAGCAAAAGATCGAATGTAGCAGTCTTGGTAATGCCACAACACTACTGCTCGGTGTCGAAGAATCGAACAGTGGCCGAGGGGAGCCCCCGGGGGCATACATCGCCCCACACATTCGTCGAATGTTAGAAGAAAAAGGCATCCAACGTTCGAGAAATGGCCCTGAAATCGCCCAACAACTCGAGTCAATCGCCCCACTTGCTCTAACTTTCGACATTTGGCAGGAGTTACACCAAGATCTCGTAACGGTTTCACGCCAACAAAGAAGCTGTGTCGGTTTCGCGATGCGTGTCAAGTTTAGCGACCACAGCAGTCAACGTCCGTGGCATGCCCTAGCAGGAAGGGGTAGAGGAGCACGCACACACTGTGACAGGAGGGGTTGCGCACGTTGAATGAAGCCATGGATGTTCCTGCTAGGCAGAAACACAGCGGAGAGAGCGATGAACGGCGTTCGTGGAGACAACAGGTTCGTTCGCCAAACGTGTGGAAGGATCATGCGCCGATCCGTCCATCACATTTGTCAGGCAGCAAGGGTTCCAGATGAGAAACATGCACCGATTCGTGACGATCTTGACGTTTAGTGTGGGGGCGACATGCATGGCATGACAGCACCTCCGACACATTCTACGGAGCGACTTTATCCCCTTCAACGTGTAAACTCTGCGCAGGACTCGCATTGCCAAAGCGCATCGGCAACGAGCTCGAATGTTGCTAGCTCGTCTTTCTTTGACGAGGTTTCCACGGTGAAACTCGCTATAAATAGCAGCAATTCAAGTACTCAAAGTGGTGTAGATCCACATGCTCGGTATGCGCAAGGTCGGGACCACGCGGGCTGCAAAGCTCGACCGCAAGACGACCAAGTCCCATCAGGTGCCTCTCCCCTCGAATCGAAAGCAATGCTGCTTTGTGTGGTGCTGACAAGTCCCAGATGGTCGAAGACAAGTACCGAGCGAAAACGGCATCTGTGTCGGGGGACACCACAGGGCCTCTTCACGCCGAAGACGAAGAGTATTTGAAGAGTGTGATCGACAAGCTCGAGCAAGACCTCGCCCGCCGCCAGGTCCTTCCTCGTTCGACCCATCTTGTCAAGCGCGATCGTCATCACAATTATAGGAGAGCTACGTGCGGCGAGAGCGGCAGTACCAAGTTCGCATTGACGAGCTCGAGCGAATGGTGTCCGATGTAAGGACGAGCCCCATGGGAATTGTGTGGACCCACGTGAATCATTCTAGTCCCGGGCGAAGAAAGCGCCGAGTATGTCCCACGAAGACACGATGGCGTCGCTCCGAGGATTACACAAGAGCATCTTGTCGAGCATCTCGCAAGTGCAAGAGCGCACGGGCAAGATCCTGCAAGGTAGATAATCGCCGATGAACCTTCTCCATCGCTGATCGTGGGCACGACCAGAGCAAGAAAAGGACTTGCTACGGGCCTTCCGAGCGAGGCTGTACAGCGTCCAAGAGGAGCTCGAGACTGAAAAAAACAAGACGGATGACGGGGCGTCGGCGTGGATCGACAAGAGCAAGCAGCTCGAAACAGAAGTCGAATGGACAAAAGAGATGGCCGACCGACTGGACCGACTCAATCAAAGCCTCACGCGTGAAAACCAACGGCTCAAAACACAATTCTCCATGCAAGAAAACGACCGCGAGTTCCTCGTCCGACAGCTGGTGGCTGTCAAAAGGGACAACGTTCGGTCGGTTTGCGACACCATGATCCCCGACCGAGCTGACCGTTGGGTGGTTTCGTGATGTAGCCTTCGAAAAGAGCTCATGGACGCCGTGAAAGACGCTGAACGAGCGCGGGAGGAAGCTACTGCGCAAATGGAAGAGCTCGAGTTTGGGTCGCGAAATGGTCGGCAGCAGCCGCGAAAGCAACCGACGACGTCAGGTTCCGGCGCGATCGACTCGAGGAAAATGACGAGTGTGGTCAAGCGCGCGCCGTCCACGCCCGCCCTGCCTGGCACGTTTGCGGTGCCCGAGGTTGACATTTCTTCTATCTCTTTCGACGGTCGACTCACATGGCCACTTCGACGCTAGGTCGACAACCGATACAAAGAGATCATCAAGCGTCTGAAGCGGGTGCTCGAAGTCGAGCGCCGCAACTTGCGACAAGTGCGCAATGCGTACACAACTGACTTACAGACCCACACGGAGCTCTCGATCTTTGTAAAGCAGTGCATCGAAGATGTGAAAGACCAAATTCATGCGCACACATCCGACAAATCCATCAGGTCGAACGACACGATCTCGGTGCTCGGCACTGCGTTTGCTGCCTCCGACCGCCAAAAGGTCATCGACTTGCTCCTTTCCCAAGAGCGGGTGCTGGCGCTGCTCTATGCAAAGGCGTTTCCCTTGCCAGGAAGTGCCGCCGCCGTTCCCACGGCGACCTCCAACCCGTCCGACGTGACCAAGGACGACATCCGCGACATATTTAACGAATCCCATCAAAACGGAGGCTATCTCCTTCCCTCTACCCAACACCAGGATGCCGATGAATTGGCCGACGACGACCCGCTTCGCGATCGAGATTAAGCTGGCGACGTTGTAAATATGAAGGGAGTTGATTTCGCAACACGAGTGCTACTTGACATACCCATGGTGCAAAGCGAGCCGCGCATTCAGCAGGACGGTCGTGAACTCGGCAACCTTCTGGGACATGGTTAGCGCCACCATCGGGTTGTCCGACTCGATGCTAAACAGGTTGGGTGACAGCACGATGGCTATCCAAATCGTCAGGACATTGGAAGGCAGTGTGTTGATGGATACCCATGTTTTTCGAGCTCATTTTCGTCACCTTTTCGTTCTTGACCACGCCCGCCATCAAGTCCAAGAGCCACAGCATGACTGTTTTGCTCGTCTCGGGCACGTCGTTGAGCATGGCCATCACGCTTTCGGGAGTCTACCGTCGTCGATCGTTGTGGGCTCGACAATTGACGGCGACATCGGCAACGCTTACCTTGAGTGTGCATGCTTTGTACATTACTTTCTCGGGAATGACGTTGAAGAGACTCGTGGGCAGGTCCCGAAACCAGACTTTGATCAAGTTGGCCACGATGTGGACGTCGTTGCACCCGGCAAACGACCCGCTGTTGATGGCGCCCTTGACGCGACTGCACTGCTCCTTGTCTGGCGCGAGACGAAAGATTCCTTCCGTTTCGAGCCCTCCATGGAGGACCAGGTACTCCTTCATCATTTGCAGAACGGCCGGGATCTTTCCGTCATACCCTTCCACGACGCGCTTGGGCAGAGCTTCCATTGGAAGTCCAAACTGCTTGTTTAGCCCTGCCCACGCCAATGGCAAGCCCTCGTATCGAGCCAGGACGGCATTGAACGTAACATGCATTTCCTGCTTGGTTTCGTACGGCCGGCTGATCACGGTCCCGTTGTCGAGCGGCGCTATGGTACTCGTTGAAGACCTGGGACGTACGCCCGTATACGATCCAAACGTTGCTGCAAAAAATGCATTAGACTTTCGTAGGTCTCATGCGGAACAGCGCCGTACCACGTAAGAAGGCTGGACTGCTGCATGGCTCGACCTCTTCCTCTTGAAGATTGTCTTCCACCGCAGCCATCGCAGCACGCTCAACCTCATCAAAATTCGCCAGGGACTGGCGCCGGGAACTGCATCGCGACGACGACGACAGCGAGCTATGGAGAGATGTCGAGCACCGACGTAAGGATGGCGGCATCATGGCACCAAGTGGCGCACTGCCGCGTCGAAGGTCTGCTTCCTTCATCGGTGCAGGCGGCAACGCATCGGAACTTCGTCGGGACGGTGGGACGAAGGTTTGATTGAGTTGGGCGGAAGCATATTGCAGCCGAAGGCTTTGACGGTCTTCCTCGGACAAAAAACTTGGTTCCAAACGATGCTTGGGCATGGTGTCGACTGCATCGAGAGCTTCGGAAGACAAGATCGTGTCGACATCGTCCTGCAAACTCACACTCAATGGATGGATGATAGGTAATGTTAGCGGCACCACGACTTGGACAGCCTCCGCACATGCCTTGAGGTATTCCAACGAAGATGCTCCGTGCGTGCGAACGAATTTAAGGTACTACATGAAGCTGTAAAGGCCGCGCAGGACACGAAATGATGTGACGGACGCACGACCGACCTCCTTGAGCTCTGTCGTCGTCTTTGAAATGTCATCGTGTGGACCTCTGTCAGACTCACGCGACGCGTTGTTGCTTTCTGCCGCAGCAACAGTAGTGAGATTTTGAAGGATGCGAAGCACGATGGTAGATGCTTCCTGCGCCTGCTCGAGGTCGGCGAACGAGAGCCCGACCGTTGCGTCGGCGGAGGTCGTGAACTGGACAAAGTACTCGTTCATAGGTAGCCAGATGCAATCCTTCGTGAGTGGGTTGTTGAGCACGACGTCGCCAGAGTCTTCTACCCACCCCACCATGCGGAATTTGGGCAAGTCCGCGTCCTCCATAAACACATAATACTGTGCGACGGGATCGTCGTGAACGTCGCTGAGCATCCATTCTTGCGACGACTTGTCGAGCGAGTACAGCGCAGCCTTGAAGCTGTACACAGTGACTTCGGTACTACACCAAGCACAGTGAGGACGTGCAACTACAGAGGCGCCATCCCGTCCAGGCGCGTCCACTACCTCATGATGACTTGGATCTTGGCTGCACAATCTTGGCAGATCCGGATAATATAGCCGTTTCATGTTGGATTTGATATCCGGAAAAGGATGTTGGTGGACTTTCTTCGAGTGTCGAACAAGTCGAAAGGGCGCACAAGATGTCGACGTCCAAGGCGGGCCATCTCTTGTCGCTGGGAACCCATGGGATGTGGGGATTCTCACCGAGCTTTGATCTTCAGGAAGGCGTGTCGGAGCTCCGTGGCGATTCGAACCAGTTGGAAGCGGATGCGTCATCAACAGACCCGTTGTGCGTGCTCGTCGTCAGTCCCGGCGACATTCGCCACGTCTTGACAACAATTGCACGGTCTCGGCGATGGAAAAAGCGACCTCTGCACATTTATTTGTACGAAAAGTCCCCGGAATGCCTCGCCCGCGCGCTCTTGTTGCTTCAGGTGGCAAACGACTGGGAAATTCCCCTGCGTCAGCGATGCAATACGTTTCTCGAAGTGTTTGGCAATGCACTTGTTCAGGTGTGTTGAGATGATTCAATTGTGCCTGTTCTCGCGATCATCGTATCACGCGGCAAACGAATGGTAGGAGCGAACGGCCGAGTACATCGAAGAGAAAGCCAAGCAACTCGTTCATCTCGTGTGCAACGAGTCGGGGCATCTCGCTGACATCGTGGACTTGTCCCACTTGAAGATGAAGACCCGTGATGCTTTGGTCGAGGCATTTCAATCTTGGCACACCAGCGTCCCGTTCAACGGTACATCGGAACATCCATGCTGTCGAACGTCTCACGAACGTGCAGTGGAGCGCTTGCGAGACCAACGGCTCCGCCACTACTA
Source organism: Aphanomyces invadans (assembly GCF_000520115.1). NCBI lineage: Eukaryota > Oomycota > Saprolegniomycetes > Saprolegniales > Verrucalvaceae > Aphanomyces > Aphanomyces invadans. The sequence continues at coordinate 1,507,180 of NW_008580147.1, forward strand.
CGAGAATCGCTACGACTACCGCAACAATTTGATCGACTGGGACTACACGGTTCGTCCGTTCGTTCTCCGTCCAGTTGCTCACTCGAGTGTGTGCAGATGTCGCTGAAGAAGATCCAAGACGCGAGTGTCATTCATGTGCGGCAATTCAAGGAATGGCGCAACACCGGGGTCGCGTTTGAGTTTGGCGACCAAAAGTACACCGTTCCGAATCGAACGATGGCAACGTACACGGATGTAAGCCCTGAATAGTGAAATAGACATGCTGACTTGACACGTCAGGCGATGAAGAAAGGTCATGGGTCCGTGAGCTGCCGCGGGTACTGGCTCGACATCGTTGTGGGTCCGTACATTGCGTTTGGTGTGGACTGTTTCCGCGTACGTGCTGCTGCCCCTGGCGTCCCAATTCCAATTTACACGCTCAAGTGTGGCATTTTTTAGTCCAACAAGTTTGCCGACGGACTGTTTGAGATTCACAACAAAGGCAGTGGGTGTGAGCAGAACCGTCATGTGCGTGCGATGCCTGGAAGTAGCTCGTGCTGGCTGACATGTGCTGCATGACGCAGAACACAACGGAAGTCGCGGTCTTCAACGTTCTCTCGCACTTGCACGAGATTGAGACCGGGGATATCTACAAGATGAAAAAGGTACCTTCGTGAGCAGAGTGGGTGGTTGCGGTGGCTCGTCGGGACCATTGGAGGATTCGTATCAGCTGACACTCACCTTTAGGCGCATGACGTGTACAGCGGCATCGGCGAAATCGAAGACGGCAAAGTGCGCGACGGACCGGTCCAGGAAGGTGATGCCACGTCCGAAAACAACGACCACGACGACGTCCTCCCGCGCTTTGAAGTCCTTGAAGACGCCGACACAAACGCGTAAGAAGTTGCATGAATCATATCCATGAATGACTTCGTCTCACTCTCGAATGGTATTTGGTTCATGCAGGGAGAAGACGGATGCGCGGAAACGTGCGCAGCGCATTGTAGAGTCGTTTGATGGCGTCAAGGTACCCTGTTGACCATGTATTGCCGCCTCAACGAGATGCTCAGGTGATCCTTCTGTCGGGACCTGCCGCCGATTTGGCCAAGAAACCTCGGTATCAGCGTAAATTCAACCACGTCCATGTGTCTGTGCACGCGACCAATTTGATCTCGTCCCCGGACAAGGATTTCCCCATCACGAATATGTGTGCTGACCGCGCCAAGGTCTCGATCGAGGCCTCCGTGTACGTTGACGCCGTTTTTGCAACGACTGCTGAGGTGGAAGTTGTCCGTCGTAGGTACTTGTTGCCGTTTAAAGAGGACCAAAGAGTCGCGTATATGCAAAAGTTGGTCGAATTTGCAGGGGCGCTGGACCTGCAAACTTCCAAGCAAGTATTTGGCGCGAGCGACGCGTACAAGCGGGAGAATGCAGTGCTCAAGTTCGAGTACGCCCGCCACCCTTCGAAGCAAGCGACTGGTTAGTCGCCGAGGGCACTTCATGCATATTCATGTCGGCACAGTTCAAGCTAATTCTGCTCATGAGACTTCAAACCCCACGAATCATGGTGACCTCACGATAACTATTCTTCTTGAACGAATGACTGCTATCTACGCCGACACAATCACAGAACGAGGCACCATCGTCACCTGCTCTGGTTTCACGATAGAGGCGACGTGAGTATGCGCAAGGTGGCAAGGAAGAGCAGACAGTGGGGTTTAAATGAGTTAATTCAAGTAGGTCAATATATGGAATCGCGTGAAGAATGCGCCATGGAAGTGGGTCATTTACAGGTGACCACCTCGTTGTCGTTTCGTCGAGTTCGACAACGGACTCTCGGGTCGTTTTCGAACAGTGTGGCCGTGCGTCGTGCCCGAGTGAAACGAGTCGCCCACGAGGGCCGATGCTGGCAAGAGTTGGGCGGTTTTGGATTCACGGTGATCGTCGTGCATGACAACGGCGGCTTTGCCGAACCCAACCTTGAGTGTGAAGAGCAGCATGCGCGCAATGTCTTGCGCTTCCAGACGAGACTGCTTGTGGAGGATGTGAAAGTTGGTTGCCACACACGAAGACGGGTATGTGAACTCGTCACCAGACGCAAACTGGACGCGCATGTACCCGCCAAAGTCGTCCGGCAAGTGGATACAATGCACTGCTTTCCAGTACGTTCGATAGTCCGCTTCGGTTTGTGGAATGAACTTGCAATGGCCGCGTTCGAGGTTCAACCGCATCAGGTTGGTTGGCGGCGGGGCTATGGATGTATATTGAAGCACCCTGCACTCATTCATGCCGGGAACGGCGTGTAAGAGCGCATTGGTCACGACGTTGCGAGAAATCACGTCATCGGTAAGAGTCGCTTGACTTGATCGCATCTCTCGAATAAACGTATCGGCAGTCTTCATAGCGTACACGACGGGGGAGAACGACATGACGACATGATGGCCGACAAGTCGGATGTCGTGGATTTGTACGCACTGCACTTCGTCTGGTCGCAATTGCTTGTTCATCGTGAAAAGTCCGTTTTGACCCATGTGAACACTTCCCGCAGCCTTGATTTGAAGCAAGACGAGTGCACAGCAGAGTTCGTTCAACACAAAGTTCGACATCGGTCCTTTCTCTCGATGGATGTTCACCGTGACTCCGCACTGGACAGCACTCGACCAAACGCTGGGCATGTCATCGACAACAATCAGCGTCTTGCGTCCGTCGCTCGTGACAACGCTGTGGAGCACGCGTTTTTCCATCAACACATTGCTCAATTGGTCCATTGCGAGGTGGTGGTGTTCGCCACTCAACGTCACCATGAGTGTCGTCTGCGGCGAGCGCACGGCCATAAATTGTTGTACATTCACGCGTACTTCATATCTCTTGAGCGCGTGGCTTTCTTCGTACTTCATCGCAAGCACCCAACCGACGCGGCGCCGATCGTACTCCGCCGCCAAATTGGAAAATGAAAACTATTTGCGCAATTTATAGAATCTTTTTGAAATTCGACCATGCTGGAATAAACCGCTGGTGCAACCGGATACACATCCGGTTGGCCAATCACTGCCTTGGCCTTGCGGCCTTCCGGATATGTATCCGGCATCCTATCAAATTCAATGGCCGTGGCCGGAATCGACCAGTGAGAGGTTGATGTGGGCTTGACGCACGGCCGACCGATCGCCCGTGTGGCTCTCCACAGCCTGCGCTCCCACTGCACCCCCCGTCCGTTCCCTGGCTCCACCTGTTGTGCACCCATGACTTGAGGCCAGAACGAGCTGGGGTGGCGCAAGCCATGCATCAAAATATCCAAACCCAACGACACATGTGCCACAGAGGGGTTGAATGTGTTGGAGCCTGTCCAAGCGGCGGGTTCGTTGGGAGCCCACTTAGTAACTTCTGGGACGCTCGGAGCACCTGAACGTCGAGCGAGGACACTTTAAGTAAGTTCGCCGGCGCGACGGCACAAGGTATGGAACGTTGGAGTGTGAACGGGGAGGGGGAGTTGTGGAACTGGTTGGTTGGCCTTCGATAATCGAAATCGAGTGGGAAAGTTGTGTATCTTAACGATGTCATGCATGGACTCCCGATCCGTGCGACGACGTGACTTCGTCCAAGAGCAATTGATACTTGTGCACGATGCGCTGGAGGACGCGATTTGTCGCCATCTGCGGCAGCACCACCGTCTGCAGGAGCTCTCGCTTGGGCACGTCCTGCATGAGAAATGTCATTCGGCGTCGCATACACGGTGTACATAAAAGCAACCCTGGTTCAAGCGAGGCAGATGCGCTCAGCCGGGTACGTACCAGCACCGAGGATGTCCACGAGTCGGTGGAGGTAGTCGCGGACATGGGGCCAAGGAGCTCCTGGCAGATTTCTTCGAGGCGCAACACGTCTCCATCATGAGAAAGATGCCGCGCGTAAACTTTCAGCCTATAGAAGAACGTTCGTGCGATCGAGTAAAAGACTGTTGACGCACCAGTGCATGTACTCGGTGGAACTTCGCAGCGCCAAACTCGCGGCGACCTGATGTTCCAAGTGTGTTCGAGTAATGTGGTGCTGCTGGATCGAGTTGGACATTCCAGCCAGCATGGACTTGGCACTGCGTGTGTGGGTGGATGCGTTTTGGAGCCTCCGTAGCGTTCCTACCTACACAAAATGTCATGCCCATCATCGTTCAACCGCCCATGTCGCGCACGGGAATGTCTGCCGTCACAATCGCATCCGACGGCAAGTGCGTGTGAAAATCGGACGACGAGAACGAGTCGTCAGCTACACGCATCCTGTCCACACGCCGGTCAGACACCAATTCGATCGTTCGTCAGAGTACCAGCACTTCATGGCCACGTCGTAGGCGAATGAATGCAGCAAACTTCCCGTCGTTCCCCCCACGGCCAACGTCACGATGGGTTGACCGGTAGACGTCACCATGGCCCGAATCAAGGTCGACTTTGTAGTCTAACGAGACTGTTCGCATCGCACAATGACTCGTTTGGACGCGTACCGTCATGCCGCAAAGGGATGCCGCAACGACCAGTTTCTTGGCTTGAATTGTCCACGTTTTCACGTCGCCGTTGGTCAAGATGACCAACACGTACGGCGCGGCGCCGGCATGGCACTCTAAGGCCGCAAAAGGATACCCGAGCGCTACGAGTGTTGTCAGGATCGAATGAAAAGGGCATGGTACGTACCAATGCAGGGAAAGAGCCGACGACCGAGTGGCGACAGGATGTACAAGTGGCCGTCCGTGGTGCCAACGGCACAGAAAGACTGGTTGCCAGTCGCACATGATGCTTGGCCTGGGATCCTATCCATCCACAGCACACTCCCGCCATCGATGCACACAATCGACGTGTGGACCACTTCGTCGTCGACTACTTTGCACTCGATTACTTTGTCGGTCGACTTGATTTGGACGGAAAACATTGGTCGCCCTGGAATCTCTGCCATCTGATGGGCCATGGCGACTCCTTCTTGCGGAATCCTACGCCGTTTCAATGGTACAATGAAGCATGTCTATCTCGAGGTGGAGCATGGCATACACAAACAGATTGGTTGTGGAAGAAGATGACGTGGTTGCTTGCGCAGGCTGGTCCACCACTCGTTTCCGCTTGATCGGGGGAGTAAGTGCTGCCTCATTGTCTCCCGCTGGCAACACGCTGGGTTTGGACAGTGGATGGGCCGTGGCGACACCTGTGGTTGACAGCAGCTTCGACGAGTCTTGGGGCTTCTTGAACTTTGGTCGCGCGGTCAACACCGTCGCAGTTGTTGATGCAGCTGGCTTTGCCGACGGCACGTCTTGGGCTTTCGGTTTGGGCCGCGCCACCAACGTGAATGTGTTATTCGCAGGAGCTGCATCCGCGAGCGGCGTGACAGCCTTGCCATTGCTCGGCGTCAGTCGTTTGGCCAACTTGTCCAGTGACAACTGCTTTTGCTGTCCTTCCAGCTGAAACTTCGTGTCAATACTTTGCACAAGGACCGCAGACGGCTTACCTCCAACTGGAGTGGATTTTCCACGAGCGTACACCCCGCCGTTTGCCCAGCCAGGGACCCATACTATACGCATCGCACGTGAGAACGGCATGTTGATGCGGTGGTGGAGCACGTACGCGCTGCTGAAGGAGCCGACTTTGTTGCTGGCGGGAAATGGGATTGCCCAATTCGTCGGGTGTGAACTGTTCGAAAATATATGAGTGGCTGTAACACCACGGGCATGCTCGAACCTGAAAGAAGCAAATAGACCCGTCCAGGGACGCGCAAAGCAAGGTATGCCCATCATACGACCAACTGAGATCCGTCACGGACGCGTCAAAGCAGTCCTTGACCACCGCCAGCGGGCGAGCGACGTCGGCAAGCCAGACACTGACGGTGCAGTCGTCGCCACCCAGTGCACAGCACGCAAACTCTTTGTTCGCGGTCTTGGCTACACCACATGCACTCATTCAAGAGAAATCCTTCGAGTCGCATGGCGTACCCAACAGACGGGGATTGAATCTGGCACTCGTCACAACTCCTCGATGGCCCACAAAGTTGACATCGTTCCTCCACGTCTTTCGCTCGATGAGTGCGGCCACGTTTTGTTTCGACTATTCGACGCGACAGTCATCAAGGACGAGACCTCAGCAGACTGTCCGATGCGGAAGGATCTGACCTTGAACGCATGCGTTCCGCACACCAAACTCCCGTCCGGAGCCCACGACAGACGTCTGAAGTGCGACGTTGTCGTGCCTTGCTCAAACGGGCCGCTGATCTTTTCCTCGACCTGAATTGTCATTGCACCCCTTGAGCAATGGGGGTCCTGCTGCAGAAATCCGAGCGACGGGTCGAAGTACCTCCCAAGTGTCGACTCGCCACATGATAATGCACTTGTCTTCGCCAGCACTCGACAGATACTAGTGCAACACGGTGAGATGGAAACCACTCGGGCAGATCCTACTTTGCCAACAGGGTCCCACGCCACGCCTTTGACCCATCCCTGGTGCCCTGACAAGTGTTGCATTGGGTGCGTCATGACGGAGCTCAGATGATCCATGGACCATATCAATATGGAGTTGTCGATGCTGCAAGTTGCAAGCATGCGATCGTCCGGAGACCAGGCCAAGTCTTGCACGTCTGTCGACATCATTCCCGATTCAAGTCGACGGATAGTTCGCAGAATGGCATTTCGTACCCATGGTGTGGCTCTTCAGCATGGAACAGCGCACCCACTTCTCTTTGTTTGGGACTTGATTTGACCCGAATGGAATTGGCGCAGGTGGTCCATCCTGCAGTTCGTACAACAACACTTGATGGTCGTCCGAACCAGAGGCAAGGTAGCGGCCACTGTGAGACCATCGCACGCAATTGACAGCTTTTTCGTGCCATGTCAACGTCGCGAGAAGGTCGCACCCAGGGCCTTCTTTTTCTGGTATGGGCTCCAAGGACCAAATCTTGACGCAATTATCTACACGAAGTAAACGGATCACTGTGTTGTCTAGTGCAACCAAAAGTACCTCCGCCTGCCGTTGCAAACTTCAGCTCGCTCGGATGCGCGTCGATGCCGTAGATTCCATAAGCTGTTCAATGAGCGTGAGACTACGAGTGGTAAATGCAGAACGCCAGCCCAAGGATCGCATCGTCCACGGAAACTTCACCAGCAAGTTTGCTTTGCATATTTCGGTTGGATAAGAATGCGTACCATGTCCAGCCGCGTTGAGATGCTTGACCTCGTCGGGCTTCTCGATCAACATCGACTGGCCTCGCCGCTTTTTGCGTGGATGAGATCAAAGGTATACTCTTTAAATGTATACTTGGATCAATTATGACAATATTCCATGTTGAACAGGTAATTGAATATCAAGGTATGCATTTATACACATTCTGCCAAGCGGCCTCGAGCAGCGACGCTATTGACAGCGATACAGGTGGACATTTCCTCCAAGAACTCCTCGTGGTCAAGCCAGAGCCATGCCAAGTCAATGAACCAGAGGAGCTGCATTTCAAAAGAGTCTCTTTCCCTTTGTGGTTGTAGATTATGTATCGCTGCGTGTAATTTTCGCGTTTCTTAAGTACGCAGCAAATGCACCTGACTGAAGCACGCTGTCCCTCGTTAGCCGTCTGCAAGCCTCGCCCATTGCACGCGAATGCCGCTGCCTTACGGCGCTTCGGCATTTAAATGGTGGCGTCATGCCTACAACCACAAAAGTGTATTAAATCACGAATTTCTATTGGCTCATCAATATGGAATATCAATAATTGATTGGCTAGAGTACTGCTTGCATAAATCTGAGCATTCTGATTGGCCACAGTGTAGTCATTGCCCTCGAACAGCCCTCGCGAGAACGGACACGTAATGGAGTCGAGGCCCCATCACCACGCAGCACTCGATTGTGGTAGAGTCACTCGCGTCGTCAAAGGAGATGCTAGTGACTGGGCTATCCACCTATCGGAGATCGTTCGTCTCATTGCCCACCCCAATCACCGCCTCACCACCCCGCACACAAAACGATGCATCTGATCGCAGCCACATCGTCACGCAAAAACGCGTCTGACATGGTCTCAATCCTGACCCTCCTTCTCCGTTGTGGTGTAGGCTCTACAGTACATGAGCCTACCTACTCACGACTCCAATTCGCTCTCTCCTCCGCGGGCGCAAGCGCCTCCACATTGAAGTTTCACAAACCATCAGAGTAATAGAATCGCCGGTTTTGATTGGCCACATTGCGCAACGACCAATCTTTCGCAGTCACAACCCAATTTCCGTCATCGAACAATAATCCATGATGATCCGCCGTCCGCATCCCGTCCATGCGACTACACGCCCTCGCATGCGACTGTTGTCGGGAACCAATGGTGCTTATGCAACCCATCGAGTCGAGCACGACGCTGCGCTGCAACGACGGGCCCTTGCATGGCTGAAGAGTGAGGAGACAACACTGTTTCCTCCGCGCATCACTTTGACCGGCGTTCCTGTACACCCGAGTTCCCATCACGTGTGCAAGTCATCACGAATGATCCCATCGACGAGGCTGCCGCAACCAACAAATCTAAGTGGCAAGTTTTGGTTCGCTGTAGTAACCCTTGCCTGGTTCTGTGCTGTCACGACGTCAGCAGGTCCGATGACACAGAACGACGGATGGAACGAGAAGATGTCGATGCGCGAGAGATCCAGACTCTCGATGGAATGGTGCGACGTGGATGCTCAAAATGTTGAGGCTATGGTCTCCACAGAGAGAGCGGTACAACGTCCACAGCCGCGAAGAAATGGAATCGGTAGTCGACTTGCAATGTGGGCCTTACGGCACCTTCATGCACAAGCTTTCGAACCTTTGATTTCTCCGTACGAGCACATAACGGACATTCATGTTGAATAGGAGTCTTTTACACAGGAACGAAATACATGTGCTGCACATTATCCTGTCTGTGCATGCTATATGAATCACCGACATGCAATTAGAAACGACGGAGATGAAGAGCGCCAGATCACGTCAGATCGCCATCGCGCGAACCATCGGATTAAACATGACTTGAAATATATGACGCTTTACAAGGGCTTCTTCTTGATGGGCAACACAGCCTTCCCGACCAGAGACTTGTGGATGTGAGGAATCACACCACCACCAGCAATCGTCGCCTTGATCAAGGTGTCAAGTTCTTCATCTCCTCGAATGGCGAGCTGTAAATGTCGCGGGGTAATACGCTTCACTTTCAGATCCTTAGAGGCGTTCCCTGCTAATTCCAGCACTTCTGCGGTCAAATATTCCATGATGGCGGCTGTGTACACTGCGGCCGTCGCACCGATACGCTGGTTGTTCGCGACACGCTTCTTCAGGAACCTGTGGATACGACCCACGGGGAATTGAAGGCCGGCACGACTGGAACGGCTTTGAGGGGCTTTCTTAGATGCGACACCTTTGCCTCCCTTGCCACCTTTGCCACCTTTACCTCCTTTACCGCCTGCGGGGATGCCTGACATGCTGGTGCTTCCGATCGGGGTGAACTCAAAAATCGAAATGACCGAAAATACAGAGGGCCGGTTGCTGCGTGCGCTGATTGGCGGGATTTTTGAATATTTTAAATTTGATTGGCCACCATTGTCGTTTCTGGCTTTGGAGAGTGGGTTGTTCGATTTTCTTTCACCCGCACACACGCCAACATTATATTTGACAGGAAACTGTGAATGGATTCCTGCATCAGACCAATTTAGCTATTTTATTCTTTTTGGAACTATATTGAATATCACAGTATTACATCATATGAAGGGCGATCTACTTCCCCCCAAAATCGTAAAAATTTCAAATTCAAACTGTTCGAAATGGCGTGCATTCCAATGGCAGCGAGAACCTCAAGGTGTAAGCCCTTCGAGGACGCAAGCAGTACGTTGCCGTGGCTACGAACAACTGCATGACAACCCAGTGGACTGCCCTGACCGCGTGCAGTACAGCAGCTCCAGTTGGAACCGCTAAACACGCTGGTTCGTCAAGTTTAGCTGGTCTCCTGCACGTGCACGTCGCCTGCGGCAAGATGACTTGATGAACTTGTTTCCTTGAGATTCATACGCGCACTGACAGACCATGATATGACTTGGTCGAGTGTTGCGTTGGATGCCGCGATTGCCCGATGGTTTTGAAAGCGTTTGCTTTCATTGGCTGAAATTCATGATTGGCCCAAGCGAACGCCTTCGCTGATTCTTCAACATGAGTGCGCTCTACGCGGAAGCGGCGGGCGTCCTGGAAGGTCTGTTTCGGCGCAGTGGAGGGCTCAAGACATTGACGTACGCAGACAAGATCAAATCTAAACGCAACTGCTTTGCGCTGGTGTGCCAAACGTTGCGCTACAAGCCACTATTGGACGACTTGATCGAAGCTGTCCCAGAACTAGCCAAGCTCCTGAAAAAGACCGTCAAAGCTAGCAAGTCAGATAATGCAAACCCTTCAAAGAAGGGGAAGCAGCCCACCGCGACTTCGCACCAAGCGCTCTTTTACCTTGCCATCTACGATCTTCTATTTGGCAAGGACAAGAAGATCCAAGGCGGTGGGTTCGTCAAGAAGACCGTGTTGCTCCATGCAAATGCGTTGAAAGCCGCCGTCGTGCGCATGAAAATCAAGGCCAAAGTGAAAACAGACGAGGATCTGCTTCCCGAAGAGAACCGGATGACTCCCAAACTGCCGAGATATGCGCGCATCAATACACTCCGCGCCACCGACATCAGAGACACGGCGGATCTCCCTGCCGTCACCTCGTCGCTCGGATTGCCGACCGACGTGTCAGTATCTCTGGATCCCCATGTGCGCGACATCCTGATGTTTCCTCCTGGCACGGAACTTCATACGCACGACAGTGTCACGGCCGGGAAGCTTATCCTCCAGGACAAAGCGAGTTGCTTCCCCGCGTATGTTCTCCATGGCGAGCGCGGCGCAAACGATTTTGGCGACGTGATCGATGCGTGCGCCGCACCAGGCAACAAGACCAGCCACGCCGCGATGCTCGTGGCTCGTAAAACAACCGCGCCTCGTCCGATCCGCGTATTTGCCTTCGATCGTTCCAGCACCCGCCTTGATCTCCTCAAGAAGCGAATGGTTGCGGCTGGCGCAGACAGCATTGTCGAGCCGTGTCTTTCTAGCTTCCTGGACGTAAATGTGCATGACGAGCGGTACCAGAACGTGCGCAGTATTTTGTTGGACCCGTCGTGTTCCGGGTCTGGCATGTCGAATCGCCTGGACCACTTGCTCGAGTTGACAGCGATGCAGCAAGACGACATGGAGCAGGATAACGTCGAGCCAGGCGGGGCGGCGGCGAATGATACAGCCGCGCGGCTGCAGGCGCTCGCGGACTTTCAGCTGGAAGCGTTAGTCAAAGCTTTCTCGTTTCCACAAGTCAACCGTGTGTCGTATTCGACGTGCTCGATCTTTGAAACGGAAAACGAACACGTGGTCGTAGCCGCACTGAAGGCGAACCCGGCGTTCCAACTGGTCAAGTGCTTGCCGTCGTGGCCGCGACGAGGTATTGTCGTGCCTGGCTTAACGCCAACGCAAGCCGACTGTTTGGTGCGCGCAAATGGACTTGAAGACGGAACCAACGGATTCTTTGTCGCGTACTTTGAGCGAATAGCTGCCGCCGACGACGCAGGGGGTGCGACGGGTGCGAAGCGCCCGCTGGGGGAAAAGACACAGGCGCAGAAGGACCGGAAGAAGCGAAAGCGCCAGCGGAAGAGCGAAAAGGTTGCTGGAGCGATGGCAAGTGCTCAGGACGAACATGAAGACGTCCAGTAGCTCAAGCATGACTAGAAATATCGATGAGAATGCATCCATGTTGTTTGAACGTGTTTGGAGATGATTGCCTGCGCTGCAACGTTCAGGCGACTTTGACGAGTCTTTCTACACTTCAGGTCCTTACATGCTCCAAGAAATGGAGTTGTCGTCCGGTGATGGTGTGCTTGACGGTTTGGCCAGGCGGCATGTCGATGGAGTTATGGTTGTTTGGTTTGCATGGTTGATGTCACCTCTGCCGCGCCATGGCCGCAGTTTTGAATTTATGGGTAAAATACTCGACTGCGTGGGTTTCTTTGGCATCGTGGATCATGGCGAGGTGGGTACGACTGGCTTGGTGGGTTTCGATTTGGTCGGTCACTACGTCGTTCTTGGTCCCGAGAAACGTGGTGGCGCGTTGGTGGCTCTCGACAAGGTTCACCGACGCCTTGACCACAATGTTGCCTGCCTCGTGGGTTGAACTGGTCAAATGGGTGGCGGCCATGGGATCTCGCACACACACCCGCCACTGCGCAGTTTTCGCTTTACGAGGGGACGATGTACCTTGCCGGTGCTACTCAAACGCGGTCAGTGCCGGTCGCCCATGACGACTACGCTGCAACTTGAATTGAAGTCAGGCCAGTGGTCTTGTCCACGATGAGGAACCGGTCTTCTTGTCGAAGGTGAACAATTGCGTAGTTGCAGATCGACCGGCTCGAATTGGGTGGGTCCTTCTCCGGTCGGTGGCAGTAGTCGTCTGCACACGTATCATAGATTGTGCCGACACACCGTAACACGGGCTACCTCGATCATAGACGTCATCGTTTTCGTCGCCTTGTGTGGAAGACCCGACCGCTTCGATCGTCCACTTGGCAAGGTGCATGGCTGCGTGGATTTCTCCGAGGCACTCGGCCATCGACGTGTCGTAGCCGTAGTGCGCAATGGATGGTACCAGAGTCTCCAGCACATTGGCGAGGCAAGAGGTCTACCGAATACGGTGAGACGAGTGGGTTGGCCATCGTACGTACCTGGCCGGTCAAGCCGTTCGCTCTCACCCCCCACGACACGTAATGCTGCACTTCCTTCACGTACGTGGTGATGGGGTCTCGCTTCGTTGGCAGATCGGGACAAAAGTCGTCCAGACGAAGCCACACGTCGTCTCCGTGAAAGACGCTTCCTCGTCGAAATGGATTTGTAAAGTCCACCTACCTCGGCGGCATCCACATAAGGCGGGCAAAGACGAGGAAGCATTTCGTTACAATACGAAGAAGTGACCCAGGGTTGGCGCTGTGCCGTGGTCGGGCATTGCCGACGCTCTTTCCGCTTCCGCCAAACAACAAGCACGTCTTCGTGGCGCATGATTCCAAGTAGATGGAGCTGCCATACGTCACATGTTGCCACTTGGAGTGACGATAGCTGCCTGGGATTCTAGCGGCATCAAGTGGGCCTACATGCATGGGATGATCATGAACATACGGTTGGGGTGGAGGGGCGGACGCAGTCGCTTGCAAATCTCGAAACCACGCACGGGACTGCTGGGACGGCGACGGAGCGGGCGAGTTCGTGTCGCCAGCGCGTGGTTGTGGATGCTTCGACAGACTGAGTGACCCAAGTGCGTTCAGCTTGTGGACACTGGTCAAAGCTCGGCGATATACCGCTCGGTTCCAAGCAGCACCTTGCGGGTCCGTTCGCAGCTGGGTAAGAGACAGTGGACTTGGAGCTCCCACTAAACTCGTTGCGATTGCGCCGTGCCTTCTCCTGCTTGCGATAACTTCGTAGGACTTGCCGGATGGCTTATCATCGTCTCCACGCTCGTTTTCCTTTATGTGAAGTGGGACGGCGTACTTCAGTGCGTTCAAGGTCGAGAGGTGCTGAATCAACCGCTTCGGCGACTGTGGGGTGACAGAGTCTGTACTAGAAACGGCATCTGTGTGTATGGAATCGCGTAGAGGGTGTCCTGCGCTGACGTGAAGACGGCGGCGGGTGCTCTTTCGCACCATGCCTCGGAGCAGCATCTTGTCCGCCACACTGTCACGATGCATCACGCGAAAAGTGTAACCGTTACAATCGATCGTTCGAAAGGTCGCCGCCGACGAAATGGATTCCGCGTCATCGTCGAGCGCTGTAGAGACTACCGTGCCAACGGGCAACCATGCCAACACCGAGGAGAACATCCTTGGCCCCTCGCTGCTTGACGTGATGCAAAAAATGGGGCTATCAACCTTGAAGGCGACGTATTTTTCGCGGTCCGCGTTCGTTGCGCGCCTTCACGAAACTCTAGTCGGGCAAGACTGCACGAAGCGCATCCAAGAGTTTTTCGCGACAACGCTTCAAAAACTGGAATGCGACGCGTCTGGCCTCGTCCTCATTCAAGACACCAGCGTGTGCGTCTTCCTGGAATCCACTTCTGCTCAGTTCACCGATTTTTGTGCCGAGTTGCGATCGTTTTCCGCGCTCACCGATGTCAAAATCATCGCCACATGCGACGACAATGCAACGCGACTCATGAAGAGCTTGTACTTCAAGAAGTTATCCATCACAAAACCTGTGGATGATGCAGACGAGTTGCAGGTGGCCAAAGACGTGTTTTTCAACTTGATCACACTCATGCGCCGCCTCGGAGCTACCCCTGCCGTGAGTACCTCCGCACTCCACATGCAATGGAAGCTCACGAATACATAGACGGCCATTAAGAAGGCACTGGCCACCCCCAGCAACAGCGACCTCCAGCTCATGCCGTCCAACGAAGTCGTCACATTTCTCGCAAAGCGCGACGCGCTCATGACGTTGGATGAGTTCCACGACATTTACAAAGCGCCCATCTCGATTGAGCTCGAGTCCGAACGCGTGTGGCCGATTCATCCCCTCTTTACATATTGAGATGACGTTTCAATGCCTTTCACATCGGACCCATCCATACAACAGGTCTCGAATGGAGGTCACGCAAGGAACACTACTAGCATGGGGAGGTCGATGGAGCCGATCAGTTATCCTGGTGCAAGAGACACCAGGTGAGCAATGGTAATCAATTGGTGTTGAAAACAAATCGTGGTTCTAACCGGCGATGCTCTTCCTTGCTGCTATACCACGACATCTCGTCACTGGATATCCCTTTGTTAACACACAACCAACGACGAAATGAGAGATCCAGCGGACGTCCAGGACATCGCTGATGTCGTGCCGTTGAGACATTAAGTGGCGTCGGCGGTGGTGGCAGGGGTCGCCGTTGGGGTTTGCGGTTCTGGCGTCGGGAGCGTCGGCGGTGCTTCGGTCGGTAGTTTCGTGGTTTCTTGAGGCGCTGTGTCTACAACACACACGTTAAGGAATGAACGTCAAGCTTGTATTACTCACTTAACGATCCTGGAGTCGACACTTGGCTCTTGCCATCGACCAAACACAATCCGCCCGTGCAGTACCCTTCAGTCAACGACCGTTTGGGCTTGACAAAGTTGCAGAGCCCCCCAGGACAGGACCCGTCCTCAGCTTCCACGATCGTGCACACACCACCTGACCAAGAACGAACGATTAGGTATCGTGGTAATGAAAGGAAGGTTGTGGGCGTACCACTACAGTCGGGGCTTTTGCAGTTGCTACATCGCGAATGAACTTTAGACACCACGTGCGTGGAGGATGAACTTGCCCTTACATGAAGCAGAGTCCGCCTTTGCACGACACCGGCTCGCGGCAGTCGCGAAAGACGCAACCGCCGTGAGGGCAGTCCTTCTCCTCACAGGATGTAGGTTTCACAAAGCGGAGGCCGTCATGCGAAGGAACCAAGTCCGATGCCTTCGTCAGCTGCAGAGCCGCACAGCACACCAGGGTAAAGATCTTCATCGTGTTCACGACGGTTCAAATCGAAATAACCGTTCGAAACGAAGAATGTGAATATCCGGATTCCTATCGTCCGGATATGCACATCCCAACGAGCACTGATGCAGACTGCCGTCGACGCCGTGCGACGTCGGTGGCCGATTGCGGCAGGAGTGACTGCAACAGCGACGGCCCTTGTACTTGCAGGGTAAACCTAATGTGACGCCGTGGTACTCGTTCGTAACCTCAAGGCTGTATAGGATCCAGGCTTACACTACCCCGTTGACAACCAAGACGAATCGTGACGCAGAAGCCATGTCAAGCACAAACGGAGCTGAGTCTTCGTCAAATGAAAACAATGGGACACCATTGATACCGCCACGCACACCAAGTCCGAAAAAGCGAGGTGGTATTCACACGTCGGTAATCCATGCACCGCACTTCCACTTCTTCTTGGCGCCGATCGTCGTGGGGCTCTTCGTTGGCATCTACATCGTTTTCGTCCATTTTGATGTCATTGACATATCGAGTTATCCTTCTACGTGGGATATCGTGGCGAGATGCAGTCTCGTGCTCTTCGGCGTGGCTCATGTACTTCTTCTCCCTCCACAACACACCCCACATTAGGTTTTGTAGGGTCTGGTTCTTT
This sequence comes from Aphanomyces invadans, assembly GCF_000520115.1. Lineage (NCBI taxonomy): Eukaryota > Oomycota > Saprolegniomycetes > Saprolegniales > Verrucalvaceae > Aphanomyces > Aphanomyces invadans. The sequence goes on from NW_008580147.1 coordinate 1,523,326, forward strand.
GGCCTTTTCTCACAGAAACCCCCCGATTGCGCTTTTTCCGCCTCAACGTCATGGAATGGCTGGCTTCCTCGACCACCATGGACATCTACATAACGTCACTGCAGTACCTCACACTTACGGTGCGTGTCTTTTGAGTGTCGAGCTCTCACCCCCGTCTACTAGACTGTACTGACGCCAACAGCATTTCTTCTCCTTGAGTCGTACTGGCGCGTCATTGCGTGGACCGATTGCCAATACTTCATGCTGCTGGCGGTGTTCGACCTGACTGTCTCCAGTGTCCTGTGGCATATTTATTCGTTGGCCCACCTGAATCCCAGTACGTGTTCCTGCAGCATCCATGACTTGGCCCGTCCTCATCCGTAGCGCAGGCCTGCGGCACCTGTGATCGGCTGACATTCATCACCATGCTATTTATTAGGCTCCTATATCAGTTTTAAATATGTGTATGGATGTTAGTTGGTACAAACACAAGTACCGACCCACGCAGTTTCCAATAGAATGGCAATGGTACGAACCCAAGTGAATGGGGCTACAGGAGACGGAGCGGTACACCACACGACTGGAACCCCTCTCAATTTTCAGGGTGCATGTCGCGGAGGCAGGCAACTTCCCGCGTTTGTAGACCACCTGGGACGACACACCCATCGGGTAGGTTGCGGTCTTGCGCTTCTT
>NW_008580147.1:1524933-1526100 GCF_000520115.1 Aphanomyces invadans
AAGACTAACTGGCAAGAACACTCGACCGGCCTCTGATTGGTCAGAGCCATCAACACATCCTCAGCGTGTGATCGACTGATTGGTCAGAGCCATCAGCATCCTCAACCAATTATACCGGCTAGGGTTTCTTCTACCTTCGCAAGGTGGGGGTTCTCCAGAATGGCTGACGCCCGGCGACCCTCCGCAGGGATCAGCCTATGTTGGGTCGGGACGTGGCTTTCATTCCCACCACTACATACACCCCAAGCCATGTCCCGCAAGGCATTCGGCTGGGCCCTTACGACTCTTCGGTCGCTTTTTTGATCGCCGCATGCAGGTCTAGTATGTGCGTTATAGACCTCAATTCGTCCACATACTTTCTCACGACCGCAGGGCATTCTTTCATGAGCTTTCTGAGAGGTTCCCATGAAGACTCAATGTCCTCAAGGCCTTCCCAGAACACTTCGAGCATGAAGTCATTCACATCCGGGACAAACTTGTGTCCCGCGATGGATCGAACCTTCAGCATGATCCCTTGTTCGGACACGTGTTCTTCAGTGACTTCAAAGCTTGACTCCGCATACATCTTGATCCTTGACAAATGTGCTTCACGTTCTTCGTGGATGATCAAGTACTCTATTTTGACAGAGAACTCGCCAACTGCCTTGACTCGGTAGGGTCCCAATCACGTCACCAACTGCTTGGGAAGACTGCGCTCGTCGACTCGGGACCATAACACGTAGTCCCCTTTGGTCACGTTGCAGTTTTCATAGCCTTCGGTCTTCATCATGGCCTTCAGGACGCGTTGTTCGTTCTTGCTCATAACTTCCTTGTGGATCTCAAGAAGACTTGCACGGAGTTTGTTTAGATTCCTCTGGATGTCCTTCTATTTCCAGGAAACGTCACAGAGTTCACGATCGACACACATCACTCGAACGCCTAACGGGGTCACGGGTTCGAGCGTCGTCAACAATTCCATAGGCGATTTGTTCGCAAGTGAGGTTGCAGTCGTCTGGTTGAGATTTGCTTGGACGACCGGTAGTAGGTAGTCCCATTCCTCGTGCGCCAGTTTGTACACTGGCATAACATAACCCGCATCACTTGAAGGATATCGCGGTTCATCCTTTCGACTGTGTCATTGCGCCTGGGGCAGTATGCCAAGGTAAAGTCATGCTGGACTTTGAATTT
>NW_008580147.1:1533293-1535406 GCF_000520115.1 Aphanomyces invadans
TCGAGCATGAAGTCATTCACATCCGGGACAAACTTGTGTCCCGCGATGGATCGAACCTTCAGCATGATCCCTTGTTCGGACACGTGTTCGAGAATTTCTTCAGTGACTTCAAAGCTTGATTCCGCATACATCTTGATCCTTGACAAATGTGCTTCACGTTCTTCGTGGGTGATCAAGTGCTCTATTTTGATAGAGAACTCGCCAACATCCTTGACTCGGTAGGGTCCCAATCACGTCACCAACAGCTTGGGATGACTGCGCTCGTCGACTCGGGACCATAACACGTAGTCCCCTTCGGTCACGTTGCAGTTTTCATAGCCTTCGGTCTTCATCATGGCCTTCAGGACGCGTTGTTTGTTCTTGCTCATAACTTCCTTGTGAGTCGAAGAAGACTTGCACGGAGTTTGTTTAGATTCCTCTGGATGTCCTTCTATTTCCAGGAAACGTCACAGAGTTCACGATTGACACACATCACTAGAACGTCTAACGGGGTCACGGGTTCGAGCGCCGTCAACAATTCCATAGGCGATTTGTTCGCAAGTGAGATTGCAGTCATCTGGCTGAGATTTGCTTGGACGACCGGTAGTAGGTAGTCCCATTCCTCGTGCGCCAGTTTGTACACTCGCGTAACATAACCCGCATCACTTGAAGGATATCGCGGTTCATCCTTTCGACTGTGCCATTGCGCCAGGGGCAGTATGCCAAGGTAAGGTCATGCTGGACTTTGAATTTGTGTGCGAGAGCTTTCATGGCTACATTCTTGAAGTGTGGACCTTGGTCGTTGATCCACACTTGTGGCATACCAAATCTTTTCGTCCAGTCCACTAGTTCATCAACACACACTTGACTCGTCGGCCCATCGCAGGCCACCAACTCGCAGTAGTGAGTCAGGTCGTCCTTCAACACCAGCACATACTTCGCATCACTTCGCGCCTCTCCCATGTGGAGGTAGTCAAAGTGAATTCCTTCGTTGCGACGCGTTGCGTGCCACCTCGGAGCATATGGTCTGTGAACCACCCTCCCCCCTTTCACATGGTGGCACAAGAGGCAGCCACGAAGGAATTCGGTAGCTCGGTCGGCCAAACGATCCACGTAAAAGAGTCGTCGGATCGTTGCCACCAAAGCTGCATGGCCACGATGGCCCATGCTTCCGCAGTGGGCAACCACCATGATCCTCTCGATCAGGCAGTCCGCTCCAACTGGGATCCATAAGCGGTCGTCCACGGTCCATAACACACCATCAAACTTTGCCTGTATCGGGCGACTCTTGTTGTCGGCCTCCTGTGCTCGTCGGATATCATCCACGCAGGGCCACACAAAGTCTCCATCGAGTGGGCGCAGCTTTGGTCGTGTCTTGACAACCAGCTTGGGCACGGGACGCTTCCGTTTCTTCGTCTATCCATGTCCTCGTCGAATACGAGCACGTTGTACTTGTACCACCAGACTTGGCGTCGGTTGGCCCCGACGGCTCATTTTGTCGTCCTACAAGTTGTACGCTCAATCGATGTGGAAGATCTCGTATCGGTATCCACCAGTGATGGCCGCCCAGCGAATCAACTTGCCGCGTGTGTGTGCCTTCCATTCGGCACCCGGTGCAAACACATGGATCAGATTCTTGTGGTCGCAGTACATGCGAAAACCCTTTGGTCGCAGTAGGAGGTAATTGAGTTTCTCACAAGCACGCGCAATAGGGTAGGCCTCCTTCTCGATCACAGACCAGGACTTCTGGGCTCCCGTGAACATGCCCGACAGGCATGCCAACATCTCGTGACGTTGGTCTTGGATCGGTTGATCCTCGTAGAAGTCCATCACTTGTGTCACCACAATGGACCATCCGGTATCACTTGCGTCCGTAAATATAAGCGCATGGTAGCATCATCACGAGGGTGAGATAACTCAACAGTCGCTCTCAACTTGGATTTGACACATTCAAACGCTTGCTTCTAGACGTCGGTCAGTACCACGTGCACACCAGACGCGATGCGTTTCCTCTTGGCTTTGCCATCCAGCGCCTTCGCAAGGCACTGCTGCAACGGATTCACAACTTGAGCGTAGCCCACGATTGAATCACGCAACCAGTTGACCGCACACACAAACTGCTGCAGGTCACCAG
>NW_008580147.1:1544287-1548644 GCF_000520115.1 Aphanomyces invadans
GACGGCATGCAAAGCATAGGTTGCCATGTTCGTCCTGGCCCGGCATAAACTTTGGGCGCTTCACGTCACGCTGTCCTCCGTCTTCACGCTTCATCGACGGAGTTCCGTACTTGTTCGTCGGCTGACCGCCCGTTGATCTCACATCACGAGGCAGGTCGTCACGAGTACTTTGCGTATGGGCGTTGTATCCTGCTTTGGGCCGCGCAGAATTCCCATTATAGAAGTAGCTGTCACGAACGTGTTTCTCTTCGCGCAACTTGTATTTGTCCTTGCGCTTGCCGGTCTCATCAGTCTCGAGATGGCGCTTCCAGCCACGCGACTTGTTCACGAGATCGGCTTGGTAAGCACGTTCGAGTTGTTCACTGAGAACAGTTGCAAACTGGACGAGGGTGTTGGTTTCAACCGTCTTCATTTGCTCTTCGACCATATGTCGAACGCTCAGAGGGGTAATGCAAGACGCCACCACCTTCACGAACATTTTCATCATGGTCGGGGACTTCAGCTGCGATTTCAGCCCTTGGCAGTCGATAACGTTGTGGACTTTCTCCATGAACCCAACGGTCCTGCTCGCGGTGTCCCCCAAGGGGTCAACCCGCAGTCCTCTGCAATATTCCAGCAAATTCGACTTGGTAAGGGTCCACTTGTTGGCCGGTTCCCCAATGATCTTGCGGATGCGCGCCTGAAACTCGTCTTCGTCCAGAGCATCGCGATCGATGTGCCACAGGTACATGCAGCTCGCTTCCAACAAGCTTCGATCAGCAGACTCGATCCAGGTCACCGCCAGTGAGCGCCAATTCTGCCCCATACGTTGGGCGTTGGCCTTCAGCTCATCTTCATACTTGTCACGCTTCTTTTTCCACAGGACCAGCTCTTCGCGGTCCACCGAGGTAATGCGTGGGTGCTGAATATCTTGGAGGACAAGGGATGCTTGTGCCGAAGGGGTGCCCATACCCCAGCCAGTCGTGGCCAGTGTTTCTGCACGCATCTTCTCTTGCCGATCTTCGCGGACCACACGTTCCCAGTCTTTGGGCTTGCGGTTGATCTTTCGCCATGGTTTGCTTTGGCGAGTCTCGCGTTTGCGGCGTTGTTCCTGATAGTACTCCGACAATTCTTCTTCTGAGTCAGGAGTTGCATCAGGTCGACCAAGTCTCGACAGTCGTCTGGCTTCACGCTCCTTACGACCTTCCTCACGTCTGAGTTCGGCCGGTGTCGGAGGTTCCGGTGGGTAGTCTTCTTCGACGTACTCGCGTTCCAAGCCATGTCGTGGTGCCACCTCCCAGCCCGATCCAATACGTCGGTATGGCTCCACATAGGACACAGGGGATTCTGATGGACATCGGCGAGGTGAGACTGCCGGACCGGGTCCGCGTCTTGACTTATCGCTAATCGAGATGAGATTGGATGGTTTCGATTCGCCGGTATCCGGCATCTCGGTCAGGGTCCCTCCCGAGGGGTCCACTCCCGACTCCGCACCAGGCTTCCCCTCTTCGGTCTCGCTGCCACCACGGGACGTCGGCGACGTCTTCGGGTCAGCCAGCGGCGGTACATTCCCTTCCCGGGAACGTCCGTGATTCCTCTCCATATCAGTCCCGCTGGTGAGAACGGACTGACACTAAAGTGTACTTTGAGATGAGTCCGCCTCGCTGTGAACTTGAACAACCAAATGGGGGAGCGCCGCCACCCTTGAACCACACACTTGATTGATCGACTTCACTAAACCGGTGCTAGGCAGATTGGAAAGTGAAAGACTAACTGGCAAGAACACTTGGCCGGCCTCTGGTTGGTCAAAGCCATCAACACATCCTCAGCGTGTGATCGACCTTCTGATTGGTCAGAGCCATCAGCATCCTCAGCCAATTCTACCGGCTAGGGTTTCTTCTACCAACGCAAGGTGGGTTCTCCAGAACGGCCGACGCCCGGCGATCCCCCGCTGGGATCAGCCTATGTCGGGTCGGGACGTGGCCTTCATTCCCACCACAACACCAGCGATCCCCCGCAGGGATCAGCCTATGTCGGGTCGGGACATGGCCTTCATTCCCATCACAACAATATTCTAAAAAAGCCTACGGCCAGCTATGCCCGACGTGCAGTTGTCGATCATCAACCTCGCACGCTTGCTAGGTGGTGGCTACGTATGAGAACGGGCGGCCGATTCGCCCCAAGCGTGTGGCCCATCTCTTTGACACAGTTTGAACTCCGTCGACGCGGGCGACGCCGCCCATCTCGCACTCGGCGACCACGCCATTGGGCCGGCTGGTTGGCCTCGTCGTCAACGACGCCTGAGGATTCACCGAGACGTCAGTCGAGGCGTCAGATCACGCGAGCAGCGCAGAATACCCGAACGGGGACGTCCAGTACGTAATTGACATCCCGGAAGACTGCACTCGAGCAGATGTTCGGGGGGCTAGGTGGGCAATTTAATGTACGGTTCCAACCGTAGCAAGCACTCAACGACACACCACAAGTCCTGCCTAGGCAAATACGAGTGTCCCATCGACGGATGCGGGGTCTCGGAACGACCACGCATTCCTCGCCGGTTGAAAGTCAAGAGAGGGACGCCTCTGCCGACATTATCGACCTGTCGCCGTCGCGGGCAAACCGTGCGCCACGTTGCATGTGCGGTCACGATGATGTCTGTCCTGCGAGGCCAGGAGATGGAGCTGATGCACCTCGGCACACACGAGCATCGCAAACCGCACCCGTTGCGCCCCGATCTGATCAGCAGAGTGGCCTGATCAGCAGAGTGATCTGATCAGCAGAGTGGCCTTCGAAGCACTTGTGAGAGACGCCAGCGAGGTACGGCCGAAGAAATTGCAGATTGGTACATCTTTCAGACTAGGCCTGGTGTCCCGCCACCCAGCGTTTGCGAACTTATCCCAGATGGCGTACCAACGGCGAAAAATTCTCCACATGCACCGCAACACGTCACAGATCGGCTTGTTGGACAACTTTGAGAATAGTATGGACGTCGATATTATCGCCAGCAGCAGTATGACATCCTCAGACGGACATATCGCTCTGGTAAGTCCATTTCAACGCGGACGAGTGCAAGCAGCAGAATCCAGTCTTCAGACGGACACTATCGAAGAATCCTTGCACGGCCCGGACCTCACCGTCGTTAGGTCATCCTTTACGTAAACATTTTCCTTTAAGCAGTTATTTTGAAGTATATTATAATGGACTAGAAAGAGTGGTATATGAAATGATACGTTGACTTCATGCTTATGCCCAGTACTTGACCCCCATATCCGTTTATATCCCTTTGGCGATCAGCATTCTGATGGGCAAGAGCGCACGATACTGTGCGGCGCAACTCACGGCGGTGTTCGAGGCATCGGCCTTGTCGGTCGACCTGTCCGAGTGGGGCAACAGCTTTCCGGGAAATTGATGTGCTTTCTCCGACGCTGAAAGCTGTGGATTCGAGATCGCTTCGAGATGCTATTGCGGCGTCGCGGACAGTGTCAGCCTTCATATCCACAAGTACTACCGGTGCTGCTCGATTCATTTCAAGCGTACCCTCCATCATGTTGCGTTGTCCGCAACGGTGCCCTGGTACCGCATAACCGCGAGTAGTCGTTTCTCGACAAGTGCATCGAGTTGCTGGATAAGGAGGATGCTGAGATGTTCATTGAGCGCGCGAAGCGGTCGTCCGCGAGTACCCGAAAGTTAAACGGTGGCTTAACTGGTACATCGAGCGAGGTCAATAAATTGCAAGGTCAATTCACTTTCCCAGCTCTGCGATCTGACGGGGAGGCGTTGGCGGCAAGCATCCGCATCAGCGACAACACGAACACGCAGGAGAGCGTGGGCGGCGACTTCCAGTCGTCAGCGCCGAAAGCGAAAATGTCCATCGGCGAGTGCATCGACCATGTCTATCGTTGCGTCACGTCCATTCGAAGTACAGAGCTCCCTCAACGTTTGCTCCCTCACCAAAAAATAAATTGTAATTGAAATCAAAAGAACAAAGGAAACACGATAATTGCTTTTGACAGTTATCAGTTGAGCAATCGCTGAATTGAGTGGCCGCGGGAAACTATGCCGGTATGGTTCCAGCAGTTTCGAATGGTTGTTGATGTGACACAATCCCAGGCCTGAATTGACCATCTCATGGCCGTCAACACGGCGACGGCGTACATTTTCTTCACTCCACTGTCAATTGCCTCGGTAACGCCATCAACCAGCTCTATCACATGGTCAAGCTGACAACATTTGTAGTGCCGCTTGAAAGCACTAATGATGCCTGCGTCCATAAGTTGAAGGAAGACCGTCGTGTTTGGGGGGAACATAAGCAGTCTCACATTGGTAAGCCAATGGATTGTGCGATGATGCATTGTCCAGAATGAGTAGGACGGACCTG
>NW_008580147.1:1552174-1554170 GCF_000520115.1 Aphanomyces invadans
GACGTGATGGACGCTGCTACGTTTGGCATCAGTTGGAGCTTTACGTACGGATAGTTCTCGGTGACGAACACCTGCCCCCAGGATACGTTCCTTATGTCCATCTACAAGCTCCACAAGCACGGTAGCCTCACTGAGATCGCAGTGATTTCCATGCGAATTTCCAACGTTCGGCTGTTATATGGCCAGCGGGGTGCCAGCAAAACTCACAATCCGTAGTCGACGAGCTCAACGACACGCAGACCTCCGTATGCCATGTGGAGGCGAGCGCACAACACATGGTGGAGTGTCCTGAGGAAACGTTCCTGCAACACGAGCAGTATCACCCCGATGACCCATTCGGGAGCGACACAGGATCAGTTTGGAAGTACCAGGCACACGTACGTGCGACCCTAAACGCTTGCTCGAGTATCCCGGTATTCTCTGGGGCTGTTCGAAGCCACGACCCCTCGTGAAGAAGCCACCCGTCACAATTCGGTTACCTGGTCAGACGGAAGGCTGCTTCTATTGCCTGGGCGTTGTGATTTGTTCTACAATGAGGCGCAACACTTCGCATGCCACATCTTCATCAACGGGCTCCCGCACTTCTACGACGGCATGTCGCAGCCGGTCCTGAAATGGCAGACGACGGCTGAGTACGCCACGACGGCTCATCCAATCGCGGAAGTATAGTTCACGCGAGCGAAGCTCGACAGCGCTGACCTGTTCGAGACGCCAGTCATTGCCGACGACACCTCGATGACCACAGCGATGCATACGCATGACGCCGCGCACGCCGCCAGTCATGATTAAGACGACAGAAGACGCCAAAACCACGATGTTGCCGGCCCCTAAAATAAGCGCGGGAAGCAGACAGGCGACGTCAACCCCCTGAATAAGAGCAAGACCGAAACCTACCCAATGGGTGTGTCGTCCCAGGTGGTCTCCAAACGCGGGAAGTTGCCTGTCTGCGCGTCACGCACCTTGAAAATTGAGAGGGGTTCCAGTTGTGTGGTGCACCGCTACGTCTCGGACCCTATCACGGGCTAGAATGCGGTGATGTCGTACCACATCCGCGACAACTGCCTGGCGTTGATGGATGTCGACAAGCGAAAGAAATTATATAAATGTATGAAACGTTGGGTCTGGCGTTTTTGGCTCCAGTGATCAAGTACAATAACTCAGCTTGCTTATCGGCATCCATACTCTGCAGGCAGCTGTTTCGGGTGTGGCACGATAGCACCGCTTTGTAGCCCCATTCATCTGGGTTGATTCCATTGCCATTCTATCGGAAACTGCGTGGGTTGATACTTGGGTTTGTACCAACTACTCCCTCTGTCCCAAAATAATTGCGCGACTCAGAAAAATGACGTACTCCTCGAATAAAAAACAGTCACTTCAAGACACTATACTCGGTATAAATTTCACAAGGTGTACCAATTCAGCTGTCCAATCAAATCCTTCATAATGCTTGTCTCAGAACCAATCACAAGTCGGAATAGGAAAAAAAATCTGGGTTTACCTCGAGAACGCTCCTACTGAGCCTTAAACCTTCACGCAATACCCACACCGCACACTCTTGTAGGTGCTTATTCATCACTGTCCATGTCTATTGGTACTATTCCTACTTCGGGCATTGCAGAGATGAAATCTTCCATCGCCTCACAGTCGCTTAGGGCAATGCACTCGAGCTCTCGTTGCTACAGACACTTTCGTGTTACCATGAGAGACGCCTTGGGCCTTGGCCAACGCAATGATTCGGCGTATAGTAGACACGCGGCACTGGTACTATGCAGCCAGCAACTGACTTGTGCCTTTAGGCAGCCGGGTGGGAAAACCGTTGTTGCTTTGGAGCAGGACTTCCCGAAGGATGGCTTCGCGCTCCTCGTTCGTCAGATCGGGCCGTGTTGATGAAATTTTGAATGTGTGTCATTCTGTTGTATGCTTTATATGGAAGTTTGCATGCTGCCTTTGACTCGGTAAAAATGACTCGCGTTTTTGAGATTCGTGCTCAAACTTA
>NW_008580147.1:1565526-1566263 GCF_000520115.1 Aphanomyces invadans
ACAACGATTTGGCATTGAGTTTTGCAAGGCTCTTGAGGTACGACAAGCTGAGTTTCGACCACTCTGTCTTGATGGACATAATGAGATCCGCCTTCCCTGTAAATTGACGGCCATTGGCATAGACCCGACGCGCAAGAACTCCCCACACGTTCTCGATTGGATTGAGGTCTGGGGACAGCGGGGGGTGGTAAAAAAGTTTGACTTTTTGGTCGGCCAAAAACGTCATAGTCGATATGGCACGGTAGATGGAGGCTCCGTCTTGCACAAACACGAAATCTTCGCCATAGTGTTCATGCGCGAATGGTAACATATAGTTTCCCAGCGTGTCGATGTACTTCTCCGATGTTTGGGTACCATTTAAGAAGGCAAGCCCGAAAAAGCTCCCCAAACCATGACTCCGTCGCCGCCTTTTTGGCGCGCCAAGTACGCTTCAGGCTCTTTCCGAAGGTCATGCCAATAGTACTGAAAACCATCTGGTCCATCGAGATTGAATTTTTTCTCGTCGGACCAAATGATTTCAGTCCAATTGGGTAACTCTCGGAGGTTGCCTTTGGCGTACTTGACCCTGGCTTCCATGTGGGCCTTGCCGAGTTTTGGGGTGTGCTATCGCTTTTCATACTTGAGGTTGATGGCCTCCTTAAGACGTCGTTGAACTGTGCGAAGAGACGCTGAGATGTTGAGAGTTGTATTGAGTCTTCTCGCTGATTGGCCAGTGTTGGAGGCCTCACGAAGAAGAA
>NW_008580147.1:1574574-1575783 GCF_000520115.1 Aphanomyces invadans
ATTGTCTTTCAGAACAACGCACCAGACATATCTGTTGTTGTGCGTGAACGAATAAGCGCCCCAGGTACAATGAGGAAGTAGAATGCATGTTTCAACTAAATTAATTTATTGAGCGAAATTGTCTTCTTGGTGCGATAAGATGAAAACAATGTCGCATTGGTACTATGGTCAAGACGTTGTGTTCTTTTTTGTTTGACGAACGCATGCTTAAGTTGTTTAATACCATGTGCTTGGACGTGGATAATATTGTCCTGGTTTGGCCAAAAATCATCTAATTTCATGAGGATGATTTTGGACGTCCATAATATTAATATTCCAGAAGTATGATCGAGTACGACAAGGAAAGGATTTCCGTCGTTCCCTGTACGATTCCGTTCTCTAAAGCAAATATTTTATTTGATATCCATTTGAAACCTTTTTTCGCATCAAATACCCTTGCATGTCCCTCTTGGCCGTTGTCTGATCAGACACTGAGTAACGTATCAGATCCATTTTGTTTCACGAAGTTTGACGTGAACTGGTTCGTGACATGGGAACATGACAGTCCTTAACAAATGGCTTGTGCGATACTTTCTTCTTAGGACATACGCATTCAATAAAGACGCTGTACATTTCATGCGGCTGCGTCTACTCGTCAATTTTCCATCGAACTGGTATTGCAACTTATTGTTGACGTTGCGTGCGCATTCGAATCCTACCGAACAGACTCATTTAAAAATCAGATTGGTCAATTATTGTCAACTAACCAATCGATATCCGTTTAAGGACAGCATTTGATTGGCTAGATTTGCGCCAACCACGTTTTATTTGAATTTGCACAAAATCCTCGATCGGTGCCTGTCCATTCCGATCGATCCTCGATCGGAATGGACAGGCACCAGCAAGGCAAACCAAGTCGTCTCAGAACTCCCAGCGTGATACATCTCAAGAAGAGTCGACTCCACGCAGCGCATGTTGCGAGGACATGGCCAACTAGCGACTCTCGTTCTTTTTCAGCACACACTTTCCATCAGGCATCAATCAGATCGATATCCCCAAGTCGACAATTGAGAGCCTGGTCGTTTTTACAGGCTGAACGTGTCCTGGATGATATACGATTGCCGGATAATGCACGTTTCCCACGGATAATGCAATTACCCCGGATAAAGCCCTTTCATCCGGATATCTCCCCCGTCTTTGGGGTGTTCATACCAAGCGCCACCCCTTTGT
>NW_008580147.1:1577972-1640606 GCF_000520115.1 Aphanomyces invadans
CCGAAAGATGCCCAACCTGAAGAGAAAACTCCGTCGATTTGGTCTGGTTTCTACAACAAGACACTCCGAGAACGCATGGATGTCCTGTCGCTGATGTATCCGTCGGCTGTGCCCCGTCGATCCAGTGATACCGGCGACTTGCAAGGGTCGCCCCAGCGCGCTCCACGCAAGTCCAGCCTTGGACAAGTTCCCAGCTTGAGTTTGAATGCCGATGAGATCGGACATCTGCCATCGCGAACGGCTAACCTCATGATTGAGAATTGCATTGGAGTACTTGGGATTCCATTGGGGTGCGTGCACCAACCGCCACTTGCATAGCACTCAAAATTTTCCTTTGTGTAGGCTTGGTCTCAACTTTATCATCGACGGTACGCCCTACTCTGTGCCGATGGCTGTGGAGGAACCGTCGGTTGTGGCTGCTGCGTCGAGCGCTGCCAAACTAGTTGCCTCGCATGGGGGCTTCCGCACGGCGACTTCAGGCAATGTCATGACGTCGCAAATTCAATTGGTCGACATCAAAGACATTCCCGCAGCCATGCAAGCAATCCACGATCACCGGAAGTCTCTGATCGAATACGCCAACACGCACTTGTGTGGTAACATGGCGCGTCGCGGTGGCGGAGTCGTACACATCTATCCCCGCCTCGTACAAGACCCCTCGACATTAGACTCAACCGATGGCTGGTACGCCGCCGCGGCCGACGAACTCCGCATCACGGCTTCCGGCTCCACCCCGTTCATCGTGGTGCACATTGACGTTGACGTCTGCGAAGCCATGGGCGCGAACATCGTCAACACAATCGCTGAGGGCTTGTCTAGCCAGGTGGCTGCTTTGACCAACAGCCGCGCAGGTCTTCGTATTCTGACAAATTTGTGCACGGCCCGCCGCGCGCGTGCGTCGTTTTCGATCCCCGTGGCGTCCATGGGGTGGAAGGGCACTGAAGGCAGTGTCGTGGCCCAGCGCATTCTCGAGGTATTTTTGCGACTTGAAGGAAGAAGCTGTTGTGTCAAGGTCCCCAACACCGTTTGACTATAGGCCAATGATTTTGCCATTCGCGATCCGTACCGAGCTGTTACCAACAACAAGGGAATTTTGAACGGCATCGATGCGGCGGCCGTGGCGACGGGCCAAGACTGGAGAGCTATCGAGGCCTCTGCCCACTGCTTTGCTAGCCGCACCGGGCGATATACCAGTCTCTCCCAGTACCGAATTGAAGACGGCTTCCTCCATGGCTATCTCGAGCTGCCTCTGTCGGTTGGTTCAAAAGGTGGTGCTCTGCAAACCCATCCAGGTTACGCCTCGACGCACGCGATCCTCGGTCGCCCCACGGCCCAACAGCTCAGTGGCATTTTGGTCAGCGTTGGTTTGGCCCAGAACTTTGCTGCCATTCGCGCCTTAGCCATCACGGGGATCAACCAAGGCCACATGGCTCTGCATGCGCGCAACATTGCCGTGGCCGCCGGCGCCCCCAACGAGCTCGTCACCGAACTCTGTGGTACGTCAACCGTCCTATATGATTCGTCCTGTATTGCGGACTCTTTCTCTGGACTGGATTCCTCATGCTACAGTGACCGTAGCGTACATGCTCGCGCGAGGCAGCATTAACGTCGAGACGGCGAAGGCATACTTGAAGGCACACGCGGTCTACCACGACATCATTCAGTCAGATGCTCCTCAGCTCGAGAAGAAGCGCCAGCCCAGCATGCTCTACGTCGAAATCAACGTTCCAGGACTGGCAAAACCCGTCAGCGTGAACCTAGCCTTCCTGTCAGTGCGTGGGGACATTCCCCAGACCATCGTGGTCTCCAAGTTGAAAACAAGCTCGAGCCAGCCGACCTCCATGCACGCGCAGTTGCTCGGGGACAAGGGCTATGTTCAACTGGAGCGAATGTTCATGTTTCTCGCGACGATGCGTGTCGTTGTGGGGTCGGACAAGGAGCGTACGAATCTCGAGTTGCAGAACAAGTTGCTCCTCTTGTCGATTCTGATCAACTTGGTCATGTACCAACTCATGAAGAAAGACAAAAAATCGTGCCAGGCGTTTGCAAACCAACTCGTGGTCCACGGGATGGACGTGAAAACTGCGACGGGAAGCGAACACTGGACGGAAGCGTTTTTTGCGACGCAGGACGACCCAGTCCTGAGCACGGGGCTGCCTTTGCTGCTTGCGCTATGGCAGGTGTTCCATTACCACATTGAACAAGAAGTGGCCAACCCGATCCTCCAGCAAGCGCTGGTCGCTGAACAGGCTGCTCTCGTCGACTCGATTGCCAACTGGCAGTCGCCACAACGCTCGAACGACGCCGCGGCCAGCTTCGTCGAGTACATGGAGAAGCATGCGAAACGGTGGCAAGCCACGATGTTCTTGCTCGTGGATTGTCTTGCGCTCGACAACCAGAGCCTCACTCCTGCGCGTCTTGACTTTGTCAAGCAAGCCGGCCGTTACATTGAATGGCAGGGCACGGTCGCCCACGACTTGGCGCGATTTGAACGGGCTTACGTCGATCCCGAAGAGCGTAATGTGTGCGTGTGGTTCAAATCTCATGTCTACCCCGACTGCACCATGGACGAAGCGTCCGTCGCCTTCACCAAGCTATCCAAAGACAACGCTGCTGCGCAATGGTCCTCCCTCGAGCACCTCAACAAGACCCATGAGGAAAAAGTAGTGCACTTGGCAGCCCTCGAGAGCGTGGTCAAGACGATTGTGTTGCATTATGGAGATGACGCGAGCAAGTCGCGCAAGCTCTCGTTCTAAGGCGTTGTCGATGACTCCAACACGACGTGGGCAATCGTATAGCTGCCGTCGTGGCTCAGCGAAACATGCGCGGCCTATACGAGTTGTTGAATCGACTGTATATAATCATAGAGAACTATCTGGTTTCACCGTGACGTTGAGTGCGTTGGCCAGGTGCTTTGTCGACCCGTCGAATACGAGCGCGGGGGTGGGGGTGGCTGGGAGGTGCAGCGGGAGAAGGCTTCTGTCATGGGGACGCAAAGTGTGCGAAGGAAGGTGCTTGTCTAGTCGTATCTCTGGAAACGGAATTCGCCATGATCTGAACGCTTTGTACGTCGCTTCTTTCACCGCCCATCTGTGGAATGTGTCAGCGAGGACACTTGGGGTAGCTTCACCTGTTGGCAAGGAACTGCGTCTGGGCGAGGCTGTCCGATATAGCGCGGAACTGAGCGATCTCTTGTGGGTGGAGGTACCGCCGCAAAAAGCGCTCGCCATGCTTGTCGAACGTCCGCCGCAAGCGGCCACTTTGAACCACGTCGACGCCGATTCCGACGATCGCCATGATCGGATTTAAAAAACATCGAGAATGTCTTAAAATTCAAAACGTCTGTTCGGTTGAAGCATTTGTATGGGATTGATGTGTTTTTAAATACTTGACTGTATTTGATTTCATTGTCCCGATGTAGTCGAATTCCACAACAGCATTGAAACCACCACCACAGCAGCAGCTATAATTAGACTCCGTGGTCTTTGTGGCCATCGACTCACACAATCCATTGCCCACCTCAGCACCCGACGACAGCGATGGACCGCGTGCGCATTCTGTTTGGCGCTCCGTCGTCTTCGACATCGACTTCCGTGGCGTCATCTGTTGAGGCCGCTGTCGCCGCGGTCACCATCAAGATGCCCAAAGGCACGACTGCCCCAACAGAAGACACGTTGTCTGACATGAGCTTTGGATGCAAGTCTTTGACCAAGATGCAGCGGTTGTACGGATTCGCCTTTTGCTTTTGTGTAGGCTACCTCATCAACTTGCTGGTACGTTGTTCGTCACGCTTCTAGACATATTGTTGTCGATCGGTGCTCAGCATTTCATGTTGCAGTCCACGTTTGCCCTGCTCGGGGGCTCTCGCAATGGAGCCAAGTTTGGGATTCTGTACTCGATCGGTAGCGTGGTGTCCCTTTGCGGGTGCGCCCTCCTTGCGTGAACTTCGTTCGTCCTTCTGACTCATCCGTGTGTCTGTCCTTCACACAATCAGGTCGGGGTTCTTGGCTGGCCCTGCCGAACAGGTCAAATCGATGGCAAAGCCAGTGCGCCGCATCGCGTCGGCCATCTACCTCTTGTCGATTTTGCTTGTGCTGGTGATTGCAGTCACGGTACCCTCGCTGTCAACACTGATCGTGCTAACGGCGGATGGAATGGTAGAATCCTCAGCTTGGCCTTTTGATTCTCTTCCTCGCGATGATGCAATTCGGCGCAGCCGTGTGGTACCACCAGTCATCCTGTTCAACACATCATGGACCTTGACGCAATGATTTACAGGTACAACGCTAGCTACATCCCGTACGGCCGCAAGGTCCTCAAGTCGATCGGGTCCAAGTGTCTTAGCAGTGTGGCGTAAAACTTTTTCACCTCTCTGCATCGACAAGCTTCAACACTTCGCATCAATCTATTCTCTGTTCCCATCGCATGGCTTTACCTCTCGGCAGCACGAACTAGTACCCGTGCGACCACTTGAACGTATACTCGAGCGACTCGCCCGCTTGAAAGTGCGACAGGTTTCGCGCAAACACCCCCGCGACATCCTCCGGCATACTCAGCGCCGCAACGTGGGGCGTAATCACAACGTCCTTGCGCACCCACAACGCACTCTCAGCGGGCAATGGCTCGACTGCAAACACGTCCAGGACAGCACTCGATAGCCACGACTTGTCCAGTGCAACGACCAATGATGCTTCGTCGACCACGTCGCCGCGACCAACGTTGATGAAGCAAGGCTTCTTGGTCTGACAGGCTTGGAAGGCATTGCCGGAGAGGAGGTTGCGGGTCTGTTCGGTACTCGGGAGGACGTTAACGACGTAGTCTGCCACGGATAAAACCTCATGGAGGTCCGTCGTCGTTGGAATTCTCGACGTCAAAGTACCAGACGGCGTTCCAGACGAACGCTTGAGCCCGATGACGCGAAACCCAGCCGTAGACACGAGCGTTGCGATGACTGTGCCAATGTCGCCGAAACCCAAAATCCCAACAGTCACGTTCTGAAAGTGCCGATACCGCATGTCCTTGGATCGGAATTCCTTGTTTGCCTGATGGACAGGTGCCAAGTGGAACATGCGCTCTTTTGATATGATCCATCTACGAAAGCAGCGTCAATATCACTGACTTGAACGAGTAAAGACGAACCAACCCCAGGACGTATTGCGCCATGTGCTGGCCCATGATCCCGCCTGCGCGTGAGAGGGTGAAGTCTCGGCGCGGCTGAGTCAAGATAACTTCTACCCCAGCAAACGTTGACTGGACCCATTCCACGCGCGGGGCATGCGGCAAGGCCGAAATCACAAGCTTGGGATCACCCAAGATGACCTTGGCGTTGCGAAGCAACTCCAAAGTTGCCACGTCGATCGATCCTGGTCCAGAAAGGACGGCGCTGTTTACAGGCACAACGTCAATGACTGCACCAGTCGAGGAAGGCAATAAAGCTAGCGCCGCGCGGACCTTCTCCGACAGCAACGGGATATTGGAAATCACGGGGATGCGCATCGAGGTTGCCGACATCTCGCGTTGGAACTTTCCACAATATTGATGATCGTCTGAAGGCTGTTACTGTAGTATAAAAAAGTAAATATATATATTTAATATTCAGTTCTGCGCTCTATTTGAAAGTCAAATAGCAACAGGCTACAAATTTTCATATATTTTTTCACATTCGCACATATTCCTGTGTTAATAGGACAAAAAGAGTGAAAATAAGCAGATTTTGTAATTCGTTGTGATTGGAGAACGTGATGCATCCGGATACCACGTGCCGGTGCACACGACGTTTCTGCCCCGGAGTACAGTGCCATGGAAGACCATGATGCATTGAGCTTAGGTGCGAATACAACACCGGCGGTGGTGCCGGTGGCTGCGCCCGAGGTCTCCTCTGAAGATGTTAACTTGGATGCTGCATATGACGACATTGAATACATGGATTTGAAAGTGCCAGGAAAGGTTGATCGCGCGAAACCCGAGAAGAAGACCAAAGCCATGACAGACAAGTGCTGTCCGAAAGTTGCGTCGTTGACAAGCGAGATGAAAGCGTCTAGAGCCGTGACGCGAGTGACCCAACGCCTGGGTCTGGAGCGAGTGCATGAAATCCAAGTGGAGTATGCTTCTCTTAAGTCCAAATTTGGCCAACACGACTACGAGAAGGCGAACGCGATGATCCGAAACCTCATGTCGATGGGATTGAGTCAAATTGAAATCCGCGGTATCCTCGGCGTGGGTGGATATCGGTTGCAGCGACTATACAGGTATTTGCACTCACTTTCCACCGCGTGCCATGCCAGCTCATCCTTTGACGTCCATGCAGCTCTCACGCTGTGAAACAAACGCCGACGACATATGCTGCGGCAGTGGTCACTGAAGAGCTCGCAATTCCACCGCCTCCATCAGTTCTAGCTTCCCCATCTTTAAGCACAGGTGACCAGGTGGTGCACATTCCTATCCTTTCATCAATTCCCCACCTTGTGGACGTCGTGACGAAAAAGGTGGCCGCCTTCCCGCTGGTGGCATCTCGCGTTTTGTTTGTCGATATCGACGTGGCTGGTCTGTCTCTCGAAGCTGCTTCTCCTAAGGCCATGGTCCATGCTGCCAAGCTCGAAGCGGCCGACGTGGTCTTGGCAGACCCCGCCGTCAGTGGCCTTGTTTTGCCATACACCCCGCATCTCAAGTGGATGCAGTTGTCGTCGGCTTCACTAGACGACGGGTTGTTTCTGCATGCCAGGCGGGACTTTATCTGCACTCGCGCCGGGGGAATCCACGGACCGCACGTAGCTCAGTTCGTCGTCGGGTGCGTCGTGTTCTGGATCATGTGTCGAACTGACGCAGTGGATCGCAGACATATCATTGCCACAGAGCGATTTTTCGTCAAAGCCAAGGATTACCAGACCACACGGTCGTTCGCATCACAAGCGTTGGCGTATCGAAACCCCAAGCACGTGACAGTCGGCATCCTTGGCCACGGTGACATTGGCATGCATGTGGCGAAGCTCGTGGCGGCAGCGGGCTTTCGCGTGATGGCGCTCAAGCGACGATGTCGACCATCGCCTTGGTGGAATGGTCAGGATGACTTTGGGTTCTCTGTGTACGATTCAATCGCCAAGGTCGTCGAGGCCGCGGACTACATCGTAAACACACTTCCTCGCACCCCCCACACGCACAATTTGTTGTCCGAGGCCGTGTTGCGCCTTTGCGTGAAGAAGGCTCCTTGCTTGATTGACCTGAACCCGTGGAATGTGATCGACGAAGCGACTCTCATGCATGCCCTGGAGCACAAGTGGCTCTCCAGCGCGATCATGGACCTGCCGATGCCTGTGCCACCGACAAGTCAACTGTGGCACCATCCCAGCGTGACGCTAACTCCGCGCGTATCCCCGCCAAATCAAGCGGAGGCGGTGGCCGACGTGTTCATTCAGAACTTGTGGCATTTCATGGGGCACAGACCGATGCAATACGTCGTGGATTGGAGTCAGGGATATTGAGTGCATGCGATAAAACTATGGCACACGTGTGAAATCTCAATGAAGAGAGCTCGGTGGAACCGCCGTTTGTTTCTTCGTCAGTGTGCATGGGATCATGAAACTAGGTAAAAATAGCTTGTTGTTAGGTTGGCAATTCCGACATGCCGAACCATCGGGCTCGCGCGGTTGGCCCAGACGACCCGCGCAAGGCCTCGCTGGCGACGCAGTTTGAGCTCAAGACCGTCAACGGCAGTGCGTTTGAGAGATTGGTGGCTGACAACGGCCCGAACGTCGTGCATTGCCGCCAACTCCTGCTCAAACCCGTGGAGAATCGAAATGTTGAGGACGTGCACACGGTACTTTGGCATTGCTTTGGCTAGAACTCTGCTTGCGACTGCCATTTCATTTAGATTAAAATGTTCTTCAACACGTCCAAAATCGGCAAGTACTGCGCGCACCTTGACCTCCGTACGTAGTTTTGCTGACGAGGGCCAACTTGTCCTGACGAAATTCTTGCTCCATCCTCGTCGACTCACCAACTCTCCTCTGGCCAAATCTATGTAGAAAAGGTAAAGCTCGACGGTGCTGGGACTGTCCAGCAGTCACAGCGCGATGTGCTGGGGTGACGTAGGAGGCGGAGTTCTTCAAGTCTCTCCAACTCGAGATCGTCCACGCGGCCAACACGTACGTGTTTCGCCAGGTTTGTAAATCTTTCGCGCGTGTGTGCGGCCGACATGCCTACACTAGGGCGACATGGGCGATAAATTTTATGTCATCTTTTCGGGCACGGGTACGTTGCACAAACCGCCACGGACCGCCAGCAATCGCTCTCGTCTGGTCGCTCGTGATGACCCCTCATGTTCGTTCCTTGACTCTTGTGTATGCTCCAGTCCAAGTGCGCAAAGCCATGGTCAATCCAAACGGCGACAGCGTAGAGAATGCCGTGTGCGAACTTCGTCCAGGCGACTGCTTTGGCGACCGCGCTCTCACGGGTGCATGGAACGAAATGCTTCCTCGAGAAGGTGCCGTGCTACGGGCATGACGCGTTTTTGTTCCAATGGACGATGGCTTGTAGCGTCGATCATTACCATTTCCAACTTGACAGAACTCGCCTTCATGGACAAGATATCGTACTCGCGCGTGATGCGGGACAGGACGTCTGAGATGCACCTCGATATGCCCAAGGTTTGTCGTCTTCGTCAGCCAAGAGGAGACATGACCATGCTGCGTGGAAAAGGTCGCTGGTCTCGACGTGGCCAAGCGCTTTCGCTCCAACAAAGACATTGTTCGAACGATATTCCTCCAGCCCGCCCACGAGCGCACCGAGCGCGACCTCAAGTTTGCTGTCGAGTACCTAAAAGGTTAGTAGGATGCCGTGCTACAACGCCTCACGTTCATTTTGTCGCGTGTGGGGTTTGTGGCAGGCGTCAAATTTTTCGCCAGGTTCTCGTTCGAGGTCCGGAAGCAATTGTGCAAAGCCCTGCGGCTCGTTTGCGCATGGACCAACACGGTCGTATTTGAAGAGGGGCACCTGGGCCACCACTTTTACATTCTCTTTGGCGGCAGCGTCGAAGTTTTGATTAGCACCACGAACCGGTCACGAGAACGTCCTTGGAAAGCGCGCGCGATGGTGCTGACAGTCGTCGGTCGGATATGTAGGTACGACGCCACTGTGCAAAACGTTGTGTCGACGCTCAAGGAAGGCGACACATTTGGCGAACTTGCGTTGTCAGAGGAGAATGGAGTTCGCCGCGCGACGGTGGTCCGGTGTCTTCACGTTAGGCGACGACCGTTGGGCTTGATATGGCGACATTAGGTCGCAACAGAGTACTCGGAGTTTCTGACGTTGAGCCGCGACGAGTACATCCCGTTGATTCAAAAGTACCAAAACCAGTACCACACCGAGTACGTGCGCATGCTGCAGCAGAACCCATACTTTATGGGCGACGCATGGGACGTCCACACGCTGGAAGCGATGTGCGCGGTCATGGCTGAAAAGTACGTGCCCTTTCAAGGCGTGATCTGCGAGCAGGTGCTCCATGTGAAGTTCCAAAACGATCGATGACTGGCGGCGCAGGGGTCGCGTGCGTCCGAGATGTTTATCGTTGTGCGAGGAGAATGTGTTGCCCAGTATGACACGATGGACCCATATACTAACGAGGTATTGGAATCGAAGCGCCCGACCTCAGCGCTGGACCCGACAGGCCATCCAAGTTGGGCTCGAGCGGTATGGTCCGAACAGCGTCATCGGATGCGCCGAGTAGGTCTTTTTCCCATGCACACGATGCATCCCCAAAGAGATTTGGGATGCTTCACAGCACGCTAGAGCGACGGCGGGCAAGTTCAACGACGTGTACATTCGGCCAGCGTCCATCGTGGCGGCGTCGCCAGTAAAGGTGCATGTGATGCGCGCCATGGCTGTTGTCATGGATGTCGAATAGGTGCTCGTGTTGTCGCGGTTTGACATTTTCCACCTCCTTTCCCCCGAAGCTCGCGACGGACTCCAGCGGCGGAGCAACGATCCAGACGCGGAGACCCTCGACGCGCGGATCTTAAAGACGATCGTGTGGGAAAAGTACCGAACCAACTTTATCGCGGACTTGCACGTCGAGAAGGCATCGTCGGCGGGTCGTTCGAACACGAAGTCGACGCCAGAGCTTCGAATGAAGGATCTTGCACTTGTCCAGGAAAAGACGGCAGAGTCCCCTTCAAAGCTCCGAGGGAATTTACCGCTCGTCAAGCGTACGATGGACCTGCACGGCAGGAAAGTGGTCGAATCAGGCGAGCTTCACCTTCATCCTCGACCCAAGCTCACGTACTCGACGTCGCATGGACACTTGAACCTTTCCTCAACACACTTGCACGGTCCCTGGACGGCCAAGGCAAAGCCGCCAGCGGAGATTCTCGTTCTGGACTCGACCCATGCCGCCCCCACACTTTTGGCAACGTCATCGTCGATGCCAGAGCTGCCCCCCTTGACAAACCATCGCGCTCCATCCACGTCGCCCCATCCCTCTGCTTTAGCCCCTTCTCCTACTCCCGTCATGGGGATCTCGCACTTGAATCCGAATCAGCACATTCCATCGACCCCCGACTCCACCCGGACAAAGACTCCAAGTGGGGCGACGAGTGGACCCCACGCCACGCGACAATTCCTATGGACGCCGCTGCACGGCGTGTACCAACCGTACGCTGTCGTCGGGTTCAGCCACCCAGTCGATACGAAATCGTACGTCGCGTTTCGAGTGTGCGGCAAGTTTCGCAACCTGGATGCGGCTCTGCGAATGTTCCACGACGTGTGCAAGCTAGAGCCGATGTCCGTGAATGCGTTCGAAGACCACAGCAACTTTGTCGTGTACAAGGATGGCGAGGTGAGCCTGGCCTTGCGCAACATGCACGGCGATCGGCCGGACAATGTTACCGAGACAGCGCCCCCTGGCCTTCAACCCACGCAGCCGCACCACGTCCGCCATCATCCCTTGAATGCCCTGGGTCATGCGACCAATGCAACTGCAGCAGGGCCGTCGGCGAAAGACCCACCACCGCGACTCCGCCAAAAGCGACACAGTGTCGTGGTGACGTCGCCCGACTCGAAACTACCGCTTCCGCGCACCGAAGAGGCCGCGCTTCCAGACAGCCGCACGATTGCCCATGGCATTCGACAAGGCAGGGACCCCGACGTGATGGGCCAGCGGTACGCATGCATTGGTCTTCGGCATCACGCGGACAGCGACGACTTGCATGTTCATGTGTACCATTGCTTTCCCACGCATCAAAGCGCGATCCGTCACTCCAAGCACCTCGTGTCGATGCTGAATGCCTTTGCCGACAACAGTTTGTACGTCGTGCCGCTGTTTGACTGGATCCATCGTGAAGACATGGACCGATATGAAGGTACGTCGACCGATTGTCGTCGATATGACATGGGTCGCTGCAATAGCTCGCAACACCGACTTGGACAGCATTCTGGACGGCAAGCTGACCATTTCCAAATTTAGCGGGTGGAAGGCTCGCAAAGACGCCGTGCGGAAGCGCCAGGGCCACATGTACCATGCCTAAGCCATGCCAATGGAATCCATGTTGTCCAAGACACTGCAGGGTATTTTGATGCTCGTTAGCCCCACGGACTAATGCTCGAGACGAATCCCTTCACGGACGACCACATTCCCACGGCGGGTTTCATAGCTGGAGACGACAGAAACGATCCGTACTCCTGTCAAACGCATGGTCAGGATCACTCGCTCAAACGTTGTGGACAAGCGGCAGACACAAATCGACGCAGTGCAACTTACATCGTGATCGTCGTCGTCGGAAAGGAGAGATTCCTCCAAGTGGCGTTTGTCGGGGGACCCTGTGGGTCCGGTCGTAGAGGGTTCGGGATTCAAGGCAGATACAGACGGTCGCTGCGACGTTACCGCTGCGTCGCCGCGTGGCCGCTTCACGACAAAGTAGACGGAAAAAACGACGCAACTCACCGCGACACCCATGGCAACTACCAACTCGATACACATGACAATGAGCATCGCCTGGCGATCGATGGGAGGGGTGTCTGGGGACGGCGGGTTTGTCACGTCCGCGAGGCCTAGGTTGACCACGACCGCGGCGGCCATCGTCGACGCCGACGTTGACGTTGTGGCTGGGGGGTGCCCTGTGGTTGCGTCAAACACCGGCATGAATTGGAACTGGGACGCAGAGATCAGCGCAAACGTCCGATGCAAGAGGTAACGTGCGATGCCGTGCATCGAATTCTACGTCACGAGCACATTAGTCTTGGTGGTGGTTGGAGTTACAAACCCGACCTTCAGCAGACCACGATACAACATGTAGTTGTGAACCATCAGACCAACGCGGGAAGTTGTTGTTGCCGAGCGCACGTCGCTTGCAGCCGTCGCTATCGAATTTTCCAGGACAAATGCTCGACGAGAGCAACTACATTGCAGCAGCAGCTGACGCACCTCGTTCGGTCGGCGCGATGGCTTCGCATGGATACATGGACACCGGAAACTCGTCACACAAATAATGAAACGTGGTCGAAGTGGGCAGCACGTGCTGGATGAGACCCATTTGAATCGTTTCTGTCACTGCCACGATAAACACATCGACAACGTTCCAGTGCAGTACCGTCCAAAGCCGTGGCGAACAGTGGAAACATGCCCGTAACGTAGTTGTGGCTCGTTCGAAAGATCTAGAGACAGACACGCGCGCGTCACAATCGAGAAGACCAAGGCAGTCCAACCAGGTTCTTTGGATCCCAGAGCTCTCGCCGCAGCGTTCGCGTCAAGGTCTTCACCACTGCTGCGAGCTTCTCCACTTGCGCTTTGTTGGGCAGCCCCATGGGACACGAGAACCCGAGCTTGGTGACAGGTTGATACAACAGTTTGGCCATATCGACCAAGGCTTCGGCCGACCGTAAGAAGACCGTGTTGAATTCAACATCGATTGCGTTGAATGCTGCTGCACATCTACGTCAACGAGAATGAGCAACATGCGACGCATGATGCATCGACAGAGTTGAGCGCGATACTTGGATTTCATGGCAGACTCATTGTAGCGCTGGTCGACAAAGCACGTGGCGAGGTACAAAATGGGATGATAAATGTCTTGGACAATTTCATCGCTGGAAGCGCCTGGATAAAAGACGGCTGCTTGGTCCGCAAAGGCTTGAGCCGTCACTTTGGGCACCTGTAGGCGGCTAATTACCTACAGAGATGACCCCATTGTTGAGGTCATTCCATCAACACAAAGGCTAAACAACATCGCCTTACTTGCGCGAAGTCCGCGGCATTTTTGACTGGTGCCAGCGCCTCCTTCAACCCGGGATTGATCGCAGCCATGCTCTCCCATGGATGCTATCGGGGCTCGACACAGGAAGCTCCTGTTTGTTATTGTCATGCAAGTAGTACCCGCAACGATAGCAGCGACGTGTTGGTCGCTTGCCGAGAAGCCAGCAAATACGCATGGAACTTGTACAGAGATGGAAACACATCGCACAGAAACCCCATCGCTTCGTGGGTGTAAACCGGTGTACTCATGGACGTGTCGAGCGGTGCCAAGTAAAAGATTCGCATCGCGGTTTCGGCATGCATCGGTGGGGCCAGTATGCCCGACGTGCTCGAGTTGGTCCGAGAGTCCGACTACAAGGAAGAGCATGGAAAGAATGAACAATTCGTGAATAGAGTGCCTTATGACGCAAATAGATGGAGCTCGTACGGGTCGTGCCACCGACCAAAACGCTGGACCGGGGTAGAACGTCTTGTTCGTTGGCAACCACGACAACGACGCGCCAACAGACGGCCCGTAGATGAGATCGGGCATGAATCCGTTCGACCATTGATGGCTTAACAACGATCTACATGACGGAATGTCAAGTTCCTTATCACGATGGACAACACAGGGACGACTCACTTGAACTGCACCGTGGCGTGAGTAAAATCGTGATGAGCCAGTGCTTGGGCAGCCAACAACGCATCTCGCGAGTTCTACACGTCCACATTGACGGATATGTTGCACATTGTCGTGGCGTACAATATGCTGAAACCCAATGTCTTCTTGGGGGCCAGGCGCTGTCGCGTTCATCTGGTCGTCAAAGTTGGCTTTGAGTACAGCAAAGGCTGCCTTGACGATCTCGTCTAGTCGCGGGACTTGAGGCGGAAGGTCATCCGGGTCGAAATGGCGAGAGTCGAGCTGATCCTGGTTAGCAGCCAAGTATATCTTTGGAATCCATGCCTCGGCCAGCCACACGAGGCTGCCCACCAGCACCGCGGCGCGCAGAATCATCGGCGGTGTATCTTCTTCGAATGTGGCAATAAAATTATAGAGTTTTCCCAAGTTGTCATGGACAGTTAGTTTGTACGATGTACGTCCCGTACATTACAAAACTCGAAACGACACTTGTTGCGACAAAATCGACCGATCGTGGCATGCAGCAGAGCCCGAGCGGCGGCAGTGTCGCGGATGCACGACCGCCTGCATTAGAATGGAGGCCATACGGTATCTTGCTATTGAGCGGCAGCACCAAGGTGGAAAAGACAGCCAAAGAGAAGCTCCTGACAGTACTCAGCGGGTCGCTCACCCCTCGCGAGCGAGGTGTTTTCAAGGTCATCAAGCGCGTTGATTTGGCGCTGGACGGCAAGGGGGCCGATCCTGACGCCCTTGCAGGTGCATTCTATAAGATGCTCGACCAGGATAGAATTGAGTACACCACTCCGAAGCCACCACCCCCTGCGACGGCAGTCGTGCCGCCTTTGGCAACGCCGCCGACAGCCACACCCGCCAATCCACCATTAGCAACAGCGGCCAAGCCCACCGCGCTACCACCCAACACTTCCAAACGAGAAAACTCGCGAAAAACCTCGTCAATTGACTTGAACGCGGAGGACGAGTCACCTGAAGAGGACTTGCTTCCGGCCGCCGCTGTGGCGTTGGAAGTCGACCTTCGCACAGGCTCGCCGTCGCACATTTATGTCTTTGTTGATTACCCAGCGTCCGTTGCCGAAGTGAAGAGTAAGTGGGGTCTTTAACTACGTTGGGTGCGCGAACGTGGCTGATGTTCTGCGCAGGCTTGGTCGCATTCAAAGCTAGTCCTGAAAGCATTGCAATGAAACGGCCTCCAACCCTGACATCGCTGATCGACGGCGTCGTGCTAATGACCGTAGCTTCAGCCAAAGACGAACCCCGGCGCCAAAGCATCGTGAACTCTGCAGCCTTGGAGGCTGCAAAGGATATTGTGCAGGCTGCAGCAGCCCCTCCAGTTGCAGCTACGCCAGCCCCGAAGCCAGCGGCGGCGAAAGCAAAAGGAAAGAAAGATTCGCTAGCACCACCATCACAACCAGTTCCAGTTGTCGACGTTTCACCTGTCGTTGTGGCTGCCCCCCCTTCCGACTCACATCAATCAGCGAATCTCGCGGACGTCGGGTGCGCACTCTGGTCCATACAGCGTCAACAATTTTCCTGACACTGAAAGCGACTCTATAGTGACATCAATCGGCTCTTCAAAGAGCTTCAAGCAGCTGGCCAAGTCGGTGGTTTGGAGTGGACAGACTTTTCATTTGACGTGGTGGATTGTGGAGATGGCGTCGCAGGAGAGGCCAAGCCCTTGGCGATGTTGACAAGAGAGCTCAAGACGCTACTGGCAAACTTGGCCGTCGACAAGCTCCTCTTCAAGACGTGGCTCTCGAGCATTCAGATCATTCCTGTGCCAACGCAAGATGCACTCCCCGAGAAACAAATGGACGCGCTCAAACAAACTTACGCCGATATTCTGGATGTGCTGTACGAGCCGAGCGTCGGCGTGTCCGCGATCGTATACGCCATGACAGAGACCGTCGTCAAGTCGTTTGTCAAGCCCGCACAGCCTCCGCCACTTCCCACATCCAGCAAAAAGAAAGCCGCACCTCCTGCAGGGGAGCCCAAAGAATCGTCAGCGCTGTCACCTCTTCCAAAGGTAATGCAGATGCCGTTTCCCGCCCGTGATCTCGCTGATATGATCACCATGGATGCCACCAGCCCGTGGCCAACCCAACCGCGCATTCGTTCCCACCATTCATTGAATATGGCGACGTGTCCAGCGTGCGTTTGGCCCGAGCTGTGTACCAATACTCATCCAAACATCCCTTGATGCGGTCGGGGGAGCCGCGGGTGCTGCTCGGTCCGTGCTCATCTTGTTTGCGGAACACTCGTCCTGACATCACGTCGTTGAGTAGGTCGACCGCTGGATGACTTGGAAAAGAGCTTGTGGCTCTTGAACGACTTACCTGGGGTGGGCCACGGAGGCCGCAAAGGGATGCCGGTCGTGCCGACGAAAAGCTTTGTGGAACGAAGTATCGATGACACAGAGCTCATGCAATTTCACTCGTACGTTGGTGCGCTACCATGGCCAACTGGACAATCTGAATCCACGAGTGGGGTCTAGCCTGTCGATAGCGGATGTGCACTACACGCGGAAAATGATGGAATTTGAGACCATGCTCGGACCCAAGTGGCAAGGGAAGCTCCGATCGAGGACTTTTCACGAGCATCTGGCGCCACACGTACTGCCGCAAGTACGTCGTGCGCGAATGCTGAATTTCGACGAGAGAGGTGACTGACTTCACGCAGCGACTGTCGGCACTGATTGGTCTCAACGTGCGTTTGATCAAGCGCTACTACGCCGCCGACGACACGCTGCTCTTGGCGGGGCACGTGGAAACGCCTCAAGGTCGCACAAGCATTGCGTCCTGGAGTGCTGCCGACAGCGTCCGGTATATGATCATATCATAGTGGCAAATCGACGTCACCGAGTTCGTATTGTAGCCATCGGCCACCGTTTAAGGATTGGCGTCAGGAAAACCTGCTACCTGAGGCGTACTTGACACCGCGCACAGTACAAGCTCTCGGAGCAGTCGTGTCGCTCTCGATGGGCGAGTTGCAAGCTGTCTCCGAGGTTGTGCACTCGTTGTACCCCTCCGACCACTCGATCATTCAAGTCCTTCGAACGCCTTACTCGTCCAGTTGGCTCAGCGTTTATAAAGACAAGTACTTCCCATCCGATCGATTCAAACACCTTGACATTCAACCGTGGCTAGCCACGTCTTTGGGTTGCGACCGACCACGGCCCTTCCTGTCGCCACAGTTCGACCAGCAAAGCCATCTCCACCGTTCCGGCGCGACTCCAAAGCCCCGAAACCTTCCGTCCAGTGGACAGACTTCCCCGCAACGTTCCACGCGAGCTTTAGCGACGACTCCCACCTTCGCATTGGTCGTGGTCTAGGCAAGGCGATCGTTTTAACGTACACAGTGCCGTCGGGACTCGTCCTCACCGTGTCGTCGGACGGAACGATTCGCCAGCAATACGCCAACTCAACGTCTCATGCGGCCACCCCCAACAACCACGAATCGTACGGGCAACTACAACAGCACAATACCCTCCATGAATGCGTGTGCAGCCGCCCTCAGAGTTGGTCCATCGTGCCTGTAGAAATCGCGTCATTCTCGGCAGAGGCACCGTCGTGAGCACTCGCAAAGACAATTCGCAAGCGATTTTGTATGCCAGTGGACGCATGGCCAAGAGGTCGTCCCCCACCGACACCTTTGTCACAGTCGACGAACAAGGGGTGGTCACGTGCGGCAAGAACCACGCGCCGCTTCCCAACGTTCCTGTCCATATTGACGTCGACCCAGAGACTCGAGCCGTCATCGCGACCCGCGACGACGGGGTGATCGTGGTCACGCATCCCAATGGGTACTTCTGCATCATGATGCCAGTGCCTTGGACATCACGATGGGATGGTAGAGCGTACTTGACACAGCACGACGATGGCACACGCATGTATGGGAACGCTTCCAACAGTCATGTGGTACGGACAAAGCAGCCGCCGGGCCCTCTCTCGTCGCACGACTCTGACGAGTATGGCAAGGTCGTTCAAAAGGAAGGGTATGCAGAAGTCAGCGTCGACGTCGACGTGAATGTCACGGCACAGCGTCATGCATTGGGAATGAAAGTGGCCGTGACCAAGGGGGGGATCCGCACGCGCAGCGTCATTCGGTGTGTCCACGACAGGAATGTCCATCATCGACATGGACATCACACGACTACCCGGCAGGACGGACGATGGGACGGTGATCGAGATCGACTACGACACCCGCGTCATTGCTTCCGTGAACGGGATCATCCGCGTTCGCAAGCCCGACGGCACAGTCGCCATCGCGTCCGACAACGGCGTCGTCGAGTTTCGTCCCCGTGGCATCAGTTTGGGCGACGCGCCGCCGGTACTGCGATGGCATGTGCACTTGTGTCTCGGACACACTCGTAGACTCCACGCCGTGAAAACGAAGAAGAGATGGACTCGTCGACGGGAGCTTACTACTTCAACTGCGCCACTGGGAGCCTGCAAATGAACGACCACGAACACAATGCGTACTCTGTGCTTGTGGGCGACGGCACGATCGAGCCGCAGGTTCAAGTCGAGTTGGCGGGGGTCGTGACCATCCAGGACTGTGCCAATTACGGCGTGCCACCTCTACCCGTGAAGGCAGTGGTGAACAACCCACTTGAGCCGTTCCTTTTGTTTCTGCACGGCGACGGCACGGCGACGGAGGTGCGGCCCCATGGAACATTCCAGCGCCGCATCGACAGTGTTCCCAATAGATTCTGCGCCCGTCCGATGTAGTCGACTACTTTCAGCAAGTCCAGCGCAACCCCCACGTCCAACGCGTCACGAGCGAACCGCCGTCCAACACGCACATTTACTTGCACCACTTGGACAGGTTCGAGCAGAACGAGCTGTGGTTCGCAGACCACAAAGAGCGGCAGCGTCTCCTCGAGTGTGTGACGATTCCCGCGAGGGCGAGTCGGGGTGTTCGAAAACTGCTGCACAATTCTGTCCCGCTGCAACTTCCACGTGTTCACATTGTGCGGCACATCAAGGAAGTCACCGTGTTGACGCCAGAACAGTTTACCGCGATGGTATGTCACGTTAAGATGGCTCCAAAGCATCCAGTAATGTCTTCCCATGGATGCACACAGCTGAACGCGTTGGACGCATGGCGCGAGTGGTGCGCCAAGCGTGAGATCGCTCAAGACCAGTATGCCGTCTTCGACCCACGCGATTCCGAAACAATGGTAGCGACCATGGTACGTTCGATGGTTGAGGGTCCACGATGTGTGTCATCATGGCGTAGGCGGTGCAAAAGAAGATTCAGGCTGCATACAAAGCTGCTCGAGCGAAGAAAAAGGCCGAGCGGCAAAAGTCGAAAGAGCGCGAAAAGCACGAAGTCGCGGACGGTGACGGCAACAACATGTCGACTCTCCAAGAGGTACTATCCCATCGCTCGGTGCTCTAGCGTGCAGCACATGCCGTGTCATGGGTGTTTGTCTCTCATTCGTCTTGTCCATCGCTAGGTCGACAATGAAGAAGATGAAGGTGCTCTCGACAGCTTGTGGCGCACGACACTGACTCCATGTACTTGGGTAGAGGACGACTTGGACGAGGGGTACCGCGCGTTGGATGATAGCGACAACGACAGTCGGGACGAGCTGGATTTCAACGTCGACGACGACTACGAGCTCACGTTGACGGCGTTTGGTCAAGCTGACACGGAGAACACCGGGCGCCTCAATGCCGTGCAGAGTAATGATTGCTTCCATGTTAGACCGTCGAACGAATCTTCTCACGTGCCACTGCAGCTCGGCGGGCGTTGGTGCATGCCCTCGGCACGGGCGTCACCCAGGCCGAAGTGAACGCGGCGATACAAATGTTTACTGAATGCGAAGACAGTCGAGTATGCCCACGTCGTCATGCCGACTCGGCGGTGTTGCCCCACGCTTTCATTTGTACTAGGTGACGTTCGAAGCATTTTCCCGCATGTTGAATGCGTTCCGCGAAGACCAGGATATCACCGCCCTCGCTGACTTGACAACTCCGCGGTCCATCTTGCCTCTAAAGCTCAAGTCACCACGAGCCAAAATGCCATCCCCCCGTGGCAAGGTCGGCGGGGGACCATACGGGGCTTGAGTTCTCGCAAAAATAATCGATATTGTGTATGCACAACGACCTATCTTTCGTCGACGACAGTGTCGACTGCTATGCTGTCATGGAGATCGAGGGGCGTCGCCCTGCTCGCGTCGATGGCGCGTTGCTGTCGTCGCTGTAGATGTCGCCGATGTAGCCTTGAAGGACGTGGCTCATGCTTGCCCTGGAAGCCGCCTCGCCCTTGGCCTTTCCCATCGCCCGGCCCTTCGACGCCGTCTGCTTTATGTGGCTATCGTCAACTTCTCCGTCGCTGTCGTCGTAGTAGCTGGCAAAATACAGATGCGCCATGTCATGGATGACCTCGTCGTCCATGGGCGCCGTCTTTCCGCGGGCATTCGCAAACTCTTCCGCTTCCAAAACTCGCTCGTGTTCCCGATCGAGATGAAGTGCGTTGCCGTCGTCATCTGGCACGTCATCGAGCATCTCGCCGTCGTTCAAAGCGTTCGACCACGTTTCCATTGCAAGCTGCTCCAAGTACGCAGCATCCTCTTCCGTGTACTCGAGTCGCATGTCCACTGGTCGGTTCGTTTTCGACTGCAGTGGAGGGAGCCGAATCGAGTTGGATCGGTACGGCGTCACCGTGTGCAACTCCAACAACATGTCGTCTGCCAAGCGTTCGAAGTACTTGGACAACTCGGCCGACGTTGCGGCCCTCTGAACAAGTGGTTCGATGCTGCGGTCGATCGGAGAATCGTTGTTGGACTTGCGGGCTTTGTTTAACGCAGCAAATGCGTTGTCATATGGCCTGCCACGACAAGTATGAACTTTACAGTCTGCTCATGCGATTCCGAATGCACTACCGCAGCTGTGATGGCCGCTTCAGGGCAGCATTCAACGGCTTTTTGTTTCGTGGACTTTCGTCGTTGTTTTGGTTGGGAGCGTCGTCGCCGTTTGTTTCAGAGACCTCCTTCGACACGACGATAAGGAGGCTTTCAGCCCACAGTTTGGAGGACTCACCGGTGATGACTCGGTGCGCCCGTTGCTGCCGTTGATGGAGGATTGCGCAAGAATTTTGTACTGTTGTATCATTGCGTTGGCTTCGTCCATCATGTTGTGCAGGATCTGGATTTGGGCATCCGTGAGGACTCTTGCGGAAAGGGTGTGGAAGCACGCTCGGAACTACGCATCAAGTTGAGTGTGCTGGATATAACCATTGAAATGGCAAGCGAACCTGCCGCACTCGGGTGTCTACAATGGCTTTGTTGGATGATGAGTGCAGAGGATGCTTAGGGGGCACGACGAGCTCATCCACCGGACTGTCAAGAGCTCCAAGCTACGTTTACGAAAGTGTGAGACGTCGACTTCACCAAGATATGGCAACTGCACGAAGCAAACCTTGTTCAAATACTTTCGCAATGTCTTGTATCGAACGTTTGCCTCTTTCGCCGCGAATTTGTGCTTCAACGTGACATGGTACAGCTCAACGTGGCGACCCATGCGAGTGCGGACAGTCGATGTGCCGTGGAGCACCAGCAACACTTGCGGAAGCATGGAGTATGTGCGTCGCTACCGAGAGGTGTAGTGCCTCTTTGTTCAGTTACCGACCAGTGGAGTGCGCCTCTTGGGACGAAATGAGCTCTCGAGACACTTGGGGACAAGAATAGATCGGAGAAGGACCAATCAGATCGACGCGACCTATTGATGGGGCCTCCCATTGGATGTTTCATTTTTGGATCGTGACCTTTGGAAAAGACGTCCAGTGCGGGCGACAATGCCACCCGGCAATACGTTCAAGGCCCCAGGACAGAGGTTCGAGCGTGACGGTGCTACGTCTATTGTAGTTGCGACGAGAGAATGAAAATCCACATCAACTGTGGATTGCCTCGAGGCAATCACGTCAGTGTTGAGTTCACAAGCGTTATGCCGGCAGATTACGAAACGTTCTGTACATTCCAAACAGCGCGACGTATAACGTTGGCATGGTACACAGCAAAGAAGGGGACTTCGCGAAGCACACGCCATCTGCGCGACTGGGACCTTGATGGCTCGACGCGGACTCGTGGTCTTTACACCCACCGTTCATTGCGTGTACTGGAGGATAGTGCTGGGTAGTTACTTGAGCTTCGAGTCTCGAGAGACGAGATGAAATTCAATCGACCATGTGGACGTTTATGTGGGTTTGAAACGTGTGCAAAACAGTTTCGCGAGACTCACGAAATGATGTGGAAATATCTCGACGAGGTGAACGGATGCTTGATTGTGGGATAATCGGATGCCCACCACATACACTTGCACAGGCGACGCGCTTTCCTCGGTATGTGTGGCTGTAAAGCTTGAACAATGCAAGGAGGTCATCCAAACCAACTTCAAGTGCTCCAGCCCATCGGTGTGGGTCGGTTGCAAGGCTCCACTCTGGCTGTACGTAGCTAGCTCTTCCAGACAGGGGTCTGCGAGAATACGCTCTGTATATGAGGCGGGGTAAACAAGCGATACAACCTGTGCCTTCTCAGCGATAAGGTGGTGCCTCACGCATCGCTGGTGTGAATAGACATTTCATAGATGTGCAACGACTCGTTCCGGTTACCGGATAGAAAGATTGTCCGGATACAGGCAATTTCTCGTGAAGAGTGGGCTTGGCATGAGGCGACAAGGTCTGTCGATGAAGGGGAAGACGACGGTGACGGTGAACGTGTACGATATCGTGGAGAGTAACTCTTTCACATACGGTAACCTTGCAAGTATGTGGCATGCCGCTGAAGTGTGTGTGGCAGCGTGGGGTCTTGGGGCCTTTCATTCGGGTGTCGAAGTTGGCGGCGTCGAGTACTCTTTCGCAGGTGGCGCAGGCGTTTTCACCTTGGCACCCAAGTCGGCGCAAGGCGCGGTTTTCCGTGAATCTATCCAAATAGGAGTGTTTGAAGGCACATATCAAGACGCCAAACGAATCTTGGACGACATGCGAAGCGAATTCAATGGAAGTCATTACAACCTCCTCACCAAGTTCGATCTGTTCTTGTGCTTTGTCAAGTGGTATTTACGCAAGTGCTTTGCAGGAACTGTAATACGTTCGCAAATGAAGCATGCTTGCGGCTTGTGGGCCAACCGATACCTGCCTACATCAATCGCATCGCTTACCTTGGATCATGCTTCAGCTGCTTGATCCCAAAGCAGCTGACGGGTGAAGCACCAGTACAAGGAAGCGACGCAATGTTCGGTGGATTCTCTCACGCGAGCTCATACGGCACAACGAGTGTTCCAGTGTTTGCAGGTGCGCCCGCGATCAATTCGTCGGCTCCGTCACGATGCGTTCTTGGAGCAGGGCAAGGCTTGGCCCTAAACTCCAATTCGTCTCCATCTGCCAGTCTACTAGCGTCCACCGACGAGAACAATGAAGCGATTCGGCGTGAGAAGCGCGTAGCTGCGGCTCTCAAACGCCTCGAAAAACGACACTCGGGGAGCGAAGTGCTTACTTCAGACTAACCACCAGCGAGTGGCTGGAGGTGAATTACCGGAAAAGTCCTTCGAATGCCTGTGCATCGCACTAATCCATCGCTTATTTCCGTCGGCGCGTTGCTTCCTCCATTGTGTAATGGAACTCCGAGTCGTGGAGCACAGCCAACTCTGGTGGTGTTGACTTGTCTCCAATTTCCAAATATTTCGAGGATCTCTCTTAATAATGCCAAGATTAAACATTCATTCCTCATTCCCGACCAATGCGAAGTCCTGATTTGATTGATTTTCCCATTTGAGGAAGCAGATGACGCAGCCTCCGCGCCTGCCGTTCTTCGTCTACGGCACACTCATGTACAGGCCGGCCTTGGGCCATCAAGTTCATCGATCTTATGGGTATAGTTGACGTAGGAGAGGCTTCCGCAACTACGACAAGCACGTTGGCAGTTATGCGTCTCTCCGATTCGTGGCAGAGCGCGGGTCTGTAGCGAATGCGTCGCTTGTCCACTTTGCAGCGGGCTATCCCGGCATGTACGATGGAGGCTGCGGAATCGTATATGGCCAAGTCGTGACGGCGGACGACCCTCAAGAGTACGACGCGCTATTTCAAGGACTTGATGCCCTCGAAGACTACTACGGCCCAGGCCATCCGTCCAACGAATACAACCGCGTCCAAGTCGACGTGGATTGCGGCACCGAGCGCATCCGTGCATGGACTTACTATTGCGTGATCCCACTAGAAAGAGCTGTGGACACTGTGCCAAGTGGCGACTGGCGGCAATACATGGTGGATCGCACGCCTTGAATCAATGCATCGTGTGTTCAACGAGCTGATGCCGCTTTGGCAGCTACTTTAAGTTGGGCTTTCTTTTCGCGAATTTGAACCAACTCTATGGCAATGTCCTTCTTTCGCTGGGCATCCGCTGATTGCTGCTGCACCTTCAGTGCTGCCTCGCGCTCTCGGAGCTTGGCCAGCGTCGGTGGCTGGAATACTTCAGTGGCGTGGGCCGCCACCTGCTCGATAATCGACGATTCGGGCTCGGGAGACTGCGCGATGTAACCCCCCAAACCCCCTGCTCCAAACAGAACCATCCAGAACCCAGTCGCATGGTACGCACGTAGTGCCTGCAGGTGAAGCTTCAGCTTTTGTGCGTTCTTCCTGACCTGGGCCCCTTGGATATTTGAGCACCCGTCGCATTGCGGGTAATATCTGTGACGAAAAATTACACAGATGACGTCGGGGAGACATGGATCAAGTACCTTTGAACGACCGGACCAGCAATCAGGCGGTTCCAAAGCCGCTCGTTTTCTGCTTTGGCGACCATGACCGGTGGTTGGTGATCAGCGTGGAACTTTGCGGTTCGGACGCCGCACGTGTGGCAGCCATAGAGGCGACCAAAGCTCTGGATGACTGCGCGAACATTCCCATCTGCATACTGCACAAGCCAAGGTTGTTACCACTTTGTGGGCAGTGCTCAAGAGACAATCTTACCTCCAATGTAGCTGGTAGCGAGATCTTTGCATGGCCGAACGCTCCAGGATGCCGAAAATCACTTGGTGCCAAAGCTCGGAAGCGTCCTCCCAAGAGACTACGTGGTCCATACATGACGATGCAAGGTGGAGCGTCATGGTACCGAAAAAGGAGAAGGCCCGTGGTGGCTGCTGCTGTCATTTGCACTGGGGTCGGGTCCGTTCGTCGAAGACAATACGCCCCAACAAGAATACTTGATCCTGCCACGCCAGCGCCACCAAGGATGGAGGGAAATGCTGGCATCGACGCAGACACACGGCACAACAACATAGTGCATTGCGTCAGCGACACACCGCCAAAGAAGATCGCACCAGCGCAGAGCGCGTCTTTCGCTGTTTCTTCAGCTGCATGTACGAGCTTTGCATCGCGGAACGATGCTGCCATATCGCGCAAGCGCTCGATGGAGTGCGGGCGACTTCCACCCGGGACGTGTCCCATAGAAGCAACGAGAACCCCCGATCAACATGTCGAGAAATACTGCACATATTGATAATGACATCAAGTTATCACATGTGACAGGTCAAAGATGTGCGCGGCGAAACGCCACAAGGACCTTGGCATTGCCGATGGATGACACCGCCAGTAAAGCCGCGATGATGTGCAAGTAGTTCATGGCTAACCCCCTTAGAGTCTCCTGCTATCGGTGCACATGCTTGATGGGCATGGGGAAGCCCATCTTGTGCCGACTAATGTTCGACTGCACTGGCGTCGCGGGATCGACTCCGCAGTGAGAAGCGGATGCAAACGGACAGTACAGCGGAAATCGAAGCGCCGAGGCAACGAGGGCGAGTGGTTTTCTTGGGCTTCATCACTTCGAATAACTCATGTCGTCGGTCGTATTGGCATTCGAGGCCAAGTTCAAGTTGAGCGTTGCCGCGTCACTCGACACGCAGCGGTCGGACGGATCTAGTTCAGCATGACTTGTCAGCCGATGCGTGGGCTTCACCATGTCAATGACAGCATCTGGTCTACACGCTCGTTTGATGGATGCATTCGTGTTCGTCCCTACCTCAGTGCATGGCATCGTTGTGTGGCCTCAAGCGTTTGTGATCGGCAGTCCCACAACACTCGACGTCGATCCCACTTGTAATGGCCGCGAAGGAGATTTCGCCCCGCCGACATGGCCAACGCAACGTCGGAGAGTGGGACGTATCCTCCCCCGCCCAATCACTCAGCGGCCACGACTTCTCGGCGCGCTGGAAGACCTCCTGTGGCGAGTTGGCACGGCGCTGCTTTGCAATAATAAGCACGCCGCTTCCACCGTTGAAAGAATCGCAGCTCTTGGGAAAAAATCTTTCATCGACAAGCATCGACGGGTTGAGAACGGCGGCGATTGCAGCGACTTGTCGGACTCACTTACCAAAGTGCTCGTGCCTTCGTATGTGCAGTCTCGGCAACGCGAGTGCGTCGACGCATCTCGTCTGTCACGAAAGCACGTCATTCGGTCACGCAGCGGGGCCTTGGTGCCTGTCGCACATCGTTGCAACGATGGTAGTGTTCCTTGTCGTGATGCCCAGAGGAGGGCGAGTCGTGGCGGAGACGATCGCCTGCCTCAGGCGAAAGTGGCACATTGCTGCATCGATTCGATGCCTGCCGGGGCCCCCCGCCCTTCCCATCATCGGCAACCTCCACCAGCTTGGCAAAAACATGGCCAACATCCACTGGTGGAAGATCGAGATGGCGCGGCAGTACGGCGGCACGTATGCGACCCGCGTCGACTGCCTTATGGACGGATCCATCGTGACGAGCCGGCCAGAAAACCTCGAGTACATCTTACAAACCAACTCGGCCAACTACATCAAGCCCAAACTGCTCCAGGACACGTGCAAGGAGATCATGGGCGACTCGATCTTTGCCGTCAACCCCACGTCGCCGCTCTGGGCCCTCCAACGTAAGCTCATGTCGTCCATGTTCTCCGTCAACTCGTTTCGCAAGTACATGAACTCGGTCTTCCAAGAACACACTCGACAGTGCGTCGCCGACCTGTATCGTGCGGCATCCAAAGGCAGCGGCAGTGTGGACTTGGAGCTCGTCCTCGTCACTCTGACCACCAACATCTCGTTTCACATTGGATTCGGTCGGCACGTGCCAAACGAAATGAACTCGCCGGCATTCCACACACTGTTTCGGGATGCAAGCTCCATCACGGCGAACCGATTTACAAAGCCCTGGTACAAATGGTTTGCGTGGTGCATGCCGTCCGAGTGGCAGCTCAAGGCGGCCATCGGCGACCTCGACCGCATGTTTTACACCGTCATTGCTTGTCGCCAACAAGAGGTCCTGGCAGGGGAAAACGACGGCGCCGTCGACATCCTCTCGCAGCTCGTGGCCCGCCAACGCCATGGACACCCCATCACGACCAAGTTTCTTCGAGACATGATGATGACGGTCATGTTGGCAGGGCGGGAGACCGTCGCGAGCAGTTTGCTCTGGATCATGTACTTGGTGGCCCTGCACCCAGACGTGGAAGCAAACGTGATGGCCGAAGTCGACTCGGTTCAAGACGCGACGGACTACGATAGCGTTGCCAAACTTCCGTTTCTCGAAGCTGTCATGAAGGAATCGTGGCGACTCTTTCCGCCCACCGCGCTCGAACTCAAGAGCGCGGTCCACGACGACGTGTTGCCAGATGGAACGTTCGTGCCGGCGGGGGTGAATGTCGAGTTTTCCCCGTTTGTGATGGGCCGCGACCCCACGCGATGGCCGGGCGCCGAGGGTTTCTGTCCCCAACGATGGCTCGACCCGTCGTTTGTGCCCCCAACAGACTACGAGTTTCCCGTGTTCCATGCTGGCAAGCGCAAATGCGTCGGCCAGCGCATTGCGATGCTCCAAGTCAAGTACATTCTGACCATCCTGTACCAGACCTTTCGCTTTGAATTGGTCGACACATCGTCGCCGCTTCAATTGACGCTCGGCATTGCGTTGTTTCCCAAAGGGGGGTTGCCAGTCCGGCCTGTAGTCCGGGCTCGTGTGGCCGCGTGTGCCGGTCGACCGCGCGCGTCGTCCGCCGCGGCCTAAGACGCAACAACCATTCCAATTTGAAAGACCTATTTTATTCCATTAATACCGCAGCGACAAGAAGCATGCGACTCCGGCCTTGATCCAGTAGTCTTGGTCGGCAAACTGGACCTGGAGATTCGTCTCGGACACGAGCGAGTTGCGCCAGATCGTGTCTTTGTTGGACGGGATCTCGATCCACATGACAAAGTTGGTCGAGTGGCCAGTGGTCGACAGCGTCCCCGTCCGCGTCAGGATTTTGTACACAGGACAGCGGTAGATGCCGCTCTTGGGCGCTTCTCGGTGCTTCACTGGCATCAGGTGCATCACAGGCATCTTTGAAAACAATTCCTTGGGGACTGGATCGACCAACGAGTACTGCTTTGTGTCCCACCGCGCGCCCTCGATGAAGAGACCATACGCGTAACACCCGCCCTTCTGCGGCTTGATGTGGAGCCGCTCGACGGGATCTGGAAGCATGATAAAGTCCCACGAGAGGGTGTCGATGGGTATGTGAAACCCGCGCGCATGGTTCTGCAGCGTGCCGGTGAGAAAGCCCTGGGGGAAGAAAAAGCCCGAGAGCCAAAAGACGGGCGGGATGCCTTCGTTGATCCAGTGGGTGAGGAACTTGAGGCGCTCCAAGAGCTCGTCGACCCACGGATTCAACGCTTTCAACGACGGGTACGCCTTGCGCTCCCATCCCGGCGGGACCTGCTCGGCACGACGACGTCAGCTAGTCGCCTGGATGGAGGTCTAGCACATACCTTTTGGTTGAAAATGCAGTTGGCCATCGTTTCCAAGTCGGCCGACATGACAACAAGCCCCTTGAGTGCTCGTTGGAGCAGCGGCAGCGACGTTTTCATCACGTACAGCAGGTTGTTGTACCGCTGGGCTTCTTGGACGAGAACAGTGTTCATCGACTCTTCGTACATGACTGGGTACCGGACGCTGATAAAGTCGATGTCGAAATACGGCGGGAGCTTGTCCTCGATCTCCTTGGCCTGCATTTCAATGATCATTTCGCGGGACTGGCCACCGCCCGAGCTCATGCGGGGTTGCAAACTCAGGACAATGTCAAAGTTCTTGAAAGTTTCAGCGATTGCGCATGTGATGTTGGCGTTTTCGTGCATACCAAACACTTCCGGGTCCGGGTTGAGCGGGAGCGAGTCAATGTAGCTGAGGTAGTGCGCGAGCGGACTCTTGGGGTTGTCAGCGCTCGCCACGGGAATCGACTTGTACGTCCCGCTCTTGGAGAACCAGTAGTGGTCGCTCAAGATCTTGTCGTTGAAGAACCCTTCCAGGATCACGTCGATGGTTCGCATGTCCTTGTCGTCCGTGACACGGCCGCCGTAGTTGACCACCGACGTCATCACGCACAGCACCTTGTACGGCACAACATCGTAAAAGTCCAAAAACATCTCGAGCTGTGCACGCGAAATGTCGTAGTCGGTGTCGTTGAATGCGTACGGGATGTTCCAACCGAGTGGACCAAAGCGCTTGCGCTCGATCACGATCGCGTGGAAGAAGGCCAGGCCAAAGAGCAGCTTGCGGTACTTTTCCGGCTTGCCTGTCGCGTCCAGCATGTCGTCGGTCATTTTCATGTACGAGTTTTTGAGGTTCGCGCGGACGCCCTTGGGCGGCTCCTTGGTCATCTTGACACCGTTCTGCAGCACAGACGTTGGAAACGACGCGCTCGGTCGTGATGTCAGCCATAGACGAAAGTCGCGATGGGTCGTGTCAGGGTTGAGCTCCTCGCAAATGCGCTCGAGCGACGTCATCCACGAAATCGCCAAGTGGCAGTTCTGCAACAACACCCACTTGCCGCTCGAAATCGCGTCGTCGATCATTTTTGCCGCGATCACACCTTGGCCTTGCCCAAGTGAAATCGAATTCAGCTTGCGCCCCATTTTCATCGTGTCGGCAAAGAGGAGGAGGTCTTTCGCCGGATCCGACCCTGCGCACGCCGTGTTAGACGGCGCAGACGAGAGTGTGTGGTCAACACAACGTACCAGTGGACAGGACAAAGATGAGCGGAGTTGTCACGCTCGAGTCAGCATACGAGCCTGGCAAGTCGAATGTGGGCGGTTCGATGAAGCGCTGGCCCAAGTGTTCGGCGACAAAGAGCTGAATCGCTTCCGTCATGCGATCGGGGCGTATGCAGCGCAGGGTACACAGTTTCTGAAACGTGTTGAGGGAAAACTGGAACGGGACGGGGAGTCGCGACAGATGCGGGTCGTTCGAGTCAAACATGGCGCGCCACGTTTCTTCGTCCGTCGTGAGACTTTGCACGAGCCCTTCAAATTTGGGCAGCGTGGTGAGGCAGCACACCTCGGAGAACGTGCGGTCCTCGATCCACGACGGGTTCGGGTTGCGCGCATCCGAATCCTTGGCCGGCGTCGAGCCCGAGATGAGGAACCGCCACTCGAGCGGATCGATTTCGTTGCGGCCTTGCAGCAACTTGATCGTGAGCAAGAACGAAAAGAGCAGCTTGTGTTCTTCAAACAGCGACCGGCAGATGTTTTTGTACAGCGAGTACGTGGCAAACTCGATCAAGTTGACGAGTCGCGTTTCCAGGACGTCGCTTGGCTCGGCCGCGCGGCAGCTCTACACACGACGGCGTTCCATCGGGACGCGTGGAATAGTGGAGAGATGACCTACCTTGATGAAGTTTTCGACAAACCAAGACAACGAGTACTGGTACATTGGGTCGACAATCGAGAGGTCGGCGATACAAAAGAAGAGCAGCGACGCCCGGTTGGCCACACCACGGTACAACTCGCGTGTTTCATCGATCGTTTTCTCGGTGACTTCGGCCTCTGCCATCTTTTCATTGATGTCCTCGGACGTGACCTTGGCTTTCCCGAGCATGTCGATCAAGTCTGTATCGTCCAAGATGTTGCCCTGGGAGTTGGCCAGCATGTACAAAATTTTGTTCTCGATGTCGAGGAGCTCGGCCTTCATCTTGGCATTCGACACGACCAGCGTGTTTTTCTTCTCCGCGAGCTCGGGCATTTCTTCTTGGACCACGACCCCCAGCGCCTGTTCCTCGAGCCCGGTCGGCGTGATCGTGAAATTGAGCAAGCACACCTTCACGCACGTTTCCGGCGGGTAGTGCGGGTTTGGTAGTTTGGTTGTCATGAAGAAGCGAAAGGCCGAGTTGTACGGGATGGTAGTGTCGCCAATCTTCATCATGAGCTGCCCACCCTGCTTGAACTTGGT
Organism: Aphanomyces invadans; assembly: GCF_000520115.1. Classification (NCBI taxonomy): domain Eukaryota; phylum Oomycota; class Saprolegniomycetes; order Saprolegniales; family Verrucalvaceae; genus Aphanomyces; species Aphanomyces invadans. The sequence goes on from NW_008580147.1 coordinate 1,609,073, forward strand.
TTGGAGCAGGACCGTCTCGAGAGCAGCGTCGAGAAACTCGCTCACGTTCTCCATGAGAATCCACTTGCCAAAGCGCACGCCGTTCTCGAGGACTTTGATGAATCCCTTGTCCGAGCTCTTGACGACATCGATCCCGTTTTCGCTCGAGTCTTTTCCAAGGTTCTTGATGAAGCGATTCGCCTGCCCTTGTGGATCGATGAGGAGCGGCCACCGCCGCGCGCGCGCCATGATGATGCCGTTTTGAACGGACAAATTGTCGGACGGCAGCCCAGCGATTTGCCATCCCCGAACCTTGACTGGGTCCGCCAGCGTCGTGATAATGTTGCAGTTGCGCGTGTGCGGCACCTGTTGTTTCGCGAGCGCATTGTACCACGAAGCAATGCAAATGTCGCGGAATTCACTCGTAAAACACCCGAGGTAGCTGATCGTGCCAGACGAAATGATCACGTCGCCGACAAGGTTCTTCAGGTCGTCCATTAATTGTTTGATCGTGATCACCCATCGCGCTTCTTCGCCGCCGAGGAGGGCAATCAACTTGAGCGCCGACTCTGTGCACCCAACGCAATGAACGCAAGCGCTTCGGCAAGGGAAAAACGTGCGTACCCAGTCGAATCTCGCATTGCCGGACGTCTTGCACGAGCTGATCCTTCTTCTCGACTGCCGCATTGTAGCCGTTCTCGAGCTCCCGCAGTCGATCCACGACTGCGGTCAGCCGCTCCTTGGCGTCTGCTAACACTCGCATCGTCACGTCCAACTCGACTTGGGCTTCGGCCAGCGCAATCTTCTTTGGCTCGACCATCTTGGCGATCTTGTTGTACGTGTGCATGGCCCGTACCCACATGCAAATGGCTTCGCACGCCTACAACAACAGACGGCGCATGATGGATATGCACACCAACGAGCGGTGCCACGGCGCACCACTGACGCTTTCCGCACGGACGCAGGGGAAAACTCCTCCATGTCCATGTATGGATCGATTTGTTGGATGATCTTGTCGCCAATGTTGTCCTTGTCAAACTTGACCATATCCTCGAGCAGCTTTTTGGCGTTCCCGAGGATCGTCTTTTGCGCGCTCTCCCAGTAGTCTTTAATCTTTTGACCGGGCTTGTCCGGGTCGGTCTTGAGCGTTGGTTTGATGCCAAATATGATGCACGCCGCTTCCATGGTCAAGCGCACGCCGTGCGGCGGGTTCTTCATCGCTTTGACTTCGTCAATGTCGGACTTTTTGAGCCGGTTGAGGCACTGCGTCGCTGCATCCAACGCTGGCAACGCTTCGTCCAAGTCGCGCTGCGCATCGTCAGCAATTGCTTTCGTGTCGGCGGCCTTTTTGTTAGCAAATTGCTCCTCTACACCGCATCGCTCAACACGACGCGTGTGCCGACAGGTCCGTACCCTTTTCCACCACTGCCTTGGTTTCGTCGGCATCTTTCTTGTCTTCTGTGATCTTGATCATGAGCGCTTCCACTTCGATCTGCGTTTTCTCCAGCTGCGGCTTGAGGGCGACAAGCTGCTCCTGCATGCCCGCGACTTGTTCCTTGGTCGCAATGATCTTGTCGACACCATTTTGCAACCGACCTGCCATTCATGCCACGTTATGTCAGGGCTTTGTCGACCGAGCGAGATGTCAACGCACTTGTCGTGCCCGTGACTTCTTCGCGCTTTGTTTGGAGGACGCTCTTGAACGTGAAGAGCAATTCCAAGTACGAAGTCGGCGTGACGTAGTTATACCGCCGTAGCTTTTGAAAGTAGTTGGTCGACTCTTGCTCCACCGTTTGGTGCATGCTCTATCAGGCAAGACCGTGTTTTGTCGATGGAATCCATGTCAGGTTGTACCTGGAACACGTTGACGACGGCGCCGACCTGGTCACCGAGCTTCAAATCAATCGTTGTGAGGGCATTCATGGCGACGGACTGCAGCGCCTGGGCAGGCCACTCGCTGAACCAGTCGATCGTGCAGCAGTTCACGAGCGATGGAAACATGCGAATACGGTCGCGAAATGTGCTCCCAAGCGGACTCATGCACAGCACCAGGTGGAGATTCTGCCGAACAAGGCCAACGTAGCACGCGAAAATGTTGAGCTTCGTCGCCGGGATCCGCTTCTTCACACACATGTTGCGACAATGGTTGGTGATTGCGTCAATGTCTTCCGGCGCGTACAGGTTGGGGACATCCCCCGTGTTGAGGATGTTGTTAATGTCCTCGAGCATGATCTCGTGCACGATCTGCACGTCCGAGAAGAGAAATACGGTCGGCTTTTCATCCACACCGGCTTTCATGAGGCACTTCTTCAGGTCGTCCCGCCAGTCGGCGACGCTATACCCCTTGGAGATTTCGATTTGACTGCACCCGTACTCGGCCATGTAGGCGGCGAGCCGCGTCAGCGACTGCCGCCCGCTCCCGCCAACGCCCAAGAGGAGGGCGTTGCCTTGAGGCTGGCGAATGATGCGCGCGATGCGCGACACGTGTTCGATCGCGTTCATAAACATGACCAAGTTCATCGGGGCACTCGATTCGGCGTTGTAGTCGTTCAAGTACTCCTCGACTTGGGCCACGAGCTTGTCCATGTCGGTGATTTCTTCGTACACTTTTGGATCCGCCCCCGGGACCATGTAATCGCCAAACAAGAGGCTCGCATTGGGGACGACCACCTCCCAGATCTTGAGCTTCGCATCGTACATTGCTTCGTGATCCTACCCACGCAAAGGACATGAGGCGACACATGACGACTGCGCGAGTTACATGGTGGACGTCTGGGAGGCCAAACTTTGGACCGAAATGCAGCGCGAGTTGCATCTGGAGTTGCCCATGGAACCACTGGTGGTCGCTGACCGTCGTGAAGCGGTCTTCGAACACGCGCATGTTTTCGTGCACCCAGAGCCGCAGCAGCTGCTCCAGTTTGACAATGCGCTTGGCGTCGCCCATGAGCACACCTTGAAACACTTTGGCCAAGTCGCGCAAGTTGAACGTGTAGTGCGCTTTGGCGGGCGTCGGGAGCAGTTCTTTGATAATCGTGTTGTATATGTAAATCGAGCTCTTGACGATGGCTTGACCGATCTCGGGGGGTTTGAGCTCGTCGGAGAACTTGGCGAGAAAACTCGCGATGATCGTGGCAAACACTTGCTTCTTGTTGTCGTCCGACATTTCCGTGTACCCGATAATGTTGAAATGGCGAATGAAGCGCGGCGTGATGGGGTTGCGGCCCCCGCCAGGGGGTCCCATGGACGCCACAAACACCACGTCGACGATGTTCCTAAACACGAGCAACTTGCGATCGTACCACCCCGCTTGGTCAAACCACTGGCGCAAAATCTCGATCGGCGGCTGCGCAAAGTATTCTTCCTGTTTCGGCATGTTCAAGTCGTCAATGTGAATGATAAACTTCTTCCCGGCCGTCGGACCGTACACGCCCTTTCGCCGCTTTTCCATCTTGCTGTCCAAAAAGTCTTGCGTCTGGTTTGCGCTCGTTTGCGCCGAGAATGTTAGCTTCAACGGGACGAATTTGTCGCTGTCGACTCGCTCCAAGAACTGGTTCACGTTGATCGTTTTGCCCGTTCCGGTGGGGCCCACGATGAGCATGTGAACGCCTTGCGTCAGCGCGAGCTGCATCAGGAACGTCGATCGTACGCTGTCGCTGGTGGGGACCACGAGCTCAGAGAACGACGCTTCGGCCGGCACGATGTACTTGGGGATGGTGTCGAGCCAGAGTTTCCAGGACTCGGTCGACCGGTCGAGAGCGTAGTCGTACACGAGTCCGTCCGCCGGCATCTGCAGGTGAATGCTCGGATGCGATAGCATTTCTTCCCGCAGGAATGCGTCAAACTTGACGCGGCCAGCTTCGTTCCCGGTCGCCCCGATCGACCAGACGAGGCAAAACACAAACAGCTCCGGCATATGCCGTGAAAAGAACGCGACGTGGTCGGCGCGAACTTCCTTCTTTTCTTCGCCATGGAGCACGGCAAAGAACGAATCGAGGAGACGCATCAAGCTCTGGCACAAGTTGTTGGGAATTTGCGGCAACCATTCCTTGACATGTGCCGTCACAAACGCCAGGCTCGGGCGAAGGAACGAGTCAAAGAGCCACTGGAGTTGCTTCTTGGTGTCGTTTGAAAAGTCGTGTGCGAGGGTTTCGAGCCTGCAAAGGGGTTCATCAGGTTAGACCTGTTCATGCGGTGCAAATTCATGTCGAGTACCAGCTAGTGATGAGCGGATCAAAGCCGAGCGACGCGGGCTCCATGTAGACCATGCCCGTGCGGCTGACGGTCGCGGGCGACGCGACCGAGAGATCTTCGACCTCAAACATCATGGTCATTTCTTGTGACATCTGGATGATCTCGCCGCTACTCAGGCACAGCTTCTTGTTGTCGTCCAAGACAGTGTTCATGTTTTCAATCCAAATCGCATCGACAGGACCGTCGAATATGACCCACTTCCGATCCGAGTTGGCACTCGACGCGGCGGCTCGATACAGCGTGCTCAGAATGCCATCCTGCCACTCGTGCGTGCTCGCGTCGAATTCGCCATAGAGCTGGCCCATCGTGATCGACTTCGGGTTGAGCTGATACATGACGACTTCTTCGTACGCAAACCCTTGTTCGCCGAGCTTCTTGAGCTCCGTTAACGTGTCGCAGAGCACTCGGAGGTTGCTCGATTTTCCTACCGCCGCCAGTGTGATTGCAACGTTGACGTTCGCCGATTTCACGCGCACCTCCTCCGGTCGCCCCCACGACCATGAGTCCGTGCCGCACGCACAACGTCTCGTAGAGCTGGACGACTTTGAGCATGAAGAACGGATGCGGCTGGAGCTTTTGGCGCTGGATCACAAGCTTCGACACACGATTGAGCGCCCCTACGACGACGCCCTTGTCACGCCGTCAAGTTGCATGCGAATCGTACCAAGATTTAGTTGCGGCCGTGACTTGCCTGGGAACAGATCGCTGATAATTCCGTTGAAGAGAGGAATGTCAAACGATAAAAACTTGGGCAAGTTGACGTCTTGCAACGCACGAAGCAGCAGCACTTCTTCGTCCATGTGCGGGTCGGCGCGTTTGAGGTTCCCGGCGGCCGTGATCACAGTCTTGACGGCGCGCATCCCGTAGTCGTAATGCGACTGGGCCGACAGTTGCTCGGAACACAGCTATGCATCACGACCTTGAGCCAACTACGGCAAGGATGCACCTCACCTTAAAAGTCGTGACCATCTTGGCGCCGCATTCCTTTGCTTTCTCGTAGCCGTACGCGAAAAACATGATTTCCCCAATCATGGCATAATCCGGCACCATCATGGCGACAGGGCGGAAGAGCGCCGCGAGACTGTCAGGTAGGTCCGATCGACCGGCGTACCCTGGGTTCATCGTGATAAACACGCCAAACTGCGGGCTCACGGCAATGTCGGAGCCTTCAAACATGATGCGCTTTTCGTTGGCGCGGATGGCCAGCTAGACACGAGCAAGTCAGCGCCGTCCGCACTCGATCCATCCACACAAACGTACTTGCAGAGTTGTCACTTGCTGTCCGATCACGGACAACACTTCGATGTTGATGCGGTTGAACTCGTCGAAGCATGCCCAGGCTCCGCACGATGCTAAGCCCTGATGCAAATGTGTTAGAGGTGGTCGTGCAACCAGGGGACATGGGCGCACGAGACCTTGAAGAACTTGCCCATGGCGATGTAATCGAGGCCGTCCGAGCAGTTGAATACGACGCACTGCTTTGCGAGGGCCTTGGCGAGATCTTTAGTCGTTTCAGTCTTTCCCGTCCCCGCCGGGCCTGCAGGCGCACCCCCCAAGATCATTTGCAGCGCTGCCATCAGCGTCATGTAGCATTTGTCGGTGAGCGGCGTAATGACCAAGCGAAACGAGTTTCCAAGGTACTCGTAGCCGTACGGTCGCCGGGCGCTCACCTACGGCTGACGTCACCATGATCCTTCTTGACGTTCGAGCTTACCATTTCGGCAAAGAGGTCGTCGTTCCAGTAGTACCGCAGCTGGCTCGACCACATAAAGTCGTCCTTGTTGCTTACTTGATTCTGGGCCAAGCGCAACGTGACGTCGCGAGCATGCACGTCTATCACTGTCAACGCCCCCACACTGATGCGAGCCAACTTGTCGAGATGCCCGCGGACCTAGCGACGACGCTTAGACCAGTTGCGCCGCCAATCGCTACGAGACAAAAGCGCGAGATTGTACCATGACAACCATGTCGGCAAGCTGAGCCAGCTGATGCTCGAGCATCTTTTGCACGCCCTTGGCGCCATGCATCAGCATGCCTTCCTCCATTTCGCGGGTCCAATGGAACTGGGACCCGTTGAGGACGCACATCCCAGGCCACTTTTGAATCCACTTGACCCGGGACACCTGGGTGTAATCCTGGATCGCCTTGAACATGACCGCGCGAATCGACACGCGCATCATGTCCTCGACTTCGGTCATCCAATGCTCGACATTCTTCCCGTTCGGGTTGACCGGCGTCGCCATCGCGACCGTCTCACCCTCGGCCGAAATCATCGCCGTGATCGTCAAGTCGTCCTGGAATTCCACCTTCACGATCCCTTCAAAGCATTTCTTCAAGTGCGGCTGGACGAGCTTGACGTCCTTGGACTCGGACAAGATCGACAGCAGCTCTTCGTTCGAGAGAAAGTAGAACCGGGAGAAGCTCGACCGCTTGGTCTCCAAAAAGTCGCTCAGCCCCTTTTGCACCTGCTCGAGAAACTTGTTACTTTCCTGGAACCGGTCGAGCAGTTTTTCGTTGTTGCAAAACGTGAGCACGCTTGGTTTGGCTTTGGCCGCTTGCAGCGTCTGCCGCCAGTTCTTGTCGACCGTCGCAAACCGCTTCCCTTCCATCGGGAGTTGCTTGTTGATGTCGGGCGAATCGAAGATTGGCTGCAGGTACAGCCATGACCGCTGGACCGCCATCCATTCCTCGAGGACGTCGGAGACTGTGCTGAGGCACTTTTCCCACTTGTTGATGCGGTCCTCAAACGGCTTTTTGAACGCCGAGAACTGCATGGCTTGCGTGATCGTGATCTGCTCGTCTAGAATCGCTTGGACTTCGTCGACAGCCTTCAACACGAACGTGCCGGTCTCGCGGTATTCCACCACGGACAACCTACAACCATGCGTTGGACGAGAAACAGGACGAAAGGCACGGAGCGATCGTCGTACGCGACATGTTTCCATTGGTCCTCCATCGCGTTGAGCGCTTTTTCAATTTGGTATTCCTTGCCCGCCGTCTCGCAGATCTTGGTGATTGTGTCGATGTGGGCGTCGAGGCCGAGGCTAAGCACGTACGACAACTTCATGCCGCGGTCGGGGCGAAAGCTCATGTGGGTTTCATGATTCATTTGAGCCCAGTGGCGGTCCTGCATGCCAGGGTTGCGCAGGGCCATGACAAGGGGCACATGCGGTCGAAACTCGGCAATTTCGTTCTTGACATGCGTGGCAATGTCGAGGCACCCCTTGATGTTCATCTTTTCAAAGTACTTGGTGGCTTTCGTGATCGTGGACCAGTTGGTCTCGACGAATTGCTCAAACTCTTCCGCGACAATGTCGAGGAATGGCCCGTCCATCCATTTCTTGTGGTCCTTGATCCAGTTGTTGGCCGTCTTCCACAGCATCGAGTACGGCTCAAAGTCGCGCCGAATGCGGCTGATTTGCTCGTAGTCAGACAAGTCTTGCCCAAACAGTCCTTCTCTCGAATTAAACAGCCGTGCATCTTCCTCGGCCTTGACAATCTTCTGGTCGATGTTTACGACATACCTACACCCGCCGCCGACGTCACGGCAACGATCGAGATGGCGGGTACTTACTTGTAGACCTGCTCGACGCGCGCCAAGTCGGTGTATTGCTTGAACCCGTCCACTTCTTGATGAAGCAGCCGCAGCGACTCGTTGAACTCGACTTGCTGGTCGCGCATTTCGGCTAGGAATTGCTGGTTTTGCATGTGCAAGATGTTGGTCATTTTGTGCACTTGGTCGTAAATGTGGTTGGGGCCTAGCCGGACTCGCCAAATCGTCATGAAGTCGTCTTTGTCCATCCGATACTGGAACCCGTCGAGGACGGTCCTGTACTTGATGAGCATCTGCGACGACGCCAGCAGTGGCGCGAGCTGCGACGGGATGCTCTCGATATACTTGTTCATTTCCGTGAGTTGTTCAATGTCGGTCGGGATCTTCTGCAGTTGCCGGTGGATCGGTTCGAATTTGCTGTGCAAATCTTTGGCCAAGTTGATGCAGTTCACCAAGTGGCAGTCGAGCAGTCGTCGCGCCAGGCGGCGGTGCTTCTCGGCGAGTTGGGCACGCATCGCGACACACGTTACAGAAAACATCCCGAGCTCGACGTTCGTGGCAGGAATGGCGTCTTCGATGTCGACCGCGTCTGCGTTGTGCTGTTTGATTTTCTCGGTGAGGTCTTGGAGGTTCGGCGGGTCCTGCGCGCGAAACTGATCCAAGTACGCTTCCTCGTCCAGGTTGAGGAACCCGATGTACCGATCGTACTGCTTGAGATAGTCTCGCAGCGGCCGCTCGCTCTTCTCGAGCAGCTTCTGCACGTCGTCCCGCACCTTGACGACCCAGTCTTCGTTCGCGTTCACGTACGGAATCGACGGATGGCTGCTCCAGAACAGTTTGTCCATTACCAACTGCTCGACCTGGCACACGTCACGTCAGTCCCGCCATTGCGCATTGCCGTACTTGTTTGATATCTTTAAAGCTGTCGATGGATTTGTTGAAGACGTCGATTACGACCTGCGCAAATGCTGGGATCGGCGTATTGTACCCAAAGCAATTGCCCATCACGGGCGCGACTTCGACGATCGGACATTCTTCCTCGTCCTGGTCTACGTGGACCGACGTGAAACACATCCTCCATGACGGGCAAATCACTACTGTTGTCGCCGTTGGGGTCGTCGTCCTGAAGCCGCTTGCGTTTGATCTCGTAGTCTGCTTTCCACTGCTCGATCTGGGCCCTCGCCTCGTCCATGTCGGCTTGGTTGATCACAATCAAATCGGGGGAAACGCTCAAGTTGACCGTGAACAGCGCTGGCGGGTTCTGAATCTGCCGTTGGCGGCACAGGTGCTCAAACTTGGTTTGCCCCAACTCTCCTGCGACACCCAAAGCAGACTCATTGACTTGCCAAGCCATCGGATCGTACCGCGACGCGAGTCCAAGTCTGTGTACGACAAGAATGTGGTTTTGGCATCGAGAATCTTGACGTTCGCCTCCGTTGCTTTCTCGACAAACGATCGAAACGAATGCAACGACTGCTCCGACATGAATCGCAGCGTGTCCTACATGGGTGCGATGACGTCGCCACGAGCACAGCCAACGCCAAGACGTACTTTCATGGTCAAGTTGACTCGGCGCAGGAACGATCGGAGCTTACTGAACTCGTACGTGTCTCGACGCGTTTCCTGGAGGTTGTACCATCCCTTCCCGACATGCCCGAGCGACGTCTTGATGGCGTGCGTGAGTTTGTTGGGCCAGTCTTCGTGTACAACTTTGTGGATCGCTCGCTCTTGCGTGTTTTGGCGCTGCTGGAATTCCTCTAACTTGAGACTGCGCGACGTCTTGAGCGCAAACACGTCCATGCACAGCATGCGATAACATTCCTCGTTCACTTTCACGACGGCGGACAGGGTCTCGGGGGACGTCAAGAACGTCTGAAATGAAAACCCGATAAACTGGTCGGCGTAGTCGATCGGCGGCGCGACTTCGTGGTGCTGGACCGACGGCCGCGGGCGAACCACCACAGATGCATCGTCCAACGAGTCTGCGATCAAGTGAAAGTCCATCCCAGCCGACGGATGCGTCCGCTGCTGGTGGTCGAAAATGATGCGGCTCATCGTGCGAAGGTAGTCCGTGTGGACTTCGGTCACAATGCGCGCAGTGTCCGGCACGGGGATATTCTTGGCTACAAACGGCACCGACGCGAGCTTGAGGATCTTGTTGATGTTCTCCGACCCGAGTTTGTGAAGCCCGTCCGACGGCATGCAGTCGATGTATACGTTCTTTCGGATCGCGGATTGAGCGGCGAGTCGGGCCCTGTGTGCCGCCACCACCCGCTCCACGAATTGCATCGGGTCTTCCGCCTAGAATATGCCTCCTAAACAATGCATGGGGATGTGAGAATCGAGTCTACCTTGAAGCAAACATCGTTGCGGTGGAGTTGGACATCATCATCGTGGCCTTGGTTCCGAAATCGCACGATGAACATGCGCCGGGCCGAGTTGAACCCAACCACGAGCCCTTCGCACCAGATATTGGCCACACCTGGGCGACCGTAGAGCGCTGTGACTGGAATCGCGATCGCCCCGTCCTTCTTTTTTCCACACGATATCCATTCCTACCACACGGACGTCTCTCTGGTCACCTGCCGGTTTGCTCAAAACTTGTCAAACCTCTGCTTCCCGAACTTCGTACGACTTGTCATCGAACCAGTGGAGCGGCATGGCTTCGAGCAGCTGCAGCGCAATGCCACTGGCGTCACTCAAGACAGTCGCATATTCTGGGCTTTGAAATAGCTGCGCCAAACGCTCCCCCACGAGAGCTCCAACGTCGGCCGCTTCAAATTGACGTTTTTTACTGGCGCGAAGAATGAGCAGTCGGGATGAAAGGGCGTACGCAGGTACCGTTCGACTTCCACTTGGCGAGGAGGTTGATCGATCGTGCGTTCGTGCGGCAAAAACACCTTTGGCTCAATATCTCCCCGCTGCTTGCGAACGATGGGCACCGTCTGCAGCACGACGGGCATTCCCACGGTATATGCTACAACCATGTAAGGATGAAACATGTCCTTGTAGACCATGCATGACGAATTTCATTTGCACCTGGAGGAACATCGACTGTCGCCTGCGCTCCCACAGTATGTGTGGTCGCCTTGAGGGATGTGCTTGTATCTGGCGTTGGAATCGGATCCAAATACAGCACACTCACGCTCTTTTCGTCTGTGGGTTTCGGCTTGACCGGACTGGTCGACGGAGCTAACGTCTTCCGCCCTCGCTGCGACGAGTTCAGGACTATGCACAGAAAGACAACCGTGGACGTACCTTGGTTGGGCTCGGCATCGCGTGGCACTTCCGAGGTCCTCACGTGCTTCCGCTGCAGCGACGTTGCACGGGTGAAGCGAACTGCCGCGCGACCTTTCGACTGGGGCGTTTCCTGGTTCGCAGATGCAGTTATCCGGATGAGTCACTTGACTCCCAGAGTGTCCGGATATAATAACGATGTAAGCATACTAGTAAGTTAAACTTACTAGTAGTTCAATATTGGCAGCATGTTTCAAATCATCTCCTCTAAAATTGAGACTAAATAGTGTGACAACTTGTCACAAGAAATAGTGTCAACGTGGGTGCGTAGAAGGACGAACACGTTGCACGCATCGAAGTCGCATCATGTGGCGTGTGGCGGCTCGGCTCAACCAGCGAGTGCGGCGAAGCGGCGTCACCGCTTGTCGCTTCACCACAATGGCGGAAGAGGCATTGCCAACACCACCCGACGAAGGCGCCAAGACGATTCATCGCATCAGCCCGAATATCTTGCGATCGCAGGAAGATACCCGACGCGTGCAACTTCTCATCCGCACGTTCAAGCAGTACGGGCACTTCGTCGCGCACATCGATCCGCTCCAAAAGAGTGAAAAGTTACCGGAGCTCCAGAAGTGGAACTGGGGAAGCCGGTGGGTCGAAAAGCCGTTCTTTGACGACTTCAATTTGGAGTCCCTCGCCCACAGCGCGACGTTGGAACTGCGAAACCACGGTGCGATGTGTCATCCGAGCATCCTCATGACAACGATATTTGATAGGATTTTCGGAAGAGGATCTGGACCGCGAATTCTTCATCGGCGACGATTTGTCCATTGGGCCAGTGGCCACACTGCGCGACGTACGTCACAATTCTGTGGTGTGCTCATCCATAAACATGACATTTCCAGATCGTTACACAATTGCGTGCGCTGTTCTGCGGGCACATTGCAACGGAATACCAGCATCTGCGCAACCGAGAAGCGGCCTTGTGGATCCGTGAAAGCCTCGTCAAGTACAATGTGCGCCATTCTTGTATTCCCTCCAGAACGGATGTCATGTTCGGGTTACCATGCATTTCTAGGCCCACCAATTCACGCCGGCGGAGAAAGTCGCGATCTTCAACGACATGTTGCACGCTGAACTGTTTGAAAAGTTTTTAGGGCGCCGGTAGCGTGCGCATTGATGGGGATGCATCCATGGTGATGTCGCCGGTCGTAGGTTCTCAGGGGCAAAGCGATTTTCGGTGGAAGGTGGCGAGAGCTTGATCCCCGGGCTCAAGGAACTACTACAAACCGCCAGTGACTTGGGTGTGGAAGCAGTGTACATGGGCATGGCGCATCGAGGTCGGCAACGAAATCGCATCGTGAATCAAGCCATTGACAGCGACCATAGGCCGGTTGAATGTACTCGCCAACGTCCTGGAGCGGCCGCTTCGGTCCATCATGTCCCGCTTTCAGCCGTACTTGCCAGACGAACCAGACTACCCCAACGACTCGGACGACGTGCGGTATCACTTGGGCACGGTGTCCCATCTCTCGATGCGAAGCGGCAAAGATTTGCAAGTGCGTACACAGCACCATGTCACGTAAAGTAGAAGGGGATGCCACGAATTCTACTAGGTGACGCTGTCGGCAAATCCGTCGCATTTGGAAGCGGTTTGTGGTCGTTGATCGTGGCCACCTGTCCTGACGGCAACCTAGGTCAACTCGGTAGTGCTGGGAGAGGCCAGGGCGTGCCAAGACATCCTTCGAGACACCGATCGGTCGCGCGTGATGCCGCTGTTGCTGCATGGCGACGCCTCCATGTTCCAAGGCTCCGTCCGGTACGACACTTCTCCATGGCTGCACTCACCCGCATGGTGGTGTTGCTGGTCGATGACGTGCATACTGACGATGACGTCTCGCAGTGAAGCGTTTGGGTTCAGTGGTCTCGAAGACTTCAAGACGGGGGGGACTGTCCACGTGATTATTAACAACCAAATCGGGTTCACGACGTTGCCAAAGCAGGCCGACACGGCCATTTACTGCAGGTGGGTCGAGTGCATGAAAACCTTGCGGTGGGATGGTCGCTCACCCGGATACCGATAGTGACGTGGCCAAGATCTCGAGGAGTCCCATCTTCCACGTCAACGGTGACGACCCGGAAGCCGTCGTCAAGGTCATGAAGATGGCGGTGGAGTACCGGCAAAAGTACAAGTGCGACGTTGTCGTCGACTTGGTGTGCTATCGTCGCCATGGCCACAACGAACAAGTAGGAGAATTGCTTGGAATGTGCAGAAGAGAGGCATGTCTACGTGTATTTTTCCAGGACTCGCCAGAGATCACGGCGCCAGTGATGTACCATTGCATCAACAAGCACCCGACCGTGATCAACTTGTACTTTAAGCAGTTGCAAAGCCAGGGAATTTTGACGACGGAGGGGTGTACCGACATGATCTCGGGGATCGAACAAGGCTTAGCGAGTGAGCACGAGCACTCCAAGACGTCACCGTCGTTTTGGGACAACCTCGGGGACCACCACAGCGAAGCGAATCCAAACGAAGCCACTGCAGGGAGCACGGGAGTGGATCGTAAGCTGCTCGAGGAAATCGGGGCACAGATCTTTCGCATTCCGACGACGTTCACGGCCCACAAAAAGGTACCTGTTGCACAGACGTGAAAAAGAGAAATCGTTCTCGATGTGTGTTGCAGGTTGAAGCGATCATGAACAACCGCCTTCGGGCTGTCGAAACAGGTGCTCGCGTCGACTGGGCCACTGCTGAAGCGCTTGCGTTTGGTTCGCTCCTCGCCCAAGGGATCAACGTACGCCTGAGTGGCCAAGACTGCGAGCGCGGCACATTCAATCAGGTTTGAGTCGATTTTTCGTGGCTCGAGTCTCACCGACTTAGCGCCACGCTGTGCTGTACGATCAATATGAAGCCCTCTCCATGCGCAACATTACGTACACGCCATTGAACGGTCCGTAGCGTCGAGTTTGGCCATCGTGACATGTTGGATGTAGAATTGTCGCTCGACGGACTAGTGGCAAAGGTGCCCAAGTATGAACTGCCGGCAAACGTGGCGCCGCGCATCCAAGTGTGCAACAGTCCGTTGAGCGAGGAGGGTGTGCTCGGCTTTGAGTACGGGTACTCGTTGCAAAGGTAGGCAGTGCCTCGTATTTCTCGGCTGGCATGACAGCACATCATGGTGTGATGGGCGGTAGCCCCAACGCGCTTACAATATGGGAGGCCCAGTTTGGAGACTTTGCCAACGGCGCGCAAACGATCATCGACACGTTTATTGTGTCAGGAGAGCAAAAGTGGCATCGTCATTCCGGTGAGTCGTTGTCTTGCCGCATCGTTGACATGGATGGTCTCGTTCTAGGCTTGATACTGAACCTCCCGCATGGCTACGAAGGCCAAGGACCAGAGCACAGCAGCGCTCGGATGGAACGATTTCTCCAACAATCGAATGAAGACCCTGACACTTTCACGACCGACACGGTCAAGGCTGATTTGCATGCGAACATCCACATTGCGATTCCGACCACGCCGGCGCAGTACTTTCACGCGCTGCGCCGTCAAGTGTGTGCATCGTACGCATCATGTAAAAAGGGGGCTCTTTCGAAATCACCGATTGGACTAGCTATCGCAAACCACTGGTGATGTTCACCCCAAAGTACCTGCTCCACCATCGGCCGTGTACATCGGACTTGAGGCACTTTAGCCTTGACACGTCGTTCCAGCGAGTGCTGGGCGACCACCCCGACGATAAGAAGCGCCTCGTTTCGAATGATCAAGTACGTCACATGAGTCGACGGTGTGATGTTCACGACGTGGGGTGTTGTCGTTTTGTGTAGGTGCGTCGCATCGTCCTGTGCAGCGGCAAGATCTACTACCCCGTCGTTCAGAGCATGCGTGCACGCAACATTCACGACATTGCGACCGTGCGAGTCGAGCAACTCGCTCCGTTCCCGTTTTCCCAAGTGGCGTCTCAAATCGAGCAATACCCGAACGCGGAAATCCTTTGGGTGCAGGTCGTTCTTGGAAGCGACGGAATGCACGGCGGTCTGACAACAGGGCGGCGCTGAGTAGGAGGAACCAAAAAACATGGGCGCGTGGTCGTATGTCCAGCCTCGACTTGCAACGGTGTTGCACGCCATCGAAGATGTAAGAGTGTCCACGGCTTCCTCTACATGATGACGATGGCGTTTACGTAGTCGCGGCGCGTGGGATATGTGGGCCGGCCCCCTGCGGCATCGCCCGCGACGGGGCAATTTGAAATTCACCAGCAAGAGATGCGAATCATTGTCGACGACGCACTTGCATAGTTTCAACACATTGTGTGCTCCTTTACACGTGTGCCAATTACGTCACCAGTGTCCTAACACGTTCGAATACAGTGTGTCTTGCCGCTGCCGCATGGCCAAGTACGCCGCGTGCGCTTGTAAAGATGGTGTCGAGCAGCTTTGCAAGTGCTTGGTGCGTTTTGTCGCTGCCTGCGGTTCGTCCGAGTTGCCAAGGTGGGCTCCCAGCAGTGTCGCCACGCCACGGGAAGTCAGTTCAATTGCGTCAGTCTCGAGCCACACGGACCGACCAACGACATCCGCTACACATTCTTGAGATCGTCCGGGTGCAATTCAGTTTAGCAATTGTACGAACCGATGATTTGTCGCCACGCGGGCGACGCGCTCAGCGCTGTGCCGCTAGCGATCAGCTGAGCGTCTGGGGTGACAAAGTCGCCTACTCGAATTGGTTTGGCAAAGCCGCGCCGACAAACATAGACTGTACCGAGCAAGGCATATATGGACCCCAAGCGCAGAGCGACCGATTCCAACGCCGCCCGTAGGATGTGCACCGGCGTCGTGGCGGCCGTGATCCCGCTAATCGTACACTTGGCATCTTCGTGCCACCCAGGGGCACGCTCCCCTGCCAAAAATGAACTCGTAAGCAGAATACAACCAAGGGCGGGGGGGCACATCACCGTTTAAGAACGGAAGTATCGTGAGCGCGTGCTCTCCTGGATTCAAAGCTTCCACTTGTCGCATGGCGTCTAAGTCATGGGTGAGCAGCCAAGTGCGACAATGCGGCACGACCTGGAGGTAGTGCCAGCGTTTGCCGAGCCCATTCGAACACGGAGCCGCCGTCCGTGAGGGCGCCCCCGAGAATTGCATGCGTCGAAGTCACGCGGTAGCAAAACAGCCCTCGAGGTACTTTGGGAATGGCTATGACTGGAAGCAGTACGCGCATGGCTGCGCTTGTTCCCACCGTCAGCCCAATGCGACTGCAGCAGTAACGTCAGAGCCACTCGATGGCATCGTTCGGCGTACTCTGGGGTAGTACAGTTGGACCCAATGTTAGCTGCGGCTCCGTCGGCCAGCGCCAAAAAGTACGGGGAATCTTGAAGGATAGGCCATCGCTTCGCCAATGCGGGCTTCAATCTCCCAGCTACTGGAATCGACGGATCCTACGACCTCCATTGAGTGGTTCTCCTGCGTTCGGCCTCGTGACGTACTTGGATGGTTGGCAGCGTACTCACGTCCACATGAATGAGTTCCAGGAGCTTGGCGTCCCATGCAGCGTCTCTAAAATCTGCGAGCCCTGTCCACGACGCTTCACTGTAGCTCATCGGGATGGGAGATTCGCTGCCAAGCCAATGCCACAACAACACCCCAACCAGCGACTGCCACATCGCCACATCGGTAGTCGCACCACGTTTTAGCAACTGAGGCGCTGCATACGCAGGATGGATGGGCACGCCCGTTCGATTGTATATCTAACGGTATCGTTCCATGACGCATGAAATGGAGTGAAGAATGCAAAACTACCTCGTGCTGCAATCCATGACTGGCCAATGCCTTCGTCAAAGCTTTCGCATCCGACGCACATCGACCAGCGTACGTCAGCACTGGCGTCATGGGTTTGCCAGTCTTATCGACTCCAACGAGCGACATGGCAAAGCAAGAAAACCCAACGCCCACAATTCGAAACGCAGCGTCCTTTGACAGCCAAGCCGTCGTCTGGTCCTTCACCCCTTCCTACGACAAGAAATTCTCGCATAAAACGTCGTCGCAAACGGAGCTTACCACCGCTTCTTGAATGACGGCCACTGAAGCAGTACCGTCGTGTGCTAGTGCTCGCAGTTTGAGTTGGTGGAGTGAGCCCGGTACAAGTGTCCACGTGTCGCCATGCAGGACATAAGCACTCGCACGCACGGACGAACTTCCAATGTCGACAACAAGAATGGCATTTGCCTTCTCCTTGACCTCCAATTGCCTTTTTATGCGCACAGCCCTTCGATATGCCCATGCAGATGAGAGAATGGCCGCTGCGCCGGCCGCTGCAGCCGCTGCGAGCTTCATGTCGAAAGTGTGCCAAGATCGGAATCGGAAGTGTTGTTCGTATTTTCTAGTATTACTAGTTCATTGCAAGTAGGAGTATTATCCATCATGTCCGGATAACGTCGAAATTCGGACGACTTGTCAACATATCTATTGACCAAGAAGGAACTCATGTACACAACCTAACCAGAGCCACGAACACCTTGACGGCCAAACAGCCACGGCATTGAGTTGTATCCATGCCGAAGAGCATGCTATGGAACACCTCGCGAATGGCGATGGAGCTGCATCAAACTTGGTGCATTGCAAATAGGTGAACAATACTATTCCGACGGACAAGTACGGGAAGAATATTTTTTATTTTGACAGTTGTCTATGGATATTCGTATCGAATTGCTAGAGATCAATTAAATATCTGTCGGTGCTTGTATTTTATTTCCCAACCATGTGACCTCAAAGCGAAAGGCGAACGCTGTTCCGAGTGGAACACGTGGGAGCTGGCTGAGGGCGACGACACGAGCGCCACTTCTTTCTCATCACTGCGCAAGGAGATTGGTATAATCGCCCTTGGGTCGGACGGAAGAGTTGGCTGTAGTGCTGCCGAGTGTCACAGTGAGATGCCCTTGATCCAAACCATCCAGCAGGCCGTCCTCCAAACCATTAAGCGCAATGGCGGCCGCGCATTCAACATGGCTGAAGTTGTCGAGATCAAGGAGCTGTGTGACCGACTCCTTCCGAGCGACCGTACGTCGTAATGTCCCATCGAGAAGACTTGAATTGAGGATGTGTAGTCGGGCTGGAAGTGCCACGACCGGTATCTGTCGACCAGCTTCCCCGCTTTCGGCCAATTCGATACATCGAAGTTTACGAAGACACGGACATTTCGATGGGGTACGAGGACTTTCTTCTTTTATCTCATGGTCCTCAATGAACACCGTAGCATCTTCGTGATGCCTCCAGGCACTTCCATTCCGCTTCACAACCATCCTCAGATGACTGTGATTTCCCGCGTGTTGTATGGCTCGATGCAAGTGAACGCATTTGATCTCGTAGCTCCAGAAATCGACGAAGAGTTTTGGCGCCGCAAAGAGGAGCGCATTCGCAACGCCGAGCTCAAGCACAACCGGTTTCCTCGGTTTCGACCGCGGCATTTAAAGGTCGCGGTCCGGCGAAACACAGAACTCGTACATGGCCCGACAACGATTGAGCTCTTGCCCGATCGATGCAACATCCACGAGTTCGTTGCCGTTGGGGACGTTGGATGCGCCATCTTTGACATCCTCACGCCAGGCTACAATCCACTGTACGTGGCAGCAGCCTCGGTCGATATCCAAATGTGTAACTCTACAACGCAGGGCAGGGCGGGATTGCACATATTATCGAGCGTTGCTGCAAGTGGAAGGGGGCACCGAGGACGAGCCATGGCATGTGCTTGAGCCGTCAAACTTACCCCCGTCATCCTTTGTGTCGGTGGATTTGCCATACCACGGACCGGCACTGACCCATGTCCCTGTGGACGACAGCAGCGAAGGCCAGTCAGCAGAGCATTCGTAGAGGTTTGTGTTTCCATCATTGTAAGCAACAAAGACGATGTGTTGGACCGCCGATCCAAACATGCGCAGTGTCCTGGCGCTTGACGGCGTCGTGCGCCGCCTCTTACAACGTTCATGGGGCATTCGCCCGATGCAGCTTGCATTCGCGGTCTTATCTCCCTGCCATTTTGGCCAAGTCGAGGATCACGTTGGGCTGGGGGCGACCGATGGAGAGCACCATGTCAAAAGGCGTCAGGAATTAAATTACACAAGTGCGGTCGACTAGACAGCGGTGTACGGTCCACGAGGTGATTGCGTTTCTTGTGGACGGAATCGCGCCGTTTGGCCCGTGCGATGGGCCTGCCACTCCGGGGGCAGCTGGCGATCGTACGTGTCTTTGGTAGCGCCTTTGACACACCCGCCGATCCCGAATCGGCGGCAAATGCGCAGGACAAGGAAGATCGTAGCGCCGAGGAACCGAATAACGTTGAAAAACGCGACGATGTAACTGAGCCATTGGAAGTAGCACGACGACGGGATGTACGTCATGATGATGTACATCCAGATCCCGTTGGACAAGAGCCACGACAAGAGCAGCGTCGATCGGAACGCGCGGAAGCTGTTGTCGACTTCTTCCTTCTCTTTCGCGGCCAGCTGCCGCGCCGCTTCGAGCTTTTTTTGCTGGGCCACAACGTCTTTGACATTGCCCCCGGCTTGCTTGGTCGGTCCATGTCCGCCGCCAGACTCGAGCCCTTTGGTTCCCCAGCTCAAATCGTGCAGGTTGCTATACGCGTAGATGCCGAGGACGTTCTACGAAAACGCAACCCACATCAACACGGAGACGTCGATGGGAGCGAACAACCGTACCACAAACGTGGGCAGCATGAAAAAGTATTGGACACAACTCAGCAAGATCGAAAACTCGCCGTGGAGAAAGGCCGAGAGGAACACGAGCCCAAGCGAACTCACGACGCCTCCGACCAACTCAAAGTTGGAGACCGAGCAATCTTGGACTGCAAGTCCTGCGCGAGGGTCCTTGACCGACACGTCCTTCGCGACGAGGCCGTAGAACGACAGACCACTCACCATCATCATCACGATGCCCAAAAACAAGCAACTGAAAAAGTAAAAGCTCGCGGTCCTCGGTTCCGGTTTGTTGCCCAGCGCAAAGACAATCAGCCCGCCGACAATCGCCAAGTACGTGGTCAAGATCGCTTGCAGAATCGCTCCTGCGTTCGTGTACAAGGCCAGCGTCAGCACAAAGTTGAACGTTAGGAACAGGTTGGACAAGAGGAACCACGACAGGAGGTTCTGCAGCGCCAGGTACACAAACTGGAGCGTAAACACGACTTTCCGCGCCGGCGAGTGCGCGCTGTTGCGCCACACCCGTCCAAAATGGCCAATTGCAAACAATCCGGCGAAGAACGACCCATTCAGCCATCGGCGGCGCTGCTTGATCAAGTCGACGAGCGTCATGGGCACGTCGGTTCGAGCAATTGCGTCCTTGACGTAGTGCATGGTCCACTGGCGCCCCTCGCGCGCGAGCAATTCAAAACACAGAATGCGATCCTCCGCCAAGTACATGTTGCCTTGAAACGGGCCAAGGTCCTTGGTCGTCGACGTCAAGCTCTTAAAGTATTCTGGAAGCGGCCCCGTGCCTTTGACGGCGCGAATGGCTTCGTACCGGTAGGCCGAAAACGCGCCCGGCAGCACCGAGATGAAGCCAAACACACTTTCAAGCGATTTGTCCATGATGTTGGAGATCTTGTACTCAAAGTGCTGGGCTGCAACGACCGGGTTGAAGTAGTTGGGCTTGTCGACTGCGATCTCGCCCGCGACACCGCCAATTTGGTAGTTGCGTTCCATGCTTCGAATCAATCGGTACACGGACGACTCGGCTGGCACTGTCCCGACATCGACAAGCACCGTGTACGTCGGGTTGAGCTGCTCTGCAAATGCGTTGAAGAACCACAGGTGCGAGTTGAGCTTGCCGCCGTTGTGCTCCTTGAGCGCGTAGATGAGCTGGAGCGGGGGGTAGTATTTTTCATAATTCTTGGTCTCCACGAGCTGGACCGTCGATTCGAACAGGTGCATGTGGGTGTCGACTCCGAGCGACGTCACCGTCATGATCTCTTCGTCGAAACTCCCGAGACTATTGAGGTACTCCAGGCACGACGGGCTCGCTTTCGTGCGGCCGTCCGACACAACCGCGACCGCAACATGCTTCCAGTAGTCGTCCCCGTACTCCTTGCACATGTACCGGATGCCTTGGGCCAACCCCGTCAGTGTTCCTTTGAGCTCCTCGCCGTCTTCGTTGTACATGGTCACCGTGATGAATACTTTGATCTGGCGCTGGAGCTGGTGCACGCGGAGCACGTACTTGTCGTTGCTGAATTGAATCGGGTCCTTTGTCGCCACGGCTGTGTATCGCATGTTCTTAAACTCGTCTGCGTCGTGGTGCGGAGGAGGTCGGTCCCCCCAAGCCTTTTCCACGAGCGGGACGTTCGTTCGCGCGATCTTGAGCGCCGGTGGCAACGCAGCCCGCCGCGCTTCCTCTTCCACGTCATTCATCCACTTGGACAGCTCGTCGGCACGCTGGAGAATCTCATGCGACTTCTGCGCGATGCCCTTCCGTAGCAACGGATCGACTTCACGTCGACCGACTTCGACTAGCATGCTGCCAGCTTCTGCATACAGCTCAATCGCGGCCGCGGGATTGGCGTCGACTTCCATTTGAACCGCCGCCTGGACTAGACGAAACGCGCCTTCATACGATACGCCTCCATCAAGAAGCTCTTCAGCGGTATGGGGCAGTGGAACGATGGACGACCCCATGCGCATCATGCTCGCTTGACGGAAACTCTTCTGGCGTTCTTGAACGTTTCTGGCCATGTTGAGGAGGGCAGCTGGAGCCGGCACTGCCTGTTCGTCCGACAGGTAGCTGTTGCCCGAGTCTTTCGTGTCTCTCCACAACGGCACTTGGTTGAAGGAAGCATCGATGTCAGAGCCAATGGGGCTGCCTTCGACGTACGCACCGCCAAATTCAAACGATTCCATCGGGGCCAATGGGCGCGGAGGTTGTGCTGTCGTGTGCGGTGGTGGGACCGGGGCTGTCGACGGAACCTCCGTAGGGGGAGGGGTCTTATTCTCCCTCAGCGCTCGAAGTCGAGCTTCCAAGTCGACGTTCGGGTTGCTCATGCGAGTCGTGAGTCAGGTGTGCGCTCGTAGCCGCCGGACTTCAGGTCTCGTTGGTGAATATGCACGTGACGTCGAGCATGTGTAGCGCCAATCCCTGGAAGGGTTATGGGGGGTGGCAAGAAAATGATGGGTTGGGTTAAGTGCGACTGACTCTTTGCTTGCGAGCGACATCGCTTGCAATCGCTACCTACATTGAAAGGCTGCCAGCGAGACATACGTCCTCCATTGTTCCAAGCGCCGTTGTGCACATTACATGAAGCCATGCCCAGCCACTTCGAACAGCGACGACAACAATAGCGGATTCTTTGCTTGCATGTCCATGTTGGCATTGGCTGACTCGATTTTGGTCGTGGGTGGATTCAGGGGGGGGGTGGAGGTAAAACGCGGTCAAAAAAATTGGAAATTAATGTAGCCAATCAAAGCATGCTTATGTCGCATGCGTCCTTTTGATTGGTGGACATCCAATTGGAAAAACGACGGCATCATGTCCACGACGGTGGTCGCCTCGTCGATGAGGGCAAAGAATTGGAGGGCAAAGAATTGGAGGTGGCCAGCGATGCCTGCGGGTGTGGCAATGTCATTCGGGGTATTCGTCACATCTAGAGGTTGCGCAACGACCTTGCGCTCACGGGAGTTTGCAGCACGCTCTTCCGCATGGCCGCACTACGTCCATGCCATCGTGAGACTCGCATCGAGATCCACGATATTCACACCTATCACGTTTGGCGATGGCCTTTTCGATGTTCTCTTCCGTCGGCGGGTTCCACAGTGTCAATCGTTGTCCCTCGTGGCAATAGTATGGCCGGCCTTTTGATCGAGACATTCGCATCTCCCATCCAGGCGGCAGCGGTGGCGCCGCCAAGGATCCTCGATACGTCGAATCAGACACTGACGGGCGAAAGTCGTCATGGTGATGAAGGTCCGCTCGTGGATGCGAGTACTTGTTCTTCATTTGCGCGACACGGTCCTTCAAGCTTGACACTGACGGCGATGCTCTACTCTCGATCACACGTCATACTTGTCCAACGTTGCTGACAACGAATGGACTCACCGCAAACTGTTAGCATTGACAAGTCCATTCGACAGCGCCATCCGGGTCGCGGTCGCGTCCACATCCAAGGATGCACCGAGCTGTTGCGCAGCGGATTGAAGGAATGCTCTGGAATCGATTGCTTTTTGAAAGGCTGCCGCAACATCATGCGCGCCGCTCTGAATCGCTGCGATTTCTTCGGACGATCCTGTTTGGTCGAGACCACGGCGGTCTTTTCGCGACCCAAAGTTTTTTCGTTGACGACTCGACGACGACGAATAGTGGAGCAACGACGGTGGCGCGCCTCCACTGCCGACTCCGCCAGATCCATGCGAGCTCCGCAGGCGGTCTAGTTCCTTTTGCAACTGCGCAATTGTTTTGTCCTTGTCTCGAGCCTGTTCTTCCTGTTGGCGGAACTTGACGTGCTGTGCGGCAATTGCGAGCTCTTTTTCAGCCTTGACCTTTTCTGCCTGCTCCTTGCACAACCCGAGCGCAGCCTTGAGGTCGTCAACCTCCTTGCGAAGGCGCACGTTTTCTTTTTCGATACGATCGATCATGCCGCCCGCGTCCGCCATGACCATTTGTGCGGACGACTTGCGGCGTTCCCGACTGCCGTCTACACCAAAGCCACCGCGATTTCCTTCGTCAATGGCATCGTTTTCGTTGAAGTGAAGTCGCCGAAGATCCTTTTGTTGTTCGACCTGCAGACGCTCCTGCAACGTCCGTAGCTGTTCTTGCATGGTTTGTTGGCACTTCATGTCGGCAAGGCGACGCATGTATTGTGCGCGATGAAGGTGCATGCGCACAAGGGCCTGAATTGCCACGGCACTTGCTTTGAGTTGAAGAAAGTGCCGTCTACGCCAGGCAATGTTAGCGGCAACCTTCCATCGTGTCGTGCACACGACGGGTCAGAGTGCATGCCATTGCGACGTCAGTTCTGCCGCTGGATTTTCGATCCAAGAAATGACAAAATCACTCCAACACACTTGCGAAGCACTCCAGATACCTTTGATGGGCGCCGACGACGATCGCATACACCAGCTCTGCCTTGTGCTGCCGTTGGAGGACGTAAAACAACTGGCGCGCTTTGATGCCGCGCCATCGACTCTGCAGCACAAGAGCGCCACGGTACAGCGTGTTGTACCGGGTGAGCGCCAACATGCAGCGCACCACCGACTAGGTCGCCATGGTCATCGTCTCAAGATGGGACCTCGAACTCCCACCTGGAGTTTGATAATTGCTTGGAGCTTGCGCTGGTACTGGCGCCGCTTGGTGCATCCGCGAAGGATGCGCTGCATGACGACGACTTTGGCGTACAAGTACTGCCGCTTGCGATCTTCCATGTCTTCCACGACACCTGCTTGAAAGTATATCTTGGTACGGCCGACTTGAAAATGCAACGGCGCCGTCCACTGCGGCACTTGCGCCAAGATCTATCAACGTCCCGATGAAGAGCCAAGCCAGTTCGATCTTCAGCCGACCTTGAGACAAAGCTCCTTGGACGACATTGTCTGGGCCAAGATGTCGGGGTAGCACATGCCGTACGTGCCGAGGAACTCAACGTGGGTCTGCCGAACAGGGTACGCGGACCGCGCGATGCGGATCGCTTCGATGACCCCCGCGCACCGCAACTGCGAAATCACCATCGAGTGATCGAACGTGGCAGAACTCTTCTCCGCATTCGGCTTGATGCAACGAATGTACTGCACTTTCGTTGCTTGAATGGTGCCCATGAGCTCGGACAGGTTGGTTTTGAACTGGTGCCCGACGGTCTGAAGCGCAAGGGAACGAGTCGACGGTCGTCGTTTCAATGAAGGTCTTGATGTCGCGGTGGCCGGCGTCTCGGCAAACAGTTGTGACACGAACGGCGCCATGGACGACCGCATGAGCTGCGCCAAGTCCGGTAGCAAGGCATCCTTGTGCTTTTCGAGAAAACCCGTCACGTCATACAGGACGGGGGAAGCATAGTGGTGGATCACAAAGTGCGTTCGGCTCGTGCGTGGAAACTCGATCACTGGGTCGTCCTTCATGAGCAATGCCGCCTTGGCAACGAACGACTCTTCATTGCCCTACAAACGTGCACAAAAGGCCTCGAGCGATTTTGAAGTGGGTCGCAAACGCACCTTGGGCCGCACGAGCTCTTCGTCAAGAAGCGACAGGAGCCCCAGCTTGGACTCGACAACCTGGAGCACGTCGGCGTTGTCGGCATAAGCGATGTGGGTCCACTGAATGCCCTCGTCGTCGTACTCGACTTGGACCGTCTTGAACACGTCAAACGTAAACTTTTGTTGGAGCTTTTCGTTGGCGTAGTTGATGCAAAATTGCTCAAACGAGTTATGCTGAAAGTGCTCGAAACCGAAAATGTCGAGCACGCCGATGTGGTGTTGCATGCGGGACGCATGCGACAACGACGTATTGATGAGCGCCACGAGCCAGTCGAACAAGTTGGCGTACAGCGCTTTGGCGAGCGCGTCGCGGCAGTGCTCCGCGCCGACCTACACGCAGAGTCGTACGAAAACATCGGACACGCTTGGGAATTTCCATCGTGACGCTCGCTACCTTGGTCAATGGAACGCTGTACTTGTCGTTACGGGCTTGCATCGTTCGCGAACATAATGCTCGCTCCAGCGTGTTCCGATCGACACCCAGCAGACTGCAGACGTGCGCCGTGTGGGTGCAAGGCGGAGCAATTTGCGATGCTTCATCGGACGTTGCGGAAAACTGTGGTTGACACGGGGTACAGTCAGACTACAGCCCCGCAGCAAGTCGGAAGATGTGTGCCAGCGTTACCTGCATCTGCCCGAGGTGCAAAATACCGGCCAGCACACGAAACAGAGCCATTTGGTGCGCCGTGTCCAAGCCGATGCGCCCTAGAGCCGCTTGCGTCTTCTCAAAGTGGGCCAAGTCCGAGTGGCCTTCGATGACAGCCGTGTGCAACGGGCCAAGGTAGGCGTATTCAGGCGCAGCATCGCCTTGGGATAGATGGAGCTCAGGCAGCTTCGATCGAGCTGCCAACACCTACATGTAATGTCCGTGGTGGGATGACATGGCGAGGGGCAAGACATTCGACTCCAACTTGGTAAAAGATGTGATAGTTGCGTTCCGCGGGTTCGTGAGTGATGACACGGGTCTTCTCGAGCAAGTACGTCATGCATTGTGCGCCGACGAGCGTCCCCTTGGCGTCAAACTGGAGCTGTGTGAACTTGCCAAATCGCGAGCTGTTGTCGTTGCGCAGAGTCTTGGCATTACCGAATGATTCGAGCAATGGATTGACCATAATGATGTTGGCAATGGTCGCATCGTTCAGACCCCCTGCAATCGTGGCCAAGTGGTTCATGAGAATTTTCGTCGTTTCTGTCTTGCCGGCGCCAGACTCGCCGCTCACGAGCACGGACTGGTTCCGATGATCATGCAACATGCTCTGATACGCTGTCACAGACGTTGCGTACACATGCGGTGGGAGCTCATCCCGCGCCAAGCGCTGGTACTTGAGATGTTGCTCATCGGAATACAGATCTCCCAGCCACTGGTACGGGTTCACAGCTATGCAAATGTCTCCTGTGTACGTGTAAGGCTGATGAGCAAGAAACCGAGCCTTGATGTTGAACAGGATCGCTGCTTCGTGGAGGTAGTTGAGCGTGATCATGTCGTCAACGTTCGTCACGTCGTTTTGCACAGGCAATGTATCAATCGATGCATTGGATTGTCCTTTTCCACTCATCAGGGCTACCGTCTTCTTGTCTGCAAAGTCGACAATCCGCACTGAGTCGTTGGCAACATGAGGTAAATCCTTCAACACTTTGACCTGCACTTGCTTCGTCGACGGATCGTGGCTGATGACCTGACCTTGAAGCCAAGCATGTGCCTCATCAGGAATATAGCAAAGTGTTCCGGGGACCATCTCGACCACCATCGCCGCCGCTCCTGTCGCAGCGCCGCCAACACGTGTGTTGCAAATGTACCCCGATGCGGATCATCCGGATAAGAGGTATCCGCCAATCGTACGTCCTCAACACATCCGTTCAAGTTGTCGATGTACGAATCATTTATTAAATTGAATAAACGATAGATGAAAGTAAAGACAGCCCTAGTTGCGGTAGGGAAAGATCACGTTGATCATGGCGCGGAGCGGCGCCCACGCGAAGATGGTCACGTTTTCGCGTTCCAAGAGCGGCATGATGATGATGCAAGCTTGGTGGAAGACTTGGCAACAATGGTATACGCGAGATGGCGTGGGGAATGGAGCCAGGCAACGTGAGGCAGCGAAGCCCGCGACCATGAAGAAGTGTGTGGCCAACACGACTGGTTTCGGGGTGAGGGCGCTGAGGAGGCCAAGTGGGCCGGCCATGAAGAATCCGCCCATCTTCAAATACTCGTAGCACGATTCGCGAAGGGTCGCACGCGCAGCCAAGACAGCTTTGTCGACAACGTCATCGTCCGTTGAAGGCACGGAAAAGATATGGTAGAGGGCGTTGGCAAGGATGTTGACCGTCGACGAGTGGTGCACACGGTCCTGCTCGAAAGCGCGGCGGACAGCAGCGACTTCCTTGCCGCTAGACAGGTCGACGTTTTTGAGCAATTCATTCAGCAGCACAACATCCTTGAGAGCAACGCTCATGCCACCGCCAGTAAGAGGGTGGCGCATGTTGAATGTATCGCCAAGCATGACGACGCGACCGATATTGGCGGGTTGGGTGGTCATGAATTCGCGGTTCGGCATCGACTTGACGGGACCCGTTTCCACAGCACGAATGAACGCCGCGCGGGATGCCTCGGGAATTTGAGGGGCCACGTGGGACAGCAAGTGCTTGGTCAGGTCGCCGTTAGTAGACGAAGGAACTTTGCCAGGGACGTCGACAAGGACGCGCGTTTCGGTGGGAGAAATCTGGTACATGAGGATGGGCGAGGGCTGCGCAAGGATGACGTGGCCGAATTGGCGAAAGGGTACTGTGGCCTCCATAGCAGGGTGCGTCATGAGGAGTGCGACAAAGCTCGAGATCTGCTTGGGTTGGTCCTTGGACAAATCGCGGCGCAGACCGGACCAGAGCCCGTCCGAAGCAATCACCAACGGCGCCAATGCAGTTTCGACCGGCATTTCCACGTCGTCCGACGGGGACTTGCGGCGAAATTGAATGCCCTTGCACACGTTGCTCTGACTGCCCTTGGTCGTGGGTTCCAAGACGAGTTTGCTCACTGTGCCTTCAACTACAGTAATGTTGGGTTCTGCCAAAATGCGAGCGCGAAGACGTTGAACGAATGCGCCGTTGTGGAACCCGCGACCGTGCTGCTTCCCCGTGCCATTGTCGTTGCGAGTGAAGCCCATGTATTCGATGAGCGTCTTTGGGGCACAGTTGGGGTACGGCAGCATGATGTGATCGTGATGAGGACGGAGGATCGAATATCCGAGAGTTTTGACGTCCATGCTCGTTTCTGCGCAGTCAATCAAGTCCAACGAGCGCAACGCTTCCAACCCGCCAGGTTGCATGAGCTCTCCCACAAAGCGGTCCTGGTATTCCAAAGACTTTTCGACCACGAGGACTTTGCGTCCTTGTTTCGCCAATCCCATCGCGATCGAGCACCCGGCAGTACCGGCACCAACGACAATGACGTCTGCAGAGGGGTTGTCGATCTTGACATCAACGACGCATTGGCTTTCATGGAGAGTTTGGGTGACTGACCAAATGCAGCCGAGCCCAAGGAGGTAAAGCACGACAAAAATGGACACAGCCGAGGCGAGAGGAAACGAATGCACATCGAGTTCACCAACCGAGTTGAGGCGAAGGGAGGCGAGTCCCATACCACCCACGAGCAATGCCGACGCATTGAACGTTTGCAACAGCGACGCTCGAACTAGGCAGCAAGTCGAGAGGACCACGAGAAGAAGAGAGTAGAAGAGAGGCGAGTCCGCGAGTTGCTGGCACAAGATCGCAAACGAGTCCTGGAGAAGCGTGCGCATCGTCTCACTCAGGATCACAACCGAGCAGATCGCAAGAATCATGGGTGGTGCCGCTGCGTTCCAGGTGACGTTGACGCAGCGAGATTCCAAAATGTCGAAGGGCTGAACACCTGCGAATAGAAATGCGCATGCGTGTCGGTGTAACTCTCCCACTTAAGTGCGCTTTTGGCGCAGCCAACTTGTGAACGTTGTCAAGCTGTCCATTTTAAATGCGACATTCGAACATAAGCGGCATCGAAGGGCGACGATGTCACATGTGACTTCAGGGCATTTCTTTGTGGTGGCGCTTACAACTCGCCGCAAGGATGCAATGATTACAGTTCTCACGAAAGCGGTTGAACCCGTTGTTGAACTTGAAGACGTTAGCCGCGAGGGGATTCTACGTGTGAGATCATGCCAGTGGTGCTCGTTCAACACACTTCGAAAACTGCATCTGACGCAGAATTTAAAAAGCTGCATAACTAATTATTCCTTCCAGGCTATTGAATTTTTGTATCCTATGTAGATGGACCCGAGGAACAACTTTTTATTTTCACGTGGTATACACAAACTTCTCACTGGGACATGTCTAAGTCGAGGAGTGAGCAACCTTTAGCGCCGTCTCGATGTCTTGAACGAGGTCTTCGACGGACTCAAGGCCCACCGACAGCCGCAAGAGGTCCAGCGGAGCAGGCGACTCCACTCCTTCTACACTGGCCCTGTGCTCGATGAGGCTTTCCGTCCCTCCCAGCGACGTAGCTCGTTTCCATAGCTTGGTGTTGGCAGCCACAGTCAGTGCAGCAATTTCACCCCCTTTCACGCGAATGGAAATCATGCCTCCGTAGCCTCCTTGCATTTGGCGTGTGGCAATCTCATGCCCGTGGCAGTGTGGGAGACCAGGGTAGAGCACCGCGTCGACAAGAGGATGTGTGTTGAAGTGCTCCGCAATGATCTGTGCTGAAGCCGTTGCGGACCGCACACGCAAATGCAATGTGCGCATGCCTCGCAGGAGCAACCACGCTTCAAAGGACCCAAGAGTACCGCCAAGGGTCGTTCGAACTTGACGAACTCGCTGCCAATGCTCGTTGTCGATTGAACGCGTGGTGAGGGATCCAGCAACGACGTCGCTGTGCCCGTTGAGATACTTGGTCGCAGCATGCATGACAATATCGGCGCCGAAGGACAAAGGCGTTGTGAGAACGGGGGTAGCCACCGTGGAGTCGACAGCCAGCAAGGCGCCGGCTGCGTGGGCAAGATCGGCAGTCGCGGCAATGTCAGTCACAGTCCAAAGCGGGTTTGACGGCGTTTCCACCCACACTAACCGTGTCTGGCCTGGACGCACTGCAGCGGCGACAGCGTCGACGCTCGTCATATCGATGACCTCCACGTCCAGCCCCCACGATGCAGCATGCGTCGTCAGCCAGTTGCGCAAACTCCAGTACATTACTCTTGGAATCAACACGTGATCACCAGGCTTCAGAGCTAGGAACACAGCTGTGGCCGCCGCCATGCCGCTGGAAAAGAGTATTGTGTCGCTCCCACCTTCGAGGGTATTGATGACAGACTCGGGTTGATCGAATGCAGGATTGTCCGATCGGGCATACATGCGACCGGATCGGTACTGGTTGTCAGCATCGCGCTGGAAAGTACTGCTGACATGGATGGGAGGCGAGATAGCAGCCGTGGCTTTGTCCACCCATCCGAGAGCTTGAGCCGTCACGGTTTCTGGGGCCCATTCGAGGTGGTCAGGCAGTTGACTTGCATCGACCAGGTCATGCGTCGGCCACGAACTTGAAGCGAGCGAGCGGGACAACGGCCGATGCACGGACAGAGTATTCGCAAAGCCAGAAAAGCGCCGAGGGATGGGAAGGCGGCGCATCATGCTTGGGAATGTACAAATGTCGACTTGACTTCTTCGTTCATTCGACAGTGTGGCCGCATGATGGCACTGTTCAGGTGCTTCGGCCGTTGAAGGATCGACGTGCTGGAGCAAATGAGGAACCGCCAACCTCCAGTGTCATGGCGTTTGACCAATCGGAATCGCCGAATTTGTATGCACCATTTATCTTCGCTTTGATATGGTCTGCATCAGAGCGAAGGTTGAAGCTACTAGTAGTAGCTTCAACTATCTAGGTGTATACTACTAGTATACACCTAGATAGGTACGACGTTAACTCGCTCTACTAACAGAAAAGCATAGTACTACTGATTTCCCCCCGCTAACCGAACAGGGCAAATTTGATTATTTCTATAAATTTATAATATTGAATGTCAGAGGTATTTTCAAACTTTTGAACGCGTTCACGGCGGACAGCAATTCAAACGAGCCATGCCAATCAAAATGAAGTTGCGGATAACTCTTGTGGAGATGCGTGAGGTACATGCGAAGCATTTAAGCGAGCCGAATGTATCCTACTCTGCCCTGGCCTTGTGGGCAGCTCAAGCACTTGGTCTCGGATGCTTGTCGACAATGACCCGCCGCACTTGGTGTTGGAGACCACGCC
>NW_008580147.1:1643064-1708495 GCF_000520115.1 Aphanomyces invadans
GATATGCATAGATACATAAGGGTAAACATTTTCGCAGAAGGAAAATATCGAGCGAAAGCTTCAACGGAAGTAGAAACGTGCTTGCACTTTGAACACGCTCGACAACAGATACAACACAACGCAAGCACCTGTGTCGCTCGATTATATCTATCGGTGGTAAATAGAAGCGTCGAGGAGCGGCGAGTTGCCATCGTGGTGTCGGTTGTGGCCGTGGCGACATGGGATCCATGGGAGGGGACAATTCGTATACATATTTTAATATAAAAAGTATCCGTCGGCTGCCATAACCCTCGAGTTGTTCCCACGACAGGCTCAATTAAGTCGCCTTTTCTACTAAATATGATTGGACTTGTGGTCGTGTTCCATCACTCCTCCTCGACGTGGCGCTCTAACGTACTGTAGGTGGAACCCAACACTCCACCAGGACGCATTCCATCTAACACCAGATCGGCATGAGTGGACGACGCTCGCGAAGTCGCTCTCCTCGACGAGGAGGGTATTCTCCATCACGCTCCCCACCCCGTCGTCAAGATGATCGTGGAGGTGGCGGTGGTTATGGACGTGACGACCGTGGAGGCGGCAGAGGTTATGGACGCGACGACCGAGGTGGCGGGTATGGCGGAAGCGGCAGTGGATATGGTGACCGAGGTGGTGGCGGTGGCTACGGTGGTCGCGGTGGAGGTCGTGACGGTGGTCGTGGAGGCGGCGGTGCTCCCTTTGGCGGTGGTCGCGGTGGTGGCCGAGGCGGGGGAGGAAATGTCTCATACGGACCAGTGCCGACCCCGGTGCGCTCGACGCTCTTGGTTCCAACGCAAGAATCGCAATTCCCGTGCCGTCCAGCGTTTGGAGACGTAGGACGCGCAATTGTCGTGTGGGCGAACCATTTCCAGGTGGATTTGAATCCAAACCAAGGCGACATTTTCCACTACGACGTGATGTTTTGCAACAAGGGAGACACCCCGTTGCAGGCCGTGCCGAACAAGGAACTGTGCGTCCGCGTGTTGAAGGCGCTGATAAATACGCTCAAGGACGAATTCCCGGCGATAACGGTCGTATCGGATGCGCGCCGGAGCATCTACGCTTCAGCGGAGCTGCCGTTCAACAACCGAATGATCCCGGTCCGTGAGGTGTTTGAGACAGGCAAATCGAAGGAATGGGACGTGTACGTCAAGGCAGTAGACCCAGTGGCCATTCCCATGGACCGTGTGCTCGAATTCTTTGCCGGTCGCATCAACTTCACGCCGTATGACGCGATCATGGCCCTCGACATTGCGTTGCGCGCGACGGCAAACGATCGCTTTGTGTCGGTGGGCCGCAATTTTTTCGGTCAGTCAGGCAAGATGAATCTGCCCGAAGGCGCGGATCTATGGTTTGGGTACCACCAGAGTCTTCGCCCGACGCAAACTCGTCTCACGTTGAACGTCGACATGGCTGCCACGACCTTCATCAAGAAGGCAAATCTGGTTGATTATATCGCGGAAGCGGCGTTTGGCGGCCGGGGTGTCAACTTCGAAGACCCCACAGCATTGAAAGCAGCTCATCGTGTGGTGAAAGGTGTGCGCGTCTGCGTGACCCATCGCGGCGGTTTGAAGCAAGAGTTCAAAGTGAACGGCCTCACGGCAACTCCAGCGAGCGCCACATTTTTTGCAGACCTTGAAGGCAACCAGCAGTCTGTGGCAGCGTACTTTGAGTCCAAATACTACCGCCTCAAGCACCCTGAATGGCCGTGTGTCCAGACAGGGTCGAAGAACAAGCCTCAGCATCTCCCGCTTGAAGTGTGCGTCACTACAGGCACCCAAAAGTCCATCCGCAAGGAAACGCCGAATCAAGTCGCCGCCATGATCAAGCAGACATGCACGCCACCCGACGATCGCCGCCGCAAAATTGAAACGCAGGTTGCGAACGCGCATTTTGAATCCGACTCTTGCTTGTCAGCGTTTGGGTTGACGGTGAGCTCGACCATGCTTGCTGTGGAAGCACGCCAGCTCCCCGACCCCGAGCTCGTGTACTCGAACCAGAGTTACGAACG
The DNA here is from genome assembly GCF_000520115.1 of Aphanomyces invadans. Lineage (NCBI taxonomy): Eukaryota > Oomycota > Saprolegniomycetes > Saprolegniales > Verrucalvaceae > Aphanomyces > Aphanomyces invadans. Next base: position 1,645,094 of record NW_008580147.1, read on the forward strand.
CCCTCGCGAAGGTACATGGAACCTCCGTGGCAAGGGGTTCTACGAAGGCATGGACCTGGACAGCTTTGCTATTATCAACCTCGGCGACCAGCGCGAAGAGCGCAACATTGCAGGGTTTTTCCGAAAGCTCGTCGACCAACTTGGTGCACTCAACATGCGCGGGCCCCGCGGACCGGTGCCGGACGTCATCTCGCGCCACCGCAATCAGTCGGTCGAGGATGTGTTTGCCGATGCCGTCAGGTACGCCGAAAAGACGTACGGCATGCCTCCAAAAGTTGTCTTTTGCGTCAACGGGAACGGAGACACGACCAACTACGCGGACCTGAAGCGCGCAAGCGACATCAACTTTGGCATTCCTTCGCAGTGCATGCTCCAGCGCCACATTGGGAAGGCGAGCCCCCAGTACATTGCCAACATTATGATGAAAGTCAACATGAAGCTGGGCGGACGCAACGTGATTTGCCGAGGCGACTTGCCCAAGATATCGGAGCGGCCGACAATCATCCTCGGCTGCGACGTGACCCACCCTGTGTCGATCGATAAGTCGAAGCCGTCGATCGCGTCGGTGGTGGCCACGATGGACCGATTTGCATCGCACCATGCTGCGTGCGTGCGGAAGCAGGGCCACCGCGTCGAGCACATTGAAGATCTTGCTGGCATTACCCACGAGCTCTTGCGCCGATTTTACCAAGCGACGCACGTGAAGCCGGAGCGAATTTTGATTTACCGTGACGGGATCTCGGAAGGGCAGTTTTCCAACATTTTGAAGAAGGAAGTCGGGCTCATCCGCCAGGCGTGCAAGACACTTGAGGAAGACTACCAGCCAGCCATCACGTACGTCGTCGTGCAGAAGCGCCACCACACGCGCATCTTCCCGACGGCCGCGATGGACGCGGACCGCAGCGGCAACTGCAAAGCTGGCACGGTTGTCGACACGGGGATTTGCCACCCCACCGAACACGACTTCTACTTGATGAGTCACTCGGGCCTCCAAGGATGCAGTCGGCCAGCGCACTACCACGTCCTCCTGGACGAGATTCAATTTGGTCCGAACGAGCTCCAAATGCTCACGTACCATTTGTGCTACACGTTTGCGCGGTGCACTCGCGCCGTGTCGGTCGTTCCTGCCTGTTACTATTCGCATCTGGTCGCCGAGCGCTCGCGGTTCTTTCTCAACGACAGCAGCGACGGCGGCTCGACCGTTGACGGCAATTTCGTCGAGTCAACTGGCGTCATGCTTGAAGTGCACCGGAACCTGGCCAATGTCATGTATTACTTGTGAGCATGACTTGCATCGCTAGCTGTCTGGAGGTCCTAGCACTTGCCTAACCCTGCAATGAATGGAAAAAATACGTTGGGTGTGCAGGCGCTCCGTCAGGCGGCATCATCAGATCAGCCGAGTGCGCAACTCGCGAGGATGCGATTCCTGTCACGAATGTCGTTGTACTTCTCGTGCGGCGACTTACGCCAGAGCCCTTGTATGGCGCCTCCGACGTATCTCGCGACAAAAGAACTCGCATCTTGGACGACGGGTCTATCGCTCGCTTGGCAACCCGAAAGATAGGTGAATGGTGGTGTACACCTGGACGAATGACGTGCGGCATGCTCTGCCCCGCGGCCCAGCGGCGGCACCCCGGCAAGCATGTCCCTGGCCGCCGCCGTCGAGGTGTGCTTTCTTGTTCAGCCAAGATGACCAGCACTCGGTCAACCTGGACGGCTTTTGCCCAATCAAATTTCAAGTGCGACGAGGAAGGCATGGGCTCCTGGTGCTGGTCGCACGGCAATGTCGATGCGGCCAGCAAGCATATTCAAAGGTTCCATCAGGCTGATGGCCCGCCATGCTCTCCCACCCCATCTCGCACATAAATCTGCACTTGCCCTTGTCCTGACCGAGGACGACTCGCCGCTGGCGTATGCATGCGTCCAGGGCATTCGTCATCATCACGATAAGAGCTTCGACCGTTGGCCACCCCACATCAACTTGGTCTATCCGTTCCTGGCCAACCCAAGCACGCAAATCGACGCCATTCTCGCGCGTGTCGCTGCCGCTGTCGAAGGCGTTCCGGCTGTCGAGGCGACGTTTCCGGCTGTCCATCACTTCGTCCACTCGAAGAAATCAGCCACAATCTTCTTGGATCCAGATAATGAATCGACGCGGCCGCAGTTGCAAGCCATCCAGGCGGCTGTCCAAGCGGCGTTCCCAGAGTGTAACCACGACACGCGGCCATTTGTCCCCCACTTGACTCTTGGTCAAACCGGAGGAAGCAACCAAGCGATCGCGTCGTTGACAAGACTGATCGACTCTTCGTTTCGCGCCAAGAGCTCCGAAGGTCAAGCCGCCACAGACGCTGAGCCCACTTCGTGGACCTTGCGCTGGTCGATCGGTCGCTTGGTCGTCCTGGAGCGACAGGGAGCCGACGATCCGTTCAAGATTGTCGGGCAAGTTGCGTTACACGGCAATGCGAAGGATTAGGAAGGTTGTCCCGTGAAACAACATTTCCATCACTCGTCATTCGTTATGTTATGTTCGATTCGCCATGGCCATCGCCGTGAACTTCATGCCAACGTTTCCGACCTTCTTCTTGCGCTCTTCGGCCTCCAGTTCCCTCTGCTTGAGTTCCGTCTGACGCTTCATCCAATATGCTTGTTTGTTGGCCTGATCCTTTACCATTTGCTTGAGACTTGACGCTGATGCTGGATGTTTCTTTTGTGTCCCGTTGAGCTCTTGCGTTCGCCGAACTTCTTCGCAGATCCACTGCAATGCTGTGACCCACTCCGACCGGAGCTCCGCCGACTCGGCGTCCAGTTCCAAGAGCACATCACCTTGCATCGAGTAGATTTGGAAACCCGTTGGGCCGCTGGGCAAGACGGATTTGATGTCACCTACTTCGATCTCATTCGGTTTGGCGCCGTCTGCTTGTTTGTCCGACGTCCACAGGAGGATTTCGTCCGAGTCGGCGTGGAGTTGCAAGTGGATGGTCTCTGTCCCGGTATGCAAACCGAACGTGTATTTCTTGCGCGTAAACACGCCGCCTGCTTGGAGGAACTTGGCTCGCTCGTCATGCTCTCGAATGGCTTGGCAATGCTCAAAGCAGTTCAGATTCCCCATCCTTTCCTTGCATTATGCGAAACGCACGATCACCTTGGCATCCGAATACTTCAATTTATCCGGAAGCAAAAAATCAAGTAAAACTTGAGATTGTATGTTGAAACGTTGGCGGCGATCGAGCTCACTGTCAAGCAGGACGCTGTAAAGGGCCGTTCCCTGCGTGTGACGTCGCCGGCATGGATCTCGTTGGCACCAAGCTGCTCCAAGAGCAATCGTTTGCGCAATTCGTGCTCGCACCGTGCAATGGCAAAGTTTGCGCTGTGTATTTACACTCGACGACATCGAGTTAATTGCGAAGATATCTGCTATCTACAGCGATTTGCTTCGCCTGCTCCTTCGGACGTTTAGTCGCCGCAAACGTCCGCAGTACCACAACAAGCAAGTTGTCGTCACGAGCTATGAGGAAGTGGATCATATGGTGCACGCTACGTCCTGCCTTGGGTCACTAGCGTCGATACTGGTGCTCAGTCCCATCCGACCGAGCAATCGCATCGCGAACCAAGCATTTCAACTCGTGGGGATCGCGACGTGGCACTAGACATGTATGAAAATGCGACGACGAACCGATTGGAGTGGATTGCGCGACTTGCCAAAACTTTGCTTCCAATGTCAACGGTGATGCCCAAGGCTCATCTTGACGTGCTTGATGCCTTGACCAGGAAACAATGAAATGCAAAGCATGGTCACGTAAAACCTAGCGGCTTGGCAAATGCAAGTTAGTCAACGTAGTGGAGCAGCGTGCTGTATGCCAAGTGACGTGTCAAATTCAAATATCTCGTACAATATGGCAAGGCTTTTAGACAACAAGCGCCGGCACCGCTTATTTGTCAGCAAAGCAATACATCACGTCGCGATGAATGGTCACCTTGGCCGCACCGTTGGCGATGGAAGCGCCGCCACCACAATAGTCCCAAGTCGACCTTTACCATGTTTGCTACAAGAGTTCGACGGCAATGCGACCGTCGGTATGCGGTCGGTGGCGCAACCACCACAAGCCGGTTGAATAGTGTCGGAACAACTGTTGCGACGGAATCGAGTTGAATTTGGCCAAGGTCAGGAAAAGTGCTCTCCACAGTTGGTCGGAAGTCAGCGTCCAGCCAATCAACAGCTTCTTGACTGAATGTTAGCGACTCGCATTTGAGGTACCTCACAGGCAAGAGTACCACCGGTCCATGTCATAAGGACCAAAGTTTCCGCGCTCTTCACAACAGTCAATGAGTACACGCAATATTCGTGAGCGCATAGAGCCAAGAGAAAGGCGTAGACATGATTACTCTGCAGTGAGAAGTGCTGGCCTCCAGCCGACCCAGGAACATAGATTCAAGAAGTCGGCGACAGAGTGTCCGTCGACAGCGCACTACTTGTTAGCGTACTTGGCATATGCGTCAATGTAGAATTGGGCATCGCGAATGGTGTCCTGGAAGGCCGACCGGGTCCTGGCAGCGGCGAGCACCGCTTGGAGCAATGGGAACCCAGAGAGGAGGTCGATATTGCGGTAGTGCTTCAGCAGGATCTCAAATCGGAATAAGAACGGCACGATGAGAATTTCGGCCCCGCCTAGTTTGCTTCCGAGCAAAAATGGGCCGCTCGAACGGTAGGCAGCAGCGTGCACGCGATAGATTGTCTCGACGTCGGTTAGGGTCTCCTTCAACGCCTCCACGTTCTCGTCCTACGGCATATTGAGACTACCGCCAAAAAGCCACAAACGATGGCTCCACTTACACTAGCATTGCCTAAAACCTGGTAAAACGGCCCGACTTCAAACTTGGCTGCTGCCAATTGACTCAACGCCGCTTCTTCAGGATCGTGATGGCGGAAGATCTCGCCGTTACCGAATTTGGTGTCCAAGTACTGGGCGATGATGGCAGATTCGTAGATTGGGGTACCGTTCGAGAGGAGATATGGCACGGTTCCGAACCGGTTGAATCTTTCGATGTACGCTGCAGGCATGTCGGCCAACGACACTTCGACCACATGGAACGGCGCGTTTGCTTCCACGGCGGTCCATAGAGCACGGTGGCCAAAGGGGCAGATAATGTTGTTGAACAAGTGGACTTTCCCGTCCTTTTGCTTGAATCCGTCCAGCTCAGCTTCACTTAGCGACTCAAATGGCGTCGACTCAAAGGGCATGGCGTTCACAGAATGAAAATGGGGATCTTGCCAAGTGGGCGGCGGAATCTACGTCGTCCGTCATAAATGAAGCGCTCAATCATTTATAGTTTGGTAATAGATGATTTTCGATTCAGTCTATTCTGCTGGACATCTGAAGAGGGTGAGATTCTTCTGCCGCCTGAATCCACTGAGGAATCACACAGGACGCTTACCTTGGAATATGGATGTCATGGGGAGGTCAAAGAGAGAGGGCTGCCAAAAAAGAGGCACAAGACCACGGTAGAGTGGCCATGGGATTAAGGGGTGGTTTACTTGTTCACGAACTTCGCATACATGTCGATGTACACTTGTGGCTCGCGGATTGTTTGTTGAAACGCAGAGCGTGTCTTGACAGCGGCCAAGGCGGCAGCAAGCAGTGGGAAATCGGTCAGGAGATCGAAGTTGTGGTAGTGCTTGAGCACAATCTCGAAGCGGAACAGCACAGTCGCCGTGAGGATCTCGGCATTGCTGAGAGTGTTGCCAAGCAAGTACGGTCCTTGAGAGCGATATTCGGCCCCGTTGATACGATACACGGCCTCTACTTCCGCAAGCGACTCCTTGAGTTCAGCCACGTTTTCGTCCTACGACCTTATGTTTGAATATTTGAAACAAGAACGATATCGTACAGTAAACTTGCGAAGAAGTTGATACAACGGCCCTGCCTCAAACTTCGCAGCGGCCAATTGTGCCAACGCAGCTTCTTCCGGATTGTTGCGGCGGAAGATTTCACCGTTGCCGAATTTGGTGTCCAAGTACTGGGCAATGATCGCGGACTCGTAGATTGGGTTTCCATTCGAGAGCAAGTACGGCACCGTGCCGTACCGATTGAATTTGTCCGAATACGCCGGTGGGGGATTCGCCAACGACACTTCGATCACGTGAAATGGCGCGTTCACTTCCACCGCAGTCCACAGCGCACGATGACCGTAGGGGCATGCAATGTTGCTGAAGAGATGAAGTTTCCCGTCCTTCTGCTTGAAGGCGTCGAGCTCACTTGCGCTCAGGCTCTCGAAGGCTGCAGTGTCGTACGGCATTTTTGTGCGATCTTGAATTTTGAAAAATGAACTATTGCACCTACTACTGCAACTTACTAAAGAGCTCGAGGAGGTGCTTCTTGTTGTTGCCTGCGTGACTCCATAGAGTGCATGTATCAAATTTTTAAAATTTCATGTCAACAAGGAATTAGTAATACTAGAATGTAATGGAATTGGAAAAGGATGTTTACTAACTTGCCGAGTGGCGAGGTGGGTTTACTACCTCGCTGCCCAATCGTCGTCATGCCCCGACCCTTTCGACAAGACGGCATACTGATTCATGGCGCAGGTGAAGCCCGCTCGCGGCTGCTGCAATGCTCATGTCATGTGGGAACGTGTCTGGCACACATCCACGAGGGTAACCTCAACGAGAACGAGATAGCCACAGGCCATGCCGAGCCGTACTCGTTCGGGTCAGCTCCATGGGATTGAATGTTTGGTCAGATAACAGTAACAGTGTTGAGTTAACTAAAACGCTATGTGGTGTCGGGGACGTTGACACTGTCGTAGCCTTTGTCAAAATTGAGCACAAGCTTGTGCCGCCAGTTGAATCCGTCTGCCTGGATGCGCTTCAAAATTGTTTGCGCGCATTCGAGTTGCGTCTTCTTCTGGCAAAAAGTTCCCCCGTTCGCTCGGAAGATCGTGATGTACACGGAATAATTCTTGGTCTCTTTCCGCCTGAACGCCACGTGTTGAAGGATCTCCTGCAGCTCGTCCGTCCCGTCGGCCGTCACGCGCTGTGTTGTCGAGGTTGCTTCCGCCTAAACAGATCACATGAACTCACGACCTGGGTATGTGAGAAACAATACCTTAGCCTGACTTTGCACTTCGCGTAAGGTGGCCGCGACGTGCTCCTTCGTGGCTTGCTTCGAGGGCGGGTGCTTCGTCACGATGTGCAAGAGTAACTGCACCAGACTCTGTTCGCGGCTGTCCACGTGCAGGTATGGCGCACTCTGCTTCGTCCAGTCCAGGAGGAGACTGATCTTATCGTCGTACAAGCTGCGGACCCCGCGAAAGTCTTCATGCTTCATCGCTTTCCGCTTGTCGAGTGTCCTCAGCAAGATGAATGCAAACTGAACCTTGTCTTTGACCTGCAGAAGCATATCAGATCCATTAAGTTGTGAGTCGTACAGCGAATTCTGTTCGCGCTGCTTCTTTGAACGCTGCCTCCATGAGAAGTTTGGACGGGAAGTACCCTCCTTTGTGACACATTTTGTGAATGATATCCACGGCGGCATCCGATGGCGCCGCCCCTGGACTTGTTCGAGAGTACGTTGCCCAGTTGGTGGCCGGTTCGATGCACACGGACGTTGCACGCTGACGTGTATGGTGAGTGGAGGGTGGATGGTGCGTCGTGTCGACCGTACCTCGTGTGTGATGGGGTGGACGCCAGCGACGCCAATGCAGCATTCAACCTGCTCATGGAAAGTCTTGAGTTGCTCTTCAAGGACGCTCAGGTGCAACTCCGTCAACCTCTGGAACAATTCTGCTTCTGCCACCTCCATTGTGTTGGATGGCGCGGCACTTCCGAACCGCGCGTAAGTCGATGGGGTCCCTGATATCCGGATCGGGGTATTATCCGGATATTCCGTTTGGAAATGCCATGTCCTACCTGCATTAGGGTTGGCCATTTCACGACCCGACGTCCGCGTCGGATATACTCGCTAAAAGGCTCGGTATGCTTTTCCGCATCTTCCGCACATAATTGCTTAATGCCAATCTTGTCACGCTTGAACGACTTTGGATTGCCTATTACCGAGCCTGAACGGCAATGGATCATCCACTCCTGATGTGGACATCGAATGGCTGTCATGCTCTCCTTTGGGGTGTATTTGCCCTAAAGGAGGGCAATCCACAGTTGAAGGACGAGTGTACTTTTGCAATGTGCTTGCCCCATTCGCGTGAAATAGACTTGCACTTGAATGTCATGGATTCCTGTCACTTCGACGGATGCTGATGCACTAGGTTCTCTCACGCGAGCGTACGTGTTGAAGCGCCAGCGCGCCGAGCAAACTCTTTCGATGCGCGTGCCATCAGAGTGACGAGGTCCAAGTCTGGAAGGTGTTTCACGTAATTGAAAACACGAAACCGCCGGGTGGCAAAATGTACGGATACACTTGGATATCCGGACAACTCGAGCGCTCGACACACAGTCCGTTACTGCATTTCCGGGCGCCGCAGCAGAACGACCAAGATGGGGGGCAAGAACGACGTCAAGTTCCTGTCAATTATGCGCGTCGCGGACAAGCTGACTGTGACCACATACACACATGCAAAGGTGAAAGCTGAAGAGCGGACCAAGTACACCGACATTTCCAAAAAAGTCGTGGCATCGCCATCATGGGACGCTGACGTCGGACACAACAGTCGTCATGCTCTCGACTTCGACGCGCTCAAGCTGCACTTCATGCTGGACGCCGGTGACTTTGTCTATTTCGCTGTGACGATCCGTGATTATCCCATCCGTGTCGCCCACCTCATGCTGAACGATCTGCAAGCAGAATTCAGTGCATCATACTTAGCGTCGGCATTGGCGTTAAAGAAGGAACACACACTTGGCAGCGACTGCGTCAAGGTAAATACGATCACGTGTGATCGGTATGCCCTGACCAAGAATCTTTTGTACGGGATAGATGTTGGGCAGTATCGCGTCCAAGTACGAAGACGTAACTCAGGTGGACAAAGTCGCCAAGGTGAAAGCTCAGGTGGAAGCTGTCAAGGACACAATGAAGGACTCAATCAATATCGCGCTCAACAGCACGGAGAAGCTTGACACGTTGTCACAGAAGGCGGCTGACCTTGCCGACTCGGCTTCGGTGTTCAAGAAAGGCGCGACCGACATGCGGCGTCAAATGTGGTGGAAAAATGCCAAGGTGTCGCTTGCGATTGCGCTGAGCATGATCCTCGCCATCCTAGTGTTATTGTACGCCCTCGGCATCTTCGACCACATTGGTCAAGCGGCCAAGTCGACGACATCCGGTCGCTTTCGACACTAGCGCGCTAACGTCACCGAAGCCGCTTGTAATCTAAATAATGATTTTGCGACCCTTTTAAGTCACACTGACAAAACAAAACATGTCACAAGGGGGGCGCGTGGCTACCTTCATCTTGCTAGGAGCATTGTGGGCGCTCTCAGCCGACGAAGGATTTCTGGCTGATCGAGGAGATGAGACTAAGCGACGATGTCGAAGCGCTAGTCCATTGTAACGTTGGGTAAGACCGCCACTGCGAAAACGACGCATGCCGACGTATATTGGATCGGCTCAGTCGTTTCAACTGCCCAACGGTGCGACGGTGAGGATTCGCAATATAAATAGAAGTGCAGCGCAGCATGGCCCACGTCGACCAGATTCCAGGCGGCACATATTGAATCGCAACATGGCACTCTCTCACGACAATGTCAAGTTTTTGGCAGTGGCGCGGGCCAGCGACAAGGTCATCGTGTGCAGCTACGCCCACACGAAGAAGGATAAAGAGGATGCACCCAAGTACATCGACATGCTGAGCAAAGTGCTGCGAGCGCCAACGTGGAAGCAGCAAGTGACGCCCAACAGCCGCCACACGCTCGACTGCGACCCCAACAAGTTTCATTTTACTATGGACAACGACGAGATTGTGTACTGCGCCATCACGGCTGCCGACTACCCGATTCGCCTGGCGTTCAAGCTGATCACAGCAGTGCAAGAAGAGATCGGGGGGAAACAGGCTGCTAAGCTCGCCCAGGCCAAAGAGAATGGCTTGGATTGCGGCAAGTCTTTGGGCGTCATCGCGACCATGTACGACGATCGCACGAAGGTGGACAAAGTGTCGGAAGTGATGGCGCAGGTTGACGCGGTGAAGAGCACGATGCAAGACAATATTCAAGTGGTGCTGTCCAACACAGAGAAGATGGAGCTGGTCGAGCAGAAGAGCAATGACCTGAACGAACAGGCCAAGGTGTTCCGCAATGCGGGCAAGAGCCTCGCCCGCACCATGTGGTGGAAAAACGTCAAGATGATGATTGCGATTGGTCTGCTCGTCGTACTGGTCATCATTGTGCTCCTTGCCATGGCAGGAGTGTTCAAGTCATCCACTCATGAGACTACACCTGCGCCAACGCCAACACCACAGGCCGCATTGACATTGCCAACGACGACAAAAGCTGCACGCATTCTCCGCGATACTCAGACTATGGACGGCGCCTCGCACGGTGCGTAGGACATCATGCCGAGGCAGCGGATGAATACCAAAGATAGTCTTGGAAAAGCTTGGTGTTGAGGTCCTGCTGCCTTCATGTGGTAGAGCTCGTGGCGGTTGGCGGGACCAGCGTTTCATTGGCTGATATGGGATCAAATCAGCCAATACATGATAGGCAGACGACAAATTAGTTAATTTTTAGCCAATCCGACGTTTCACCGTATGGAGGGAAACTTGCGCACAAATGCGGCGGTGCAAGTTTCGATTGCCATGGAAGGGCTGAACGCGACGCTGCACGACCCTCGCTTCAAGCGTGGCATTACGCTGCTCAAGGAAAAGAGATATGAGGAAGCTGTTGCTCACTTTGAGGACCTTCTTCGCACCATGTACGCTGTTCTTGTGGAGCATGACGACGTCTGAATATGAACAGGATCGAGTCGGAGAACAAAGGGGACACGTTGCAAGTGGCGCCAGTTTACTACGAATACGGCAATGCGTTGTTGTCGTACTCTGAAGCGACGGCAAGCGTGTTTGGCAAGGACACTGTCAAGACTGATGACGGCGAAGAAGAGGAGAACGATCTGGAGGTGGCATGGGAAATGCTGGAAGTTGCACGCGTATTGCTTACCAAACATGAAGGCGAAGACTCTCGAATTGACACGGAACTCGCCCGCGTGTATGTGCGTCTTGGGGACTTGGGCATGGAGTCGGATTTGTTTTCGCAGGCCCGCAGCGATTACGAGCGCGCGATCGCATTGCATCACAAGCACTTGGTGCCGCTCAAAGATGACACGACGCCGTTGGCAGACATCTACTGCTGTTTGGCGATCACGTGCATCTACGAGTACACGAAGCAGCCGGGAGTTGACGACGACGACAATGCCGATGGCGAGCAAGTCGAAGCCACCGACGAGGCAGCGGCGCCCGCCAAAATGACACAAGCCGAGCTCGAGTTAGCTGGCGTCAAATACTATGTTCAAGCTGGACATGTCATGGTGGACAACATCTACAGGCAGAGCGAAAAGTGTTCAAGTGTCGTGCAAGAGTTTGTCAAGAAGCACATCCCGCAGCCAATCTCCAAGACCCCGACGTCTTCCAAGGGCAAGGCCAAAGCCAAAGTCGACCGAATCGAAGACCTCGTGCTCAAGTACAACAACGGCGAGTACGACCAGATGCGAAAGCAGTTCCTTGCTTCGGTGACCGCGGGACGTCCTGATCCAAACCCCACGTCAGATGACGACACGCGCCAGCTCGACCAGGACGAGAAGGATGTGCTCAACTACTTGGAAATCTACACCGAAGTCAAAGAAAAGGTCGGTGTCTCGATCCGTGGCCAACGCGTGGTTGCCTCATGCACTTCTTTAGGTGGATGGACTGCGGGAGAGCTACACAACTGGCCGTGCTGAAGTTGCGGCTGCGATCGCCACCACATCGGGTGACGCGCCCACGGGTGCCGTCACTACCATTGGGTTTGGTACAGACAACTCAACAAGCACTGCCAGTGTGACCTCGATCGGTTTTGGCGCACCAGCAACAGCATCCACGGAGCCTTCCATAGGAGCACCTGCATCTGCCCCAACAGTGAATGTCCTGCCGGTCACGAAGAAGCGGAAAATCACTCCCACCACAACCGAGACAAATTCCGGCTGAGTAGAAATTACCCATGTACTCAACGTGCACTGCACACACCATGTAAACATGGCGCCACTATAGCTCATCTTTCGAGTATGTGCGTTCTTGGACAGGTGGCGATGGTTGCGAGTTGATATCGTCGCCACTCCAGTCGGCAAACACTGCCTCGCGCGCTCGACGACGTTTCTCGACCATGTCGATCCAATACATTTCGATGGCGTCTTCGTCCATGACAGGAAAATCATCGATGGCAAAACTCCACACGTCGTCAGCCTTGCTCTGCATGACAACAACCGAGAAAGATTCAACGGGTTGGCGGCTTTTGTAGTGTGGTGACGCGAGGTCTAGATGCATGTACGTCATAAAGTGAAACTCGCCCACCTATCGCCGCCGTCACTATCGTTCTTCGTCATGGGTGACCGCAGTCGGAACACACCTGAGTCGACGCGTTCTTGATCTGGACCAAGTCCAACGATGTATAAATCCCCGTGTCCGACAACTTCTTCAGTTCGTCGACAGCAAACTACCTTGGCCTGTTGAGAGGTCATGAAACATGTGAACGGACTTACGTTAGCTGCTTGCACTATTGCCGATTCATGCACTTGCCTTGACGTCCTTTCATACCGCGGGGATTCTTCAGCAAGGCAGAGGGCCATAATCCCTGCAGCCGCAGCAACAGCGTCGACGGCGGTAGGTAGGCGCATGGCTCAATGTTGGATCTTTCGCGATGCAAGATAAATTACACTAAGACAAAGGTTTCAACAGATTTAGTGTGAGACCATGATACTGTAAAGTAACTTGTGTCAGTGTACCGTACACCAACCTTTGGGTACAAATTTTTCAGGACCACTACAATTTCGAACACGGCTCCAGCGATGTATGAAGTACCAGTCGTCGGACAATCCTGTCGCCCTTGCAGGCAATAGAGCAATATAAGGAAACACAGCTCCCAACACGACGAAGATCGCCTTGCGTCGATGCTTGCACTTGGCCACAGGTTCACGAAAGAACTCACGCTTTCGTCCATCGACAACAAGGCGGCAACCTCTGGCGACACGAGTTGAAGGGGAAGGTGGTCGCAGGTTCAAGATGGGCGACATGAACTATTAATATCGACCTTCCACAACTGGTCCATTCAAACTCGTACGACCAACAATCGCCGAGGAATGTGCACAAATGATATGTTGATTGCCAGCATATGATTCATTACTTTGTCGTGCATGGATGTCGTCTTCCGAGCGGGAGCTTCCCTGGAGGCGAAGGTATGATATATTTTTATAATAATGTATAGAAATGTCAAGTGATAAAATAAAACACGAGGTCCAAGGACACCATGGCGTTTCACGGACGTAACAACTCGGCACTCATTGTTCATTCTATCGAGCCGACAGACATGCCAATGCAAGCGGAGCAGAACCGCAAGGGATTCCTTTGGGGACTCATCATGCTCGTGTCTGGGACCATGTGCACCATCATCACCAAAGTCCAGTACGGCATGCGCGCCGAGGGCACGGAAACGTGCGTCGTGAACGGAACCGAGTCGAACATGTGCCTCTTCGACAAACCGTGGTTTGGAGTCCTCCAAATGAAACTCGCGATGGCGTTCTGCATTGTCGTCTTGATGATCCGCCAAAAGGTGCAGAAGCGATCGTACTTGGAAACACCCGTGATGAACATGCAAAAACACGGCAAAAAGTTCATGTCTACACCCAAAGCGAGTCGCGGAAGCGCCTCCAACGAGCGCACGCCCATTGTCGCTTCTTCATCTGCGCCAAAGTCCACCAGCTGGGAAACGATTCTTTGGATCTTGTTTCCATCCTTCCTCGACTTGCTCACCACAGTTCTCGCGAACGTTGGTCTGCTGTGGGTGTCGTCGTCGATCTACCAAATGTCCCGCGGGTCCGTCGTGCTCTTCAACGCCATCTTCTCGGTGCGATTCATGGGAAAAAAGCTCTTTGCGTACCACTACGTGAGCATCTTTGTCGTCATGACTGCCGTCGCGATCGTCGCCTACGCGGGAATCATGCAATCCAACTCGGCCACCAAGTTGTCTGTGGAAGACCAGGAAAAGCAAGCCAACCAAGTGTTGGGGCTGTCCCTCATTTTCGCTTCGCAATTGATCACTGCCATCCAAATCGTTGTCGAAGAGTGGTTCCTTACGGCGCGCCAAGTGAGTCCGCTGACGTTGGTCGGTTGGGAAGGCATCTGGGGCCTCGTGTTCTTCGTCGTGCTCACGCCGCTGCTCATGGCGACGCCCCCCGGCACCACGGCACTGTCCAAGATTTGGCACGAAGACTTTGTCGACACCTTTGTCAAGATGAGCAACTCGTTCGCTGTGTCCATGCTTGTGCTGCTCTACATCATCTTGATCGGGCTTTTTAATGTAAGTGGTGCGGGTAGTCTGTGATGTGTAATGCTGGCTATCTAGCTTGCGGCCAACTTTGTCACCAAGTACTTGAGCTCCGTCGTGCGCAGCATTTTGGACGTACGTTCTCAATGCATTCCTTTTCCGCCATGCCATGCCGCTTTGACCATTCACATCGTAGACCCTTCGTACGTTGGGGGTGTGGGTGCTGTCGCTCTTTATCTTTTACGTCGTGCGGTGGACGGGGGCGAACTCTCCCGGCGAGCCGTGGACTGTCTGGAGCTGGTGCGCAACCCATCGCTTCTACTGGTGCCATGCTGACGTCACTTGTAGGTTGGAGCTGGCTGGTTTTGCGCTGATGGTGGCAGGCACGTTGGCGGTATGGCTCGCTGCACTCTCGCGTGACGTGCTCATGTGTTGTGTGTGTCTGAGTAGTACAAGAAGATCCTACATCTTCCCCTCAAGAGCTTGTACGAAGCGGAAGAGAAGGCGGCGTCGGCCGCTTTCGTCAAATCTCCGTTCATGTCCAACATGCATTAAGCATCGGACAGATGGCGATCGGTGCAGGTGTGCCACTGGCACTAGTTTTAGATTCATCCGAGCTGTGCGCTTGAGCGCCAATGACGACGATAATGCGAAAATTCACCAAACAGATCAATACCGTCGAATACATGTTGCAATATTGCTGACAACCCAGGGTAAGAGCTTGGCACGGGCCTTAGCGGCGATCGCCAAGGAACACCACTTGCGGCACCGAGATTGGTAGTCCGCGGTCGTCCTGGTACAGTCCAAGGCACGGAAAGTGAATCGACTTCTTGTACTAAGCCCAGTCCAGTGAGGAGCTGGCGACGGGAGGAGGGAGATGCGCACCGTCAAAGTCGCCAGCACGAGCAGCGCAAACCCAAACAACTGGACCCTAGGACCCAGTCAGCCGATGTGTTTCGAATCGAGTGGTAGCCGGCCGTCGTACCAGCTCCAGTCGGACCAAGCCTCGCCAGGAGAGTTTGGGTCGTTCCAGCTGAGGATGTAGTACACCACCAGGGCAACCATCCACACTCCGACAGTTCGACCGATCTAGCCATGCCATGACCATCGAACGCAATGGGTGGCTGCAACAACGGTTGAAATGAATTACTAGTACCTCAAGCATGCTGCGAACGATGGATGAGAGGTATTTGGTGACATAGAGCGCCGCAATCTACGCCAAAAAGCACACATGTAGATTATGGCGAACGGAACGACAAGTCTTACGTTGTACGTGCCGATGCTGAGCATGTACGCCAGCACAAGGCACAAGAGCGACGGCGAGCTCTTGAGCTTGACCCACGTGTCGGAAAAATCTTCATGCCACAATTGGGCGGTAATCGCATCACTGGCAGGTGTCATTCCCAGCACTGGCACGAGACCAATAAAGAGGACGAGGCCCCACGCGCCTTCCATTCCAACCAACAACAGTGGACTCACGTGGCGCTCCACCATGAAGTGCTCCTCAACAGCAAATTGTGCGGCAAGCGCGACTTGTCCGAGCAGGATGAACGCCATTCCCACCGCTTGATGGACGTCTGAAGTGGTCACGGGGATCGTTGGCAACTCGTACGTAGTCGTGATATTGGTGTAGATCTCCAGCGGCGACACAGCGTTGTGGTCGCCACCGAGAATACCCGCAACAGAAAAGATAATCACAGCGAACGCGACCAGCAGGATACTCAGGATCTGGTAGCAGTACAGATCTCGCCCCATGAACCGCATCGCGATGAACGCACTGAAAAGCAACACCGCACCATTGCTCATTTGGTACACCGACGCCGGCACCCACAAAAGTCCTGTAAACGCGAGGGTCGTGTTGATCAGGTCCAAAAGCGCGGGGAAGACGAGAAATAGCATCGTTCTCCACGACGGGCCGTCGTATGCTTCTTGAAGCAACGTTCGACGCTCCTCGTACGACCGGGGCTGTGGCATGTACTTAGCCCCGAAGTGCTTGCGCTTAAACACGGGAGACTCCAAGTACGGTTTCCCCGTGACTTTTTGACGGATCAACAGGTAGATCAAGCACATCGTCATGGCGATTTTCATTTGGAGCACGCCAAACCACGGTTTGTGGAACGGACAGTGCGTCGTTGAATCGTTCGTCGCGCCGTCACGGCAGATCACAGTGCCCTCGACAGTCATACTGAATTGCACCTTCATCAGGATCGTCCCCATCGCTCCACACAACAGCGTCGCCGCTCCGAGAAGCGCATACGTCCACGTGACACCCATCATTGCCGTCGGCGGACGCAAAGATCGGATTTGCCCAAATTCCCCAAGATTCCAAGGTATCCGGACGAAAACCGCTTCGGTTTCGCATGCACCGCTTATCCGGATGGCACATCGTTTCACTTGAAACCGTCATCTGTTCTCGCTTGCTTCGGTGATGTTGTTCAAAAGGGGGGAAGCAGTCGCGCCGCAGCGACAACAGGAGCGGCTGGCGACATGAGCTCCGAAATAGTATGTTTTGGCCCGTCAAGCCGCGTGCACTTGCTGCCAAAGTTCATTGTCCCCATGGATTCAGGTCTTCATGAGAAAATCCCCCTTGGATGGACCTATCCAAACCGTGAATATCGAACCTTAATTCGGTGGCGACCCTTTGATCCGTCGTATTGGAAGTCGATCTTGCAGAACTATTGCTTCGGTATTTCGGACGTCTTCCAGCCATGGGCGCCCGCGAGTCAACATCGACGGAGTCCAGGCGCTCCATTCGACAAACGATGTTGTCGATGATGGGGCGAAGCACGGCCCACAGCATGAACGACGAATCCATGATGGCCGTAGTGGCCAAGGTCGCTCCAGATGACAGCGTGTGGAATATCGAGTATCGTCGGCCACTCGCGTTGTCGGACCATTACCACCACTACATGCCCACCAACATGCCGCTCTGTCCGGTGTATCAGAACAGCTACGTCCAAGAGTGCGGTCGGTCATGGAAGATCATTTGTAAAGCGTCAACGCCCAAGATGCGGTCGTACAACAAGGAAGGGATCGTGCTCTTCTACGACGAATTCTTTCACCGGTTGTTCCAGCGCGATCCAGGCTTCAACGACATCTTTCCCGGGATCCGAAAGCGCATCGAGGTCCTTATCAAAGCGATGAAATTTCTCCTCAACGACGCAGGCCTTGAAGAGGCCAAGGTCATCGACCGATGTCGCAACTTGGGCTACCGACACAAGACGATCCCCAAAGTCCGGCCGCACCACTTCTCGGCCTACGCCCAGACGTTTGTCGAGGTCGCCATGTACTGGCTCGACGTCGAAGCCACTCCCGACGTCGGCGAAGCATGGAGCAACTTGATCGGGTTCAACCTTAAGTACATGCTACAAGCGTACTTGTACGATTTGGTCGACGAAGCCGAGTGGAATCAAAATATCATTGCGCCACCGCCTGGCGAAGTGCACAACATCGAAGAGGCCAAGAAGCCAGCGATTAAGTCGGCCAAGAAGAAAGGCCATAGAAAACTCAAACTGGACGCCAGCACCAAAGTTAAACACTAGATAAAAGTAGTCCGCCCGGTTCTGTTAGGACAGAAAGTCGTACAGGTTTTCTTTGCCACAGAGAGCACGCAAGTGGTGATGACGCGTCTGTGAAGCCTTGGTCGCCACCCCTTCCAGGAGCAACTCGGCCAGTTTGTTTGCTCCCGCCCGCGCCCCCATGAGGTTGCCAGCAGTCGGCCCGAGCTGCAATGCGGCATACCCCCCCATCACAAACAAGTTCGTGTTGGGCGCCCATCGCAATTCGTTGTCGATGGGAGGCAGACCGCCGACCGGAATACCTCCAAGGTCTCGAACTCCATCGAACAGGACCTCTTTACTCACGTCGATGTCGGAACCAGTCGCCAAAATGATGTGGTCGACCACGCGCTCTGCCGACGCCTCGCCGTTGGTTAGAGTGACGCGCAGTCGATGGCCTCCCCCATCGGCAACGAAGCGCTCGACGTTAGTCACTTGGGTGTTGCCTCGATGAGTGTAGCTCTCGGGGGTCGTCACGGCGTTCAGCTGAGCCAGCGCAGACCTCGTGACGGACCCGCCTCGCCGGGCTTCTCGAATGCGCGTCAATTTCATTTGTGGTGTCGGCTCGTCGAAAAAGTCTGCGAGCATCTTGGCCCGCATGAGGGGCGACATCCACTCGACGGGAACGTCGTAAGGCTGGACAATCAGCGTTGGCTTGCGCGTGACAAGCGTGGCGTGGTCAGCCCCCCACGTTGTGAGGACTTGGCGAACTAAATGAACGGACGTGAGCCCACCGCCAACGACTAGGACATGCTTCTTGCGAAGGCAGTTGGAAAATGCCAGAGTATGAAGCACTGCATCGCTGCTGTGGACGACCATACCCCCTTGAATGTCTAGGTGTTGCCGTAGTGAGGTCGCCCACGGTGGGATGCGGGGAATGTTTTGGGTCCCAATTGCAACGACGACGTGCTTGGCGACGATGACATTCCCATCCGCGCATGTGACTTTGAAGTGCGGCGAGTCGTGGCAGGCAAAGTGGAGTGGCTCGATCGACACTGCCTTCGCTTTTTCCACCATCGAGTGTATCCCATACAATTTGATGAGGTAGGCATGAAAGTCGGCAAAGAGTTCGCGTGATGGACACCCGAAAAACGGACGGTCGTTTTCGCTGAACAGCGACGTGTTGGTGGTGAACGCTCGATTGCGCCGGTTGAATCGGATGGACGGAGGCGGCTCGGTCACTTGGGATGCAAGCTGGTTTGTCGACGTCGCGAAGTCGCGGAGACCCTCTGGTCGAAGGGGGTCGAGGTGGACGCTGACGGGGCTGCGGAGATGCGAAATACCAAACGTTGCAAAGTTGTGATTCCACGTCGAGCACCACGCCCCCGACGGATCCAACACTCGAATTTGACGACGGAGGCTCGCCGACGCAGTCACCGCATGAGGTTTCTCGTGTTTCCCGCTCGACGTGTTCTTTCGCCCGAGTTTTTTCGTCCAGAATCCCATGTGGATTGTGTCGCGTTCAGTGAACTCGGACGATGCGTGTTCTTCGAGGAGAGTGAGGACCAAGGCAAGGGCGTGGGGGCCAGCCCCAATCACAAGAATGGGGGCGATGTCTGCCGACAGACTCGCACCAGACGAGCGACTGTCGTGGGAATGAACCATCAAGTCGTTCAGTGTTGACGGGCCGTTGATAAATGGAGTCCAAACGACTTTTTGGGGCCGGCGATATCCGACGGGATGTGAGCCGTCGTCGGATGCAAGTCCCACTTGGCGAATTGATGCCGCCGTCGGAATTATTTTCGTTCGGTGTGTTGGGAGTCAATGCTGGCGATGGCACGCCGTCGGTCAACTCCAACATGGCGAGACAGCGCTACCCCGGCGAGATGACTATGCCAGAACATTCTCGGTTCACATGGTCATGGCACGACCATCATCTGCTTTCGTAGTAGCGCCAACACGCGCCAGCACTGCACCGACTGCGGACCCTCTCGTTCTGTCGCTGAATCCATCATGCAAGTACATTCAATTCGCACATGACACATCCGCGCTTCTTGCGGGCAATGCGACACACCGACACACTGCTGACCGCTCTTACGACGCAGGCGCCGTCTCCTTGTTCTGCTCGTCCTTGAGTCGATTGCGCTCGGCTTGGAGCATGCGGCACAAGCCTTCGAGTTTGGAGATTTTGTCCTGCGCCCGCTTGGCTTCTTCGGCGACGCGGCCGCGTTCTTGCAGCATTTCAATCGCGCCGTGATCATACTGATCGCACTTTTTCTTGAGTGCGCTGTTCTCTTTTTCCAGTCGTTTGATGTGCTTGGACATCTACTTTGACCGTCAACGACATCAGCACATGACGACGATCGAAACCTTGTCCATTTCGTCGCGCAGCGTAACAAACATCGTGTTGCTCTTAGATAGGGTCTCTTGCACGACCTCAAATTTCTCCGAGTATGACGCGAGTTGCGCCTAGCGACAGATTGAGCTCGTTCGACAATGGGGCCAAGAACCCACTTGGAGGGCCACTTCACGGTCGGAAATGTTTTTCGTCTGCTCCAACGTCAATGCAACCTGCGGGGGCGGTGCCATCAGCGTCAAGAGCCCAAGCTCACCGTCGAGTACCTTTTCCGTCTCGCGCTTGGTAAGTTCGATTTGATGTTGCAGCTTCGCCTCAGCGAGTTGCACGGCCAGGTCCTTCGCCTGCAACTGATGGGCGTAATGCTCTTCACGCAGCTCATACTGCGACAGGAAAGTCTTCAGTTTTGTTTGAAGCGCTTCGTTGTCTTGGAGCGAGGCGACGTAGTCCTTGCCCTGCTGCTCCATTTTCTTGCTCACGTCTTCGATCGTGGTTTGGAACTGCTGGCTCAGCTGCTGCCGCTTCTTGTTTTCGTCTTCGGCAATGCGTCTTGACTCGGCGATGATGGCTTTGTTTTGCTTTTGCAATTCACGGCACAGCGACTCGAGCTTGCCTTTAGTTGCGTTCACTTTCATGTTGGATTCGAGCAACGTGGCCTTTTGCTCACGCATGACAATGTACTTGGAGTACACTTCACTCAATTTCTTCTGAAGTTGCGTCATATGCGCGAAAATCCCGTGCACGGTGTCGTCCATGCGGGCGACGTCCCCTTCGTCTTTACTCGCTTTCCACAGCAATCTGGACTCATCCACGAGCTTGGCGTCGCTAAATATTCCACCCATGTCCACGTCGAGGCTCGAGTCCCCCACTTGAAGCTGAGCAATCTTGCTTGTCAGCAATTCTTGCAGGTGCGATGCTCCGCCATCGTCCTTCTGTGGTTTCGGTGGTGGCTTGGCCTGTTCATCGGGACTATCGGTGCTGATGGAGTGTTGGGAGGGGCTCTGCTTGTGCTTGTGCTTCAGCGAGCGCTTCCGACCCCCATCTTCCTTGGCGCGCTCGCCTGTGGTAAGTATCGGGCTTCCGTTGTTCGTTGGACCGTCCATCCTCCTTGCGATCAAGTTGCGAGATCGCCTCAATCCTTCGGGAAAAACTACCCAATCAGCATACCGCATCGATCATTTAAAAGATGCAACAGAATATCATACTGCATCTCATACTGCATTTAAATGAATCCCTGGGAAAAATGGATTTTAAATGTATTTAAAATCCCTTGCCGACAGGACAGGGCACTATTTTAGTAGCACGTTACTGCGCTAAGATTGGTTGGTGCAACGTCCTGTGCATGTTGGCTCGGTGGCGGGCAACTCCAACACAGATTAACCGCAGCGCGTTCGTCGCAAGTCTCCCAGCGTTCTTCAGCTCCATTGAATCCGCTGGCAGCATGGCAGATCGAAGCTTTCAACAACGAAATGGTGGACGTCATGGTGGACGAGGCGGTCGCGGCGGTGGTGGTCGTGGTGGCAGCTTTCGAGGTGGAGGACGTGGTCGCCACAACCGAGATGGTGGGCGCGGTGGAGGGCGTGGCGGTGACGCATGGTTCAAACAAGAAGGTTACAACGATGGTGTGGCTAGCAGCGTAGACGAAGCCGACGTCGGCATCAAGGTGTTTCGGAACGACGTGCCTGGCTTCAACGGGATCGTCAAGCAGCGGTACTCGGATTTCATCGTGCGAGAGGTTGCCGTGGGCGGACGCGAGATTGCCCAGCTTACGGACTTGGAGCTTCCCAAGGGCAAGTCGAAGAACCGCAGCATTCACACGATGCTGGCTGACTCGCTCCAAGAATTCCTCGGCGTGTCGTTTGCAAAATCCACGGCGACCAAACATGCTCAGCAACACTCGAGCAGCACCACGGCCACGTCTAGCAATACCGCGCCTTCGGGTCTAGAGACCGTCGTGGATGCTCTGTCCAAGCGCCTCGTCGCCATGTTTCTAGCCACCCGCGGCGACGGCAAGGCGTTGCAAGCCAAGAAGAAGTTGAAAACTCTCGTCACCAAGGTCGAAACCATGTACGACGCCGAGGAAGCGAGTGCTTTGTCCGCTTTCTTGAACGATATTCAGAACGCCGAACAGGACAAAACGGATCTCGAGCTGGTGTATCACTTCCAACCGTGCAGCAGCAAGGAAGAGCGGACGGCACTCCACACGTTGATCCGCGACCTTGGCAACGACTTGGTTGTTGCCGACACTGTCACGAGCCCGTCCGGTGAGCAGATCGTTCGGCTGCGACCGCTCAAGCTCAATGGCTCGAAGCGCAAGGACGTGGATCAGCGTGGGTCAAAGGAGCAGCCGTGGCCCCACAACCGCCCCAACTACCTCAAATTCATCCTGTTCAAGAAGAACAAGGAAACCGTCGACGCGATGCAGCACATGGCGAAGCTCCTCCACATGAACTCGACCACGTTCAGCTACGCCGGCACCAAGGACAAGCGCGGGCTCACGTCGCAGTGGGTGACCGCCTACCGCGTCCCACGTGAGACCGTCGCCCGCATCAACGCCAACAAAAACTTCAAGGACTACGACGCGTATCCGTTCTTGGTTGGCAACTTCACGTACGTATCGGAGCCGCTCGTGCTCGGAGACCTCGACGGCAACCAGTTTTCGATGGTCCTGCGCAACATCCCGGCGGGTGTATCGGATGCCCAGGTGGATGCCGCGGTCGCCGCGTGGTCCACACACGGATTTGTCAACTACTTTGGTCTCCAACGCTTTGGCACCAAATCGATTCCGTCTCACATCGTACGTTGCTCCTGTATCGGTGGCACGGATGACCTCATTCGCGTCTAGGTCGGGCGCGCGCTGCTCCGCAAGGACTACAAACTCGCGACGGATTTAATCCTCCTTCCCAAGGTAGGCGACGCGACCAAGATCAAAGAAGCGCGCCAGCACTTTCAAACGTACAAAGATGTGTCGGCGGCCCTGCGCATGTTTCCGCCGTTTTTGATCGCGGAAATCGCTGTCCTGGAAGGGTTCCAGCGCCACGGGCTAGACGAACACCACCGCGCGATTCAAAACATTCCGCCGAAGCTGCGCATGGTACGCCACCCGACCAAGGGGTTGGACTCAATGCCTTCGCGATAGATATACACGCATGCGTACCAGAGCTACATTTGGAACGAAGCGGCGAGCTTTCGCTTGACAAAGTATTCGACGACCCATCCCGTTGTGGGCGACATGGTCGTCCGGGGATCGGTCGCGCCGAGTTTACAAGTCGAAGACCTCGAGGAAGACTCGGCGGCAGCCGATCCCACGGACGCGCCACCGCAAAAGAAGCGCCAACGTGTCATGGAAAGCGACATCGTGTTCATCACGGAAGAGAATGTGGCCGAGTACACAATCGAGGATGTCGTGTTGCCCGTGCATGGATACAACACGCTCTTGCCCAAGAACGACGTCGCCAACGTGTACGAGCGATGCGCAAAGGAAGACGGCGTCGACTTTGCTAGCCTCAAGCGCAACCAAAGCCCAGAGTACAACCTGCCTGGGTCGTACCGCCACGTTGTGGGCAAACCCAAGGCGGTGGCACACTGTATCAAGCGATATGATGACGAGACGATCCCGCTTGTCGAGTCGGACGTTGATCGGCTCATGCATCGCACCGTTGCCGCCTCCATCCCCGACGGAAAATTCCGTGCCATTTGTCTCGAGTTTATCCTCCGTACGTAATAGTTGTTGGATGTGGCGGCGATGTGGTGGGGGCTCACTCGTCTTGGGATGGGTTTTGGTAGAATCGTCCAGTTACGCCACGATCGCGATCCGCGAACTCCTCAAGCAAAACTCAAGCATCCATGTGCAGCTCGCGTTGAACGAACAGGGCGCGGGCCAGCCGATGGACACAACGGTGAAAACAACCACGTCCAAGTCGATTCCGATCGGCCGACCAGGATTTAGCTTAAACCACAGATAAAGAAGACGACTGCACCCCCATGTGCGCTCGTTAGTCGTTGTGGGCCTGGCCTGCCAACACTTGGCGACTCAAGCGCTGCCGCATCACTTCGAAATATACTTCAAACGACACAATGGCGCCGACAACGAGGACGATGCAGTGCACCCACGACGCGGTCTATGACATGTCGTCAACGAGAGCCATCGCCGACTACACACGCACCACGACGCATGTTTTCGTCGCTGGGTCGAACCGCCGGTTCAAGTAGCGATCGCAGTTTGGATCTGACCAAAGTCTTAGTTGGGACGACCTCGGCACCGTCGTACCTTGACACTTGTTCAAGTCAGCGCGATAGGTTTGGTCGCCAGTGCACGTGACTGCAGCTTTGCAAGTGCCGCGACGATCTAATCCTTTGCCGCATTCAGGCCTTCATCACCATGGAGAACAGTTGTCACCGTGTTCCGAATCTAGCTTGGTGGATGCCGACGAAGGGCGAAATCCAATGCGAGTGTCTTTCGCATGGACGATCAGTCCAAGCGACTGCAGCGCCATCGTGCCAAGAACTATCGGAGACCGATACATGTTGGGCACTTTCAAGTTGTCGGTGTCAATGAGGCTCTATATCGCTTCGTGAGAGTCCATCGAGTCAAGGAGGACGCAGCGAATACTTGCGCAAATGCGTCCACATCTTCGTCCACATCTGTGTACGTGAGGTGGCCGCCCAGGATGCGCTTGACGGAATACCCTGGCTGGATGCAAAGCAGGGTGGAGCTAGCATACCAGGACGACGAAGCATGAGCCACGGCAATTGAGTGGGACGGCACACGAACGAGGAATTGTCCGTCGGCAAGGCAAGCGTGCTCAGTGGAAGCGACAGCACTGGTGAAAAATGCGACAGTTGGAAACGCAGAGATGGCAAATCCTCGACGGAAATGCCGGAATGAACGACCGTGATGTTGGCGGTTGCGTTGTACTTCAAAGGAGCCCACGCGAGTAACTAGGCAAGGCGATGGGCATGTGCGGTCAAGACTGAAGGAGACATCTCCGCACCGTGGAGTAAAATTCCTTGGGCAGCGTTAGGCATGGTCTGTGGAAGTCGACGATGGCATTCCAGTATGTCGAAGTGGCTTGGGTCAGCGAAGTACCGCACACAGACAGGTGAAATACTGGGACAGAGGCCGTCAAGATCGAGACTCAGCCAAGATCCACTTACTCGGAAAGCTGGTAAAACGTTGGTAAAAGTAATCGTCTGCTGCATTCATGGGCTCCGACCAAACGACCGTGTCTAGAGTCGAAGGGTGAGGTTGGGGTCATCGTGGTGACAACTCAACCAGGTGAAGCGCCGAATTCGAGACTGGCTGCCCCCGTGGCATAGTCCATCCCATTGTATGTGTATTGCATGGTGTTCGAGTCGGACCTATTGACGTATGGCCATAGGTGCTCTGTGCGTGTCGACTTGATGCCGACGCCGATGACCCCGTCGATTTTCCAAGGTCTGCAGGGACATCAGCATCACATGACGACGGGTGCAAACGTGTACATGTGTGCGTGCGAGGGTCGTCGAACGATCTTCACCATCGTCTGGACGGGTTGTCCATTGACTGTCGCGGACACTTGACTGTTGCGGTACTTTTGTTCTGCAGCCCCCATGTCGTTGAAGAGGACAATCCCTTGTGTCTTGGGCGACAAGAGCATTCGTTTTTGAATTCCATCCATGACGATGTCGATCCAAGGGTTTGCGTACGTGTTGGGGATCACATCACGAGTTACCACCATAGAACTCGCCGCCGCCATGGCGCCACCCCATGCGACGACACCCCATCGCATGGCAACACAATCCGGATAACAATGCCAAGCATCCGGTGTTTACAGCCAATCAAAACAGAGCCTCGTGCTCCACTTATTGCAACCGGATAGTATCCGGACGTTCCCTCAAGTGCGGTTTGAAGTTGTGTTGGTGGCCAATCGAGGATGCCGCGGAAGGGAGGAAAACGAGTGAGGCGGCGCCGCGTCGATGCATCGTCTCATGGATGTCATGCGTGTAGAAAAAGACCAGGACCCATGTGGCGACTGGGGCCGCGACGAACGCAGACGACAAAACGCCCAAGAGTTTTGTCTTCAAATTGGGCAAAGCACCAGGGTGCATCATCTCCCTCGTGCAGGACATGCGTCAAGTGATGCTGCCGTTCACCGCAGATCGCCTTCGCGAAAAGAAGTCAGTACACGTGATTCCTATGACGAGCCCTTGTCCAGGTCGATATCATGCAGGTCCTCCATCGAGTAGGAAGAACACGATCCAGGACTTTGTCCACGTCGCCGCGCCATTGGGTGTGTCGCACTTCCTCGCGTTTTCCAACACGGATGCTGGCACAAACATGAAGCTCGTGCGCCTTCCCCGCGGTCCGACACTCTCATTCAAGGTTCGGATTCGACCTCCAGTCGACCGCTCGCCTCCTTACGCCGCTGACTCCCTTAGGTCGTGCGGTATTCGTTGATGAAGCACATCCAACGCATTCAAAAACGCCCCGTTGACGCGTCGGTATGTATTTGCATGGACTCGCATGCCTTGCCCGCCCTCAGAGGACACCTGACGAACATGACGACTGCAGTTGGCGTTCAAGACGTCGCCTTTGGTGGTCCTGAACAACTTCACGGGCACCGAAGATCACATCAAGGTACCTCGATCGATTCTCTGCATCTGTCGAATCTGATATCCCCACTTGTAGCTGCTCAATGTGACATTCCAAAACATGTTTCCGGCCATCGACGTCCAGACGATTCAGCTCTCCGAGTGCCGTCGGGTGGTGCTATTCCACTACGACAAGGAAGAAGACCTAGTCGAGTTCCGCCAGTTTGTCATTCGAGCCATGCCGCTGGGTCTGTCCAAGAGGTATGTGGCTACACCCACGACGCTCTCGGAGAACGATGGGTGTTTAGCGTCAAGACCCTCGTGAAGTCGCGCGTGCCAAACCTTGGCAACATGGAAGACATTGCCGATTTTGTCTTTGGCGGCACCAACACTGGCATGACGTCGGACAGTGAAGTGGACGACGAAACGGCGCACGTCGTGCTGCCCGACAAATTCCGTGGCCGCGGCAACCAAAAGGCCGAGAAAAGGTGGGCTTGCGTTCGTTGTAGCTTGTACGAACCGATCGACGGACTTTGATTAGTGCTGTGCGGCTTGCCGAAGTCGGACCTCGCCTCACGCTCAAGCTGACCAAGGTCGAGCGCGACTTGTGCGATGGCGACGTGCTGTACCATGCCTACGGTGAGGCGTCCCCGGTGCTCACTCGCGCGCGGCTCACGGTGACTTTGTGCAGTTCAAAAAACACCGGAGGAAGCGGCGAAGCTCAAGGCGAAGAAAGACATGGCAAACGCACTGAAGCGCAAGCGTCGCGAAGAACAGGAACAGAACGTGAGCAAGAAAGAGCAGGCAAAGGAAGAGAAGAAGCAGAACAAAGCGATCAAGAAGAATGCGGTCGAAAACAAACGCCGCCAACTCATGCAGTACGCCAACGAAGAGGACGTGAGCGACCTCGAAGACGCCGAGTACTACCGCCAGGAAGTCGGCGAAGAGCCCGACGCGTACATGTTTTCAGATCGCAAGCCAAAGGAACCAAAGAAGCCGTTCGACAAGAAGAAAAACAGTGGCGCCGGCAGTCGTCGCAGCGACAACGGCACGTCCAAAGCGGGTGCCAAGTTTGCGGGCAAGAAGGAAAGCGGCAAGGCCGCGTTCAACAAGTTCAAAGGCCACGCCGGCAGCACCAAGAAAGGAGGGCCCAAGAAGTCTGGCGGCCGACGAAAGTTCGATCGACAGTAACACGGCGCAAACAAACGCTCGACAAAAAATCATCTATATCTCTACCCTCGTGTGTCGTCGCTGCATCCTGCGCTGCAGAATGAAAACCTATCGAGCCATCGCACGCCTCGACATGCAATTCGATTCGACCGGGAACCATTCATTTTCCAAACCCGACTCGCCGAGAACACGTACAAGATGGCATTCTCCACAAAGGTGGTGGGGTTGCTGCTGGCTGCCGACTCCATCGTCATGCCGACGTCGTGGGCACACAAGGTAGCATGCGCAAGTCGGGAAAGGCATCCATGGCTGCCAAGCCTTTGAGAAACACCGCGTTGGGCGTGAGCCAGTCGTCGAGGAGCAGCCCTTCGGTGTAATGCCCTGGCGACGGGTTGTACTGGTACGCACTCTCGGGATTTAGCGACCACATGAACCCGCCGGCGTACTTTTCTTCGAGCATGATCTCAATCAGCAAATCTGTCACACGTTTCGTTGTCTTGAGTGGGTGGGCGTCCGTCGCGTACAGGCCAGCAAACTCGCCCATGACGACGGCATCCGTCTGCCTTTTGTTGACGTGGCCAAACATGTCAAAGGACGTGCCTTGAATACGGCGCTTGAGCGTCTGGTCATCGAGTTCGTCGCGGACGCCGCCGGGGCCGTACAAGTATGGCTGCGGAAACACACCCGTGTTGTAATAGTGCGGCGCGTACACGACCTTGTGTGGGGTTTGGAGGGTCACTGGGTTCGCCCGCGCTTGCTGGAGGCCGCCGCCCCACCAGTCAAAGTACTTGAACGCTGTGCCATCGATGGTGACGCTCTTGGTCCCGTCGTTCACGCCTTCGACGTAGATGGACCAGTTTGGACATCCCTCTGATGGTTCAACACCTCGTCAGGTTTGCTTGAAAGAATCGGCGTACGTACCGAGCATACGGTTCCCGATTATGGTGGCGCCTTCCGCGAACTCAGCCCACGTCGCTTCGTGCGGTTCGTTCTTGGCATCGAGCCCCATGACGTTCCAGTACTCGTTTGTGCACAGTGACTGGGTCAAGATGTCGACTGCCTCGAGAAAGTCGGCCTTCGACACCCCCAACGCGTCGCTGTACCAATTGCCCCCGGACTGCATGGTAGTCAGAGTATGCAGCGAAATCAGCACCCCGATGCGGCGAAACGCGAGCACTTTGATGATCGACTGCAGCATCGTCATGTAGTTGGTCAAGTCCAGCGCTCGATTCGACTCGACATTCACGAGGCTCTTCGCCGGCTTTGTGTTTCGGAGGATGCTCTGAATGCACACGGGAAGCCGCACCGCATTGAATTTGTTGGCTGCCAGAAACGCCGCGAGAACAAACTACAAACGTCATTCCATCGGCTACGTGCCGGCCATGCCGGGAAATCGAGCAATGGAGGTACGTACCGCGGTGGTGCCATTCTTTTGATTTTCCCACAGTCCAAACGGCACGGCCAGCCCTGTTTCCATTCCAAACCTACCGCCCCGTGACGCCCTGCATGCCAAGGGAACCGCTGCACGAACCAGTTGACGCCCTTGATCGAGATCGCAACCTCCGTGCCATTCTTCGTCACTGCGACGATCTTGCCGTTCTTGCTTTGATAGTCCAATTGAGCGCATTCTGGGAACATCGGCAGCGATGAGCTGGACAGGTCGATGGGTCAATGAGCGGGTCGTACGCGATGTCGGATACGTCTTCGGGTTACCGACTTGGCCGTCGTCGGCCGGGGACCCAATGACCGAGTCCATGACGTCGCTTGGAAGCAGTGTTCCCGACTTGTTGCGGAAGAGCAACTCATTTACCTTTTGGGTGCGCTCTGTCGATGACGCATGCGCGCGAAATGCAGATGTGGTGATGATGGCGATGGCACTGACAACGCACACAAACACGAGCAAAAGGCCTGGCCAAGTCTAGCCATGACACGCCGTGACGAGGAATCCAAGGCACAACCTTTCCTTGAGCTCCAGCAACGACATGACGTACCCGAATGCGACCTTTGTACTCGCGGTGGGATTCTATCTTGGCTTGGCACGCTGGAACAATCACGACCTTTACTTCTGACGGACGCGGTTTGCCAAGACAGGTCGACGACGACGACGAAGACAGTCGAACGGACTCGCGCCACTGGTTCATATTCAACCTGTGATCGTCGGCTGCGTCGGTAGCAGTTCCGTGATCCGCCATCGTGCGGCGACAGAGCACGTTGCAGAATGAAGTGGTAACGCCATCGTCACATCGCTCCGCCGCGTTCGGGCGAGACACCTCGAATGTGCTGAACTCCAAACTAGTCGCGTGACCCCACTTCAAAAGGATAAAACGTGAATTCGAGAAAAATTCGAAGATGCAAAATAGAATAGACAGACTTGATCCGACCGTCTGGTCAACGTGAAACCAAATAAAACGTCCATGGAGTCATTTTGATAAACCTCACAAAATGTAAGTCACTCGACCGGAATCGTCAAAACTTCAACCGTGTTTGCGTGCGCCCGCATCTCGTCTCGAGATCTCGGCCCGTGGTACACGATCAAGGCAAGTAACGCAACACTTTGCTGGCTCGGTGGGTGGCCTGCGCCCTCATGCCTTCTGCCCCTCGCCGTCCCAACATATCGCCAGCACAACGGAACGAATCGTCGTCACCACACACTGTCGACGCCATTCCCGACCTCTTCGTCCACAGTCTACACCGCTGTCTGTAGCAAGCATTCACAGCTAACGGAAAATGGATGAAAAATGACGGCTACGGTCGACTTGCCGCAAACTGCAGGTGTTTATTTTGCCAGTGGTGCCAACGTGCCAGTGGCCAGGGAGCACGTGTCGGCTGTCACCCCAAATGCCGCGCTTTCTCGAGCTGCACCAAGTCCAGCACCTGCCGCGTATTGCCCGAAGTTGCAAGCCATTCCTTAAACTTGACTTGGATAGCCTGCTCCAATAACTTCTTCGTGGGCGCGTCGAACTCGTCGCTGGCAATGAGTCGTCGCAACCCGTCCACGTTGTCCTGCATCTTGCGAACAGCCAACGCAAAGTCTGGTGGCAGGGCGAAAGGTGGGTCCTACGCTCCATATGACGACAATTGCCAAGCAACTATGGATCGATTGTACGTGGGGAGGCACTGGATCCATCTTGACTGGCACACACACTTCGGTAAAGTGCAGCGGGGACTGCAGCACGACGTCGTCGGCATGGACGGTGCCTTCGCGCTCTACCAGCGATGGAAAACGAGCCACGGTGTCGACAACGCCAAAGATATCGGCAGGGAGCAGCAGCCTACCTTCTGTGTCCAGGTTGATAAACTTGTTCCATTGCCCAGTCGAATGACGCACGTAGGCCAGTCCACTCTGCCCCAAGTGGACGGGCAGATGAGCATACAACGCGTTGAACGGGCCCACGTGCAAGCCGCGGTTGTCGCCGGTAAAGATGCTCCGTCGTGGCGTGAAGATGTTGAATGTCGAGTCCAAACAATTGCTACGCAGGCATGACATCATACAGACGCAGAGCTAAAGCTTGCAAAAGAACCCACTTGACGCGAAGCAGTGCACACACCGCCGACACTTTGGTGCTGTCGCATCGATCGACAGTGCAAATGCCACTCGCCGGACCCAGTACGATTTTGCAGTTGGACGATGCCACTACACTGACGTGTCGAAGCGGCCCCAGCACGTAAATGTACGTGTCATGGCAGCCATGGATGGTCACGTCGCAATTCGCGGCAAACTCTTCGGCCCGTTTGATCACGGTAGCCTTTGACACACTCGAGATCACGATAGGCCTACAGTGGCAACGAGAATTGCCATGGTACGATCAGTGCTCACGGCGTGAGGATGGATGCGGGGAACGAACCGAGGCAACTCGACAAGCGGCGCCTGAGTGTGGCCGTCCAGAGGGCCCTCGTCCACTTCTATTCGTTGTACATGAGTGACTTGCACGTGGTGGGAGGCGGCGTGATGTCGTACCCATTTCTTGCAGCACTGGAACGTTCATGTGCATACTCGCAATCGGGTTGTTCGACAGCGCAAACGAACCAACTGGAGGGTACAACGTGTCGTTGAGAGCGGCGCGCTTCCGCAGCCAGTTGCACACCTTGGACGCTGCCTGGTGCGGCGGCTGAGAGTCTTGCCACTTTGGGTACGCGGCGCTGAGCGACGGGTACTGCAGGAGGTGAGTCGTCCCGCCATTAAACAGAAACCCGAGCATGTCCAGTTGCGATGCCGTGATCGCATGTGATTGCGCCTCGTCGGTTGGATCGATGTTAAACAAGAGACTGAAGAGGAAGGTCAGGTTGGCCTTGACAAAGTTGAGTGCGTGGGTTTCCGACTCGAGACGGTCCCTTAACCCGACAGAATGCGGGGACGACGGCGAGCTTGGCGCGGCCAAGTGAACGGGGGACGTTGAGCCACTGGATAAAGGGCTTGACATGGGGTGGTCATCCTTTCGCCATCTGCAAGGAGAGGATGGGTTGCCCATGAGACTGTCTTGTGCACAAGCGCACGTACACTGCGTCAAAAAATGGTTTGGCACGATGTTTCGACAACGACGTTTTCTTGTCGGTGTGTAAGAGGACGAAAATAGCGAGCTTGAAGAGAGGGACATGCTCCTGAAGGTAGTAGTCTTCGTCGGCGAGGAACGAAGGATCACGACGATCCATTGCATCATCCACGGACGGAACGACGATTTGGTGATGAAGAAACACGAGGACGAGCCAGAACCTACGATGTGGTCATCTGTCTCAAGACGCACTGGATCGTGAAAGGCCAAGGATCGTACGAGCGGCACTCGTTCTCTTTCCATTGAAATGTCGATTCCGCAACTCTCTTCCACATGGCATATCTACGACAGATCGAATGTCAAAGATGACGTCAGTCACATGCACGGATCATGAACGTACGAGATGGCGTGGGTCAGAGGAGCGCTGGGCAATGGTTGCGATCCGACTGTTGCATGTGCAGTCGTCAGCTCGACAAGGGATGCCACGGCATTGCTGATGAGCTGCGGTGTCAGCTTGGCAACGCACCGCGACTGGAGTTGCAGCGCGAAATGCTCAAACAGCTCCATGCGGAGCCACAACCGCTCGGTCATGTTGGCCAGGATTTGCTGGCGAGTTGCTCCAGCACCAGTTTCGGAACGTTTTATCCGGGATTATCCGGATACTGATCGGTGTGTCCCATTCAATTTAAAGGTTCAAATATTCGTGGGGCATCGCCAGTCTATAGTCTGTCCTTTGCCGAGAACATCGCCGCCATGTCCGTGAAGATGGAAGAGAACTCGGTACGAAAGCGAATTCTGTTCTCTATGAGGGATGAAGTCATCATCACAACCACGCGATGTAGAAGAGCCGCCAGCTCTCCCAGTGCAACGAGGACGCATGGACCACTCTCGCCCGCATCTCGGAAATGATGGGAGACGATGAAAACATGCTCATGTCGTACGAAAAGGTGTTGTCGCACAACCGACTGAACCCCGCCGCACTGTATGGCATTGGATGCTGCTACGAGAAAGCTGAAAGCTACAACAAGGCCGCCGAGTGCTTCCGTGGCCTGGTCAGCCTTGGTGGCGAGCAGCAGAACAACACGGATGCGTGGGGCCATTTGGGATATTGCTACATGATGTTGAACGATTTGTCCAACGCCCACACTGCGTACCAATACGCCATGTACCAGAACCCGCGGTCCCAGAGCGACCCGACGTTGTGGTTTGGCATCGGACAACTGTACGAGCGGTCGGGGTCCTTGGAACACGCTGAAGAATCGTTCCAGGTACATTTCGTTTAAATGCCGAGTAATGCTTCTTACAAGTCGAGTAGGCGGTGCTCAACTTTGAACCTCCGTTTAACATGGCGTTGGAAGCGCGGATTCGCCTCGGCATCATCGCCAAGCAGCGCGGCGACCTCGACGTAGCGATAGAGCGTCTCAAGTCCGTCTTGCCAATTGCGCAAACGAACGACATGCTGAGCGACGTGTGGACGCAAATTGGCCACGTGTACGAAATGAAGTCGGACGTGCCACTTGCCCAAAGCTCGTACATGAAGGTGGTTGAGCTCAACCCGACCAATGCAAAACCTTTGCAGCAGCTCGGCTGGCTTTGCCTCAAGCACAATCAGCACGTGGAGGCCATCAAATACCTCAAGAAAGCCGTCTCGATCGGTACGATTCCCGTTTGTTCGCACCCACTCGAAGCCTCCTATGACATGCCTTGCTCTAGACATGCAAGACGGTAAGGGGTGGTACCTCCTCGGCCGGTGCTACATGGCCGTCCGAGAGTTTGAAGAAGCGTATGACGCGTACAAGCACGCTGTCAACTTGGATCCGTCCAACCCGAACGTGTGGTGTTCGTTGGGCGTACTCTTTTACCAGCTGAACCAGCACTTGGATGCGCTCGATGCATATTCCCGAGCGATTAACATCAACCCCAACATTTGCGAAGTCTGGTACAACGTCGGTACACTATATGACGCGTGCAACCAAACGAACGATGCCCAAGACGCGTACCAAAAGGCGGCCGAGTTGGGCGCGGACGCCCAGTTCATCCGTGAGCGCCTCGACCTTCTTCGAGCTCGGGAAGCCAACCAGCCTACGACGGGCATGCCTGGTGCCAACGCATCTCCCGGTCCATCGGAACCGCCGACCACATCCCCCATGCCGTCATTCACGTCCAAGAGCACTCCTCCTGCCTCGAATCCTGCTCCAGCGCCGCAACAAGGTGGCAGTCTGCAGCAGCCACTCCCTGGTAGCAACCAAGGTCCATCCATGGGTGGCCCTCCTATGTCCGTGCCGCATAACATGGGAGGAGGCCCTTCGCAGCAAGGAGGAAACCCTGGCTCAATAAGCGGCGGCGGCCCTTACAACCCCAACACCGGTGGCGGTGCCCCAGGAATGATGGGTGCGCCAGGAGGGATGCCTCCTATGCTGGGGCAAGGTCCTTCTAACAGCATGCGCCCGATGAGTCATCGTGGCGGTGGCCCCATGGGCGGACTGAGCGGTCCGATCAGTAGTGGTGGCGGCAACATTGGCATGGGCGTTCCCCGTGGCATGATGGAGCCTCAAGGTAATTCGTTACTAGAAGGAATCATGGGCTGACGTCGTGGTTTGCTCTAGGCCGCCGATAAGTACTCGAATTCCACATCCTGGTGTGGCATGACCCCGAATTTATTGCAGCACCAATTCAGACGTCGCTATGTTTCGTTGCCGTGTTGGGTTGTTTGGTACACGAGGCGTAGTCGCTGGACGTGATCGCGCTGCAGTTGTAGTTTCAATTCGGCCAAGTGGAGCTACACACTCGAGTTAGAAAGCAGAGTGGACGTTCGTTAGCACGTTCTCGACGTACGTTCGCTAAATGCTCCGACTTCTCGGCCTCCGTGTAAGCGTCCCACGCGAGTTCCACAGCGCGCCGCTTGGTCTCGACTGCTGCGGCCGCGTCGACAATGTCGGCTTCGTACTCGCTGAGTTGATCATAGAGCTAGCGAAGACAGAGGTTTGTCCGAGGTGTATGAACGTCAGCAGGGCCGACCATGTCAACGTCGAGTCGGTGCTGCAGGTCGTGCATCTGCTTCCACGTGTGTTCGTCCATCTGCCATGCATACAAGCATGATGGGGATAGTCGTGTGGAAGGGAAAGAGTTGGGTACCCATAGGTTTCGAAACGCTGCTTCCACGACCGGACGCAATACGACATGGCTACTACGACACAAGTCGACGGGAGGGCATGGCACAACTCCGATGGCGAGATCCGTCTAGACCAAATAAAGCTGCGTTGTCGTGTGTTGGAGAGGTTGGTGCGCACCTGCGGCTCCAAATGGATCCATTCGCCGGCTACCATGTCCCAAAACCGCTGGTCGCCCGTCGACCCACTCGAGGCGAAACACTCCAAAACAGACACCACTAAACACACCAACACAACAGTGAGGTGTGTGCTCCGATAGACCAGGCCAGGACCATCCACGACGGGTCGTGTCTCCCGCTTCACAAGAGCGTGTGGCCCAGCGAGCAGTTGCAAGTCCGACCCAAGGCCGCAAAGTCGCTGGAACACGGTCCACTTTTCGATCGCGCCAATTTGTGTGGGTTTGTCGGCTTCGGCCAACACGTCCAAGTGCAAGAAGAATCGCAAGGCGTCGGCGACGTTCGCTTTGTACAGTTCAATTGCTTGGTGTACACGATGGCCATTGACTTCAGAGCAGCTCTGCAAGGCAGGATCATGCAAGGACCACCAGTACGAGAGGTGGTAGCTACCACGTCGACGCTTCGTTCGGCGATGGCAGCACAGACAGCTTGTAAATCGGTCCATGAATTCCCCACTACAAAGGGACGGACGGTCATGCACAAGGTCAAAACCAAACACTGTGGACAAACTTGATGCGAGGATCAGCGCACGTTCATCGTCGGAGAGATCGAGTTGATAAGTGGCCTAGCTCAAGACGGTCACTTCGCTGCTCCTGCAGGCCCGTCAAGGGAAAGTAGCGACCAGCAGCAACGATAGTTTGGTGCTTGCGTCGGTTTGGTCAAAACTAGGAAGGTCACATGAAGGATCCGCACGCCAAGCGAACTACAATGACCAACCTTCCGCTCTGGGGGCGGACTAGGAGGCAAACATCGTTCTGGGACCTGTCCACGATGACCTCGCGGATGACGCGGGGGAGGTCCGTCAACCAAACGACATGGGCTACGTGCACGAGTGAGCAAAGGGTCCATCGTTGCGGCGAACCAACCAAGGTGGTTGCTACACAGTCGTTGAAACCACAAATGCATGTGGTCGACTTCGGTGGCATCCCATCCCTCGACAAGGTCCTTGCGATTGACGGCAATGAACAGCGCCATGCTGCCCACAACATCGAACTCGCGAACTCTTTGTAAAGCTGACGTGACGACAGTGCGCTGGTGAGCTCGAATCCTTTGCAGACGCAAGGGTCGATAACAGAGCGCGGCGATGGACGAGGGGTGTCGTACTTGGAGAGATATGCAGCATCGTCGAAGCCACTCTCGACCAAGTACTGGATCGAGCGAAGACAATGCAGGGCACGAACCCATGCGTGTCGAAGGGAATGCGACGACGGCGGAGCGGACAGTGTGGGTGGAAATAAGTTGCCTGGCATGAGCGACAAGTCAATAGCCTTGTCGATGTATGGCCCACGCGAATGACATTGTACCCAGATCCATTCGCGTGCCACCTTCAAGGACCCTACGGAGCACAATAATCAGCGTTAGATTTGAGTGACTACGTTATATTCCAACCGTACTTGCTTATGACTGTATCAGGATCATCTTGTGGCGGGAGCACCAGCATGTGGGGAAAGCTCGGTTGTGTTTGCATGAGCCTCGTGGCGTTCAACTCTTCGTGTTTCTCAACCTACTGAAGGGAGTTTCATCTCCTCCCTAGCCACGACTCATGGCGAACGCACTCGAGTCTCTCGGCTGGCTTCACAGGCTGCAATCCATTCGGATGTCAAGAGCGCGACCTCCGACGCATGCTCCGACTCCACGAACAATGCACCAGTTAGCCCTGCACCAGTGCACACAGCTACATATCTCTTGCGTGTCAACACGTCAAGGGCACGATGCAATCATCACCGCAGTGCGCTGGCGTCAAACGCGACAAGACCCATCGGATGGCCGCCATGTTGACAACGTTGGAATTTGACGCAACTCTAGCATTATCCGGATGTTGTATCCGGTGGACACTGGAACAAAGCGCATGGACACTATGATACATTTCGTTAGCAGCTCAACCCGTCCGCGCCGCTAGCCTAGGATCCGACTCAGTGAGAAGCTCCCCGCCATGGACGGCTGGTTGTTGCGCTCGAGCGTTGTTCTGCACGACGCGACGTGGTGGTCCTGGTCGACTTTGACCCGTTTGGCGGCGCGGCGGCTTTCCTGCGTCGCGGCCCGCTTTTCCAGCGCGACCAAGCGAACGTCCAGCGCTTCCATCGATCCAAACATCTCGAGGAGCGTAAACCACTGCAAAAATACCTTCTTGGACGGATCGCACTGGCACAGTTTGTCCGCGTGGCGCAGACACGCCACCTTCGTGTGCGAACAACTGCACGCAATGCCGGAAAAGAACAAACTGTGCTTGCATGCAACGCACTGCCTTCGGTCGTCGTAGCCCATTTCGTCGTCCGTGAGCGCCTCGTTTCGTTTGGTCATCGCCACCACCGTCACGATGCCAGATTTCACGAGTTGGTCGCGCAGACGAATTTCTTCGTCCACAAGGCGGTTGAGCTCGTCCATGAGCATGCGGCTGGCTTGCACCAACGCGCCGACGTCGTCGTCGTGGTCAGCGTCGTCCGGGAACAAACCGCGCTTGGCCAGCACCGACATGAACCGATCGTGTGAAAACACCGAGAGCCGGCCAACTTCTCGGTACCGCTCGCTGCAGACACGGCCAAACGGGATCCAGTCGGGCAGGCAAAAGTTGACGGCTTCGTTGCAGTTAAACTAGCACCGCCCGCGCTTGTTACACCCGTCGCGTACAACGGTGAGATGAAGGGACATACCCCTTGGCTAAATCCGCAATGGTACCCCTGCGGAAACGTCACAACAATGTCGCCAGGTTCCTAGGCACAGGACGACATCACTCGGCCGCGGTCGCATGACTCCAACCTGGATGAGCGAATACACGTCGACGTCGTGCTGCCGGAGGACGGTGGGCGACACCATCGTGACCAGCTAGACAGCGACAACGCATGACCGTTGCACCTGCATGCGATGGACGTACATGGAAGAAGAGGTCGGGTTTTTTGGCAAATCGATCAGGGGTGAGCGACTTCCACACAGCTTCAAACTTGTCGCACGACGCGGCCGGGATGCCATACCAGTGCTTCTTTGCCCCCGTGTGCATGTAATTGGCGCTGTACAACGAATTGTCCTCAAAGTGCCAGCAAAAGCTCGCAAAGAGCATGCCAAAATACACCCACGGAACGTTTACGCCGTTGATCTGGGCGTCAATGTGGCGCAGGAGCGACCCGCGCGCCGACGGCAAATTGTTGAGGTTCCACGCCGTGTGGTCGTAATATGCGCGACTGGAAAAGTCGACGTGTTCTAGTGGCATCGACGCTGTAGTTTACGTCGTGGGTCGTGCCGAGAGACCGTACCGTGCGGGTCATCGCGCCGGGCGTCGCGAGCGACCTGCGGAAACCCACTGCCGACGATCGAGATGTCGAGGTCGTTGGCATATTCCACCTACAACATGGAGTGAGCGCCAACGCAGCAGTCACGGGTGGCGACTCGAGCACCTCGAGCGACTCGTACGATGTTTCGACCACTTTCCAGTATTCTTTTTCAAAATCGCGGTCCGTCCAGGTCACCGGGTCGATGCCCTTGCGCGCAAACCACGCTGCTTTGAACTCATGCGCTGCCTTCCGGTACGAGTGCAGCGTATGGTCCTTGCCATCCCTGTACGACTTGCCTTCTCGCAACCGATGGACCTTTTGCAGTTTCGTCTCAAATACGTTCGTGTTGTTGTCGTAGTGGATCATATGCGGCGGCGCCCACCCCTTTGGCGGGACGATCTTTGCAATGCCATAGCGCGCTCCTTCCTTTGCGACATAATTCAGATACGCGATCGGGTTGGCAAACTCTTCCACGGACGGGTAAAACACGCGCGCAGGGGCGACGGGGGCCATTTCCTCGTAGCCCGCTTCCTTGGCACGGCGCTCCATATCAAGACGCAGCATGTGGTCGTCGAACACGTCTTGATCTGTCTCTGGATAGCTTACGGGGCGGATCGGCCGACCACTGCGACTTGTCGCGGCCGGGGGGCGTCGGCGCGGCGACGACGACTCGGACGAGCTGCTGCTTTCGTCCGACTCGTCGGACGATACCTCCGAATCAAGGGGGCATCCAGGGGTAGAGTCACATTGCGACGTGCTGCGACTCCCCCCACGACCACCTCCGCGCCCGCCGCGGCCCATGCCGCGTCCACGGACATCCCCACTT
Source organism: Aphanomyces invadans (assembly GCF_000520115.1). Classification (NCBI taxonomy): domain Eukaryota; phylum Oomycota; class Saprolegniomycetes; order Saprolegniales; family Verrucalvaceae; genus Aphanomyces; species Aphanomyces invadans. The sequence goes on from NW_008580147.1 coordinate 1,685,070, forward strand.
CCTCGCATGTTCAACTGTCCAAGCGTTGATCGACCAAACTACAAATAGTGGATTTCCGTGTGGGAGTGTGTTACGGTGGGTGAAGTTTGGTCTATTTTATTTTATTATCTGCATTTCACTATGAGGCCTCGGTCCATGACGAAGCGCATGACATAAAAACACGAAACAGATTCGTCTGGCTTGGCGTGACCACAGTGCGTGGGCTTGACCAGAGGCCCGTCGTCGGCGGCGTCCTCTTGAGCGCGTGCATGCAGTTCTAGTTGACGGGATGCATGTGCATCCACCTGCGCAGACTCCTCGCGTCCCTGCAAGCCGAGCGTCCTCTCGTCTTCCGTAAAGCTCGACCGACGCATGCGAATCCGGCCTCCTCGTTTCTACACATGCGCCTATTTCCAGATGTGGCTCCTATAATTAGTCAAACCGAAGATCGGCGCTACATGGTGGTGGCCGCGCGCGCGGGGGAACGCAACGACGACGAGCTCTCGAACGACTCGATGCCACCCCACAGCATTCCGTCGGAAGGGAAACTTGTCTGGCAGTCGCCTGGCAAGGTAGGACCGTCGTACTGAACACACACACTGCGCATGGATGGATGGTCATGTGGACGCTCTCATCATGCCCCCCGACGCCTGCAATGCATGCAATGATGATGCACTCGTCGCCCTGGGAAGCAGCTTCATCCCAGGGCAACGAGTGCATCATGCATTTGTTCGGAGTCCCCATGGCGCGTCGTTTTGTGGACGAGAACGTGGCAGCGTGCGCCGTTGACAGTCCCGCTCGAGTTGGCGAACGCTGAACGAGGCTCTGGGCATGACTGCCCGTGTTGACAGACTACTTTCACCCTGGTGGGAAACGGGCAGGTATTCACAGGCATGTCGATTTCCCAAGGTGGAGGCATCGACACGACGACCGGCCGTGATCGACGCTTGCGTTTGTAGGTTTGAACACGAGCGACGTCGTACCGAGCTCCTGGTGCAGTACACGTTGACGCGATGGCCGACGCCCCGCTCGATGCCACTCCCGAGACTGTGACGACGACCTGCGCCTCCTATCGACCATTCAGCTCGAGTCGTTGTGCAAGCTCCGCGACGCCGGGAGCAATCTAGCCAACGACGTGATTGAATCCGCCTCCATGATAACATGCCCGTGGTACCCACAGGCACAAGCGCCTCGCGTCAAGGGGGTCGCGGCTCGCGGTCCGCGCAGCGGGCTATTCGCGGAACGCCCGTTACGCGCACAAAACGGCGACTTGGCGCAGTGACGCCGTGCCATCTCGCCACCGTTCGACGCACCGACACATCGTGCAAATTGGACAAGATGACGGCGGCGACAGAATACTCCAACGCATACGTCGTCGTGAAAGAGGGTGCGGGGTGGAGGAGTCGGGTGTGGGTTCCGTTGGGGTTCGTCTACGTCGCGTTCAGCGTCGGATGCAGTCTCGCGTACACGGTTCTCCTTGCCGAGTACACGACCAACGACTACTGGTGGCGCCAGTTCAACACGACTGGCGGCCAGACCTTTATCGCGGACCTCTTCAACGATATGATCACGTTGCGGCAACTCGGCGCATTTGACCTGTACGACGCGGCCAGGCTCAGCGCCTACGACGACAGAGTGACGTTCATTGACATGCCTGCCACGGCGGCGCGTCGGCTCGTCATGACCGCGATTCCACTCGAGAAAGCGCTCGCGACCATTCGTCAAAACAGCTTGTACGAGAATGCGTACTCGATCGTGGCCCACTGCTGGGTGGATTTCGACCGTCGGTTCGAAATGGCGCACACGGCGGCGCGGCAACGGCGTTGCGCTAGCCGCCGCCTCGACAACGCTGGCGTGTACTTGGAAGTTGTGCTGCGCAACGTCGACTACGACGACTTGACGCTGTCGTCGTACGGCATCCAGGTCCACCAAACGATCCTGGCTCCGATTCACGCGATGCCAGGTGGCCCGGCGTGGGTGACCAGTGTGTACAACCACACGCTCCAGTGGATACCTGCAGAGGACGAAGTCTCGTTGTGGCGGCGCCATGGCCTTCGGCACTTTACGTTGCAGTTCCAGAACCGATTTCAGTATGGCTTGGACAGCAGCATCACGATTGTGAACGCCATGATGGTGACGAAAACAATGACGATTGCCACGATGCCGTACATCGATCGAGGCCTGGCGTCGTGGTCGACGCGCACGATATCGGTCGGGCTCTGGAGCGACATGGTGAAAGCAATCGGGTTTGGCGCGAATCTCGTGCGCAACTCCAACATGTCTGTCGAAGCGGTCGGCCGCGACTGGGAGATCGCGTACTTTGGGTCGACGTCGACGGTCGGGACGACCTTGATGCGACAGTATATCGGACCCCTGGCGAACTGGGACACCACGCACGTGCTGCCTCCGCAGTCGCTGGTCGAGCTCGTGGTGGCGTTCCAGGCGCGCTTTCTCGCCGCGATTTCTCGAGGGGACCCTTCCATGGCGATGGTAATGAACTCGCTTGTCCCATTCGACATCGAAGTGGCGCCACCCCGGTGGATAGGCGACAACATGGCGTATTACGGCGGCAATCCCATCTGCGCCCATGCCACGACGGGCCGGTCGTATGTCCAAATGCCGTTCTCGTTTGACGACACATGCCAATCCCAAACACCGTTTCACATATCGCTGGATGCCCCAGGCGTGGTGTTTGCCATGCTCTTAGCCAACATCACGGCACCGGAGAGCATCTTCGATGCCTGCTCGTGCGCGACGGCGGCGTTCACGGCAGCGTGCGAACAAATCCTCGCGACGGCACTCGCCCCACTGCCTGCCTTCCAGTCCACGTTGGACGCACAACTGCTTGTCGCTGCCATGCACGACATTGAAGTCGTCAACATCTCGCTCATGCAGATGGCCACCGTCAACGTGTCGAAGAACGTGCTGCTGGTGCAGCCCATCGTAGGCGACACGGCGTGGTCGCTTTTTGGATGGGCTACCTTGTTTGACTGGGTCGACGGCACACGGGAAGTGTTTACGTTTGAGGGCGACGCGGGGGCTCTCACGCTCATGTCTGACCGCAGTGACGACGTCCATGTGGCCGCGAATACACTCGAGCTGCCCAAGGCTGCATGTTTGTACTTTTGGACGGCGGTTGTGTGGGTGAGCGTCCTGGCGGGAGCAGTCATGTGCCTGTCGTTCGTGTATGCCGCCATGGACAAGTTTCAAATCGAGGGCCGCAACCTGTTCCAGTTCAATCGAGTGGTTGGGAGCGTCTGGATCGGCCGTCCGCTTCTCTTTGTGCGGGGGATCACGGCCATCATAATCGTCAGTACGGCCCCGGCCACGATCGTCCACGACCGCGTCACATCCTTTGTGCGCTATCATCGACCGTGGACGTCCCAGTTGCTCTTGTACAGCGAGTCGCTCTGGACTGTCTACGTCATGAATGACATCGTGTTGCCCATCACGACCCACCTGCAACTCGCCAAGGAAGTCGCGCCACTGAGCAGTGTCCTGGCGTTTGTGGGCACCATGAGTCTGGACATCCTGGCGCCGTATGAAGTGCAGGCAACGACCATGCTAGACTGCACGTACACGTCATTTCGTCGAGGGGTGTCATGTTCGAATGGCGAGATCAAATTGGGAAGTGGCGAACGGGTCGCGCACATTCTCGGTCTTCAACTCGCGTCTCTGATCGTGGCGCAGCTCGTCGTGGTCGGGTATTCGTGGCGGTACCCAAGTCGTCGCCCCCCGCGAACGGGGACTCTCAACCACGTACTCATTCCCGCAGCGACGGAAGCGTACTTTGTGCGGTCGGCAGGGTCGTCGGCGTCGTCGAGGCATCTGGACGCCGTCGCATGCGTGATGTCAGGGATGCTGCCATGGCAACAGAATTTGTTTGACTTTAAGATCTGGGCCACCGTTGAAAGGCACAATCAACACCGGCGCATGTCGTTCCTGGATGCCAAGTTCAAGCACCTGACGGCGGCCATGACGGAGCCACCCAAGTTTGGCCCGATGCACTCGTGGCTAGGGGGTGTCGGGCTCTTATACATGGTCACGTCGATCTCGGGGTCGTACGCATTTCTCCAGTTGACGCAGGCCGCGATGGCCAACGATATCTGGTGGGCGTTGTTCGACACAAACACACAAGTGCACTTGAGCAACTGGTTCAACCAGAATTTGCAACTTCGCAGCGTCGCCAGCAACGTGAATCTCACAGCACTTGGGCATGGAGCGCTCGCATTGACGACCAATACGTCGGCCACCGCCCTCCAAGTCGCCCCGTTGTATGCAAGCTCCGTCCAAGACGAAGTGAACTCGCTCGCTAACGTCATCCAGAGTCTGCGTCAACTGGAAACGTGCTCCATCCCGTGGGTCATGACTGCGTATTGCTATGTGGACTTTTCCAGGCGATGGGAGATGGCTGGCACGGCAGCGCAGCAGCGACGATGTGCCCGTGACCTGGGCAATGCGGCAGTGTACTTGGAATCGGCCCTTCGCAACACGGACTGGACCGAATTCGGTCGTTGTTGGGGCCATGCGTTCGACGTGGGGGTGTTTCAGCACTTGCAGTCGTCTCGGGATGGGCTCGCGTGGCTGTCAGAGACGCAACATGCCATGGCCACCACGTCCGTGCCAAGTGAAGTCGCAGTGTGGGCAAACGCAAACATGTCGAGCTACGGGACGCAGTGGCAGAATTACAAGAGTTTAGGTGTCGTCGAGACGTTTTCGATTCAAAACGCGTTTGGGTGGCAATATCCATTGACGCTCAAGTACTCGAACGGGTCGATGCAGCTCTTAGTACAGACGACGCTCAAGATGCAGCGGCCGCTAGCCCACGACTTGCTGGCAATCATGTCCAACTCGAGCCGAGTGTGTGGTCAGAGCCTCGTTCGGAGCAGCTCCGCGTTCGCCTACTTGAACGCGACTGTCGAAGACGCGCTCGTGGACGCAAGGCTCCTTGTGCCTCCACTGGGCGTGGGGTTTTCCCTGACGCGACAATTCCTCGGTCCATTTGGCTCGATCACCATGAAGCGCGTCGCGTGCCCGTTGCCCTTACGGGAACTGTACCAAAGCATCACGTTTGCCCTCACCGAGTTGCTCGCGTCCGACCAGGAAGCGCAGCACACCATGTGGCCCATCTACTCGTCGTTCACGGTGTCCCCTCGACCGAAAATGTGGAACTCGGTGGGTCTTGGCGGCGGAAACGTCCTGTGTGAATTCAACCCGGCCGAAACCACGACCAAGATCCCTGGTATCGCGTTCAGTTCAGCGGGCTCGTGCGGCCTGAATTTGCAAGAGTTTATCATCGGCGACACAAAGGTCCTTCTCGAAGCGCTTATCGCGGCGGGCAACGTCAGCGTCCCCGCCGTCGCTCAGCTCGAGATCCGCAACCCTACCAGCACACTTGCCGTGCTCCACGACTCGGTCGACCTCTTGTCGACGCACCTGGATCGAGGCACGGCCAACACACTGCACGCACGAGCCCAAACCGTAAAACACGTCGTTCGAGACGACGTTCGGCTCGCGATGGTCCAATTCATCCGTCGAGGGTCGAATGGACCATACAGTCTGAGCCACATGGTGCTTTTCAACGAGTCCGACGTCGATTTTGACGTGTACGCGTGGCTCTATGTGTTCAACTGGGTGCAAGGCGTGCGTGAGGTCGTGTCGTTTGAGGGCGACATGGACAACTTGACCCTCTTGTCGAGTGCGACAAACCTCTTGGACCTCGCTGTGAATCCCATGGAAGTGCCGTCGAATGTGGCGTACTACATCCGGTACTTGGTCCAGTACATCACGTTAGTCATGTTGTGTGTGGCGGCGGTCGTGTGCCTTTGCATCGTCGCGTTGCGAGGGCGCGTGGAAGCCGTCAACATGATCGTATTCAGTCGCCTTGCGGGCCTCGTGTGGATCGGACGGTCGTTCCTGTTTGTGCGCGCGCTCAGCGCGATCTGCCTCTTGTCCACGTCGACGCTGGTGCTGAAAAGACCGCTGGATGGACTCGTGTCGTACTTTGAGTCGACGCACCAGCCATGGTACATGGTCGTTCTCGCCGCCGGAGAGCTCAACTGGATGGTGTACATCATAAACGATGTCTTCTCGGTTGTGACGAAGCAGTACACGGCCAGTTATGCTCGATCGAGCTTCTTTGTCACGTGGATCGCGTCGGCAGTATGGGTGTTTGTTGCGCCACCGACTTTGTCCGTGACACTCGCGAGGAACTGCACGGCCGTGGCAATCGACTTGCAGGTCGTGTGCAGTAGTGGAATCGTGGAAATTGGTAGCGTCCGGCACTTTTATAGCCTCCTTGCATTGGTGGTCGCGTGCTGTGCTTTATGCTACGCCGCCGAGCGTGTGTGGCGGGCGAGGACGAAAACGGCACCACCTGCTCCATCCCAAGGATCGTTGCTGTTGTACGCGGCAGCAAAGCACCACTTTCGCACGGACAAGTGGGATTACATGGGCACGCAATACATCGACAAGGCGTCCGCGGTCCTCACGGGCATTTTGTCTGTCGAAGGGCATGGCGCGTTGTATATCTTCGACATCAAGACGTGGCGCGTGTACGTGATATCAATCCACGATATGAATGACCAAGCCACGGAAGCTCCGCTGCATCTTCGGCATGCGCTTCCCCTCGTCGAGTGACTTTTCATCGTTGCGAGAACGACGAATTTACTTGCATCGGACGCAGTTCTACGTTTTTCAACACCCAACGCATATAAATTTGGCCCACACTCCCCTCCAAGTGGGTTCTTGCTCCATGCTTCATTCCGTCAAAATCACCGAGTTCGCCGAGCGCCGCCAGACAAGGTAAACTGGCTGGGTCTCGCCCTCCACTCGGGGTTTGTTGCACGAGGACAAACGAGTCCGCGATATGCATGGACTTGGTTCGAAGAGGTTGTAAACGTACAAAGAGTACTCTCTGGCGTTTGAGTTCCTGTTGAGAGACTGCAGGACGATTCTTGGGCACGCAGGGCAACCGACAGCCCAACGCCCGCTTGATAACGACGATGATCGGCTGGAAGTGCGCGACCAGGTTCATTGTTATCAATCTGCCAAGAAATCGTTGTGCCCGTGGCCGTGCTCCCGACGGCGTCGTTCTTCCAAACGACCCTTGGAGCAAATGGTCACGTGAGCCTCGTGCTCGTCGAGCCTACACATGTGGGAATCGTTCAGCGAGACTGAATTTGCCTCTTGTGCCGCTTTTGTTTGTGTTGTAAAACTTTAACTCACGGTCCAGAAGGACAGACCCCACCAAGGTCGCAAGTTGGTCAAGTGCAGTCAATCGTTGAATTCGTGAAAGTTCTTTGAAAGGGAGTTGAATGCCACGTTCGCAGCCCCGTTGGACGTCGCCCAGTTGCTGACCGAAGTAAGTTTCAAACGTGCAAGCTTTTGCTCACTTTTCATGTTGCTTTAGTTTCGTAGTATCTCGAACCCCGGCATGTCGATGGCGGTTGTGATAAATTCTCCAGCGGCAGCAAGCAATTGAATCATGTACCTCATTCTTGTAGAAGTCCAGAAGTCGAACTTGGCTAAGTGCATGGAAGCGGTCGATACCCCTGCAGCGCTGACCCATCGAAATGACCCCCTGCGGCTTTTCGTTGATCGCAGTTGCTAATGCCTTCTGGATCATGTCTTGTCCCTGTAGGCTTCGGTATTGCTTGCGACAAGGTGTTATGGTCTACGGTTTCGTGCATGAAGTTCTCCGTGTCTTCGTCATGCTTGTGCATGTTGCCAGTGGCCTCTCCAGGCTTGTGTGAAGCTCATGCTCTTGTCGGCGCGGCTGGAGCGATAATCGTCCTGGGGACCCGTCGTCGCTCCATTGCCGTTGGCGGTCGGATTTTTCTATTGGAACGTCGGAGAAGACGCCACGAATGCTGGTACAGATATGCACGCCAATCAGATCGCTGAATTTGAATGAAACGGACTCGGATTGGCTAGTTGACACTCACCCTCGTCGAATTTCGACAGGCGACCATCATTCTCGAGGGCATATTTCGCCCACATCCGGACGTAAAACGCACTTTCGAGAACACCCTATTTATCCGGAGGTTCGAATACGTAGCACAAATTGATTTGACGTGTGGAAGACAAATGAGCTTCTCTCAAGGACAAGACTGGAGCGTGGCTGGATGGGACAAAGGCCGGAGTGGCGGCCGCATCGGCAACGAGTCGAAGGAAGCAGCCCTCAACCGTGCGCGTCGCTCTGGTAACGTTGTCACCGAGCTCAAGCACGGTGGCGTCGCCAATAAATCTGCACACGTTGCCACTGGCAACATGCGCAAGCTGGACGAAGACACGGAGAACTTCAAGCACGAAACTGTAGACCGCAGCTTGTCGCAAGCACTGCAGAAGGCTCGCATGGACAAAGGCATGACCCAGAAGGCGTTGGCGACTGCGATCAACGAAAAGCCGCAAGTGATTGGTGACTACGAATCTGGTCGTGCGATCCCGAACGGTCAAATCATCGTCAAGATCGAGCGGGCGTTAGGTTGCCGGCTGCCCCGCGCTCCCAAGAAGCGTCCAACGGCGTCAGAATAATCTGAATAATTATCGACATAGATTTTCAATGTGTGGAGGATGAAACCGCCACCAACGTTTCGTCCGGCACGCGACTTCCACGCTAATGCGATTCCTGCATGGTGCAGTCGTGGTGGCGCTGTCCATGGCTGGTATCGCCATGGACTGTCCCAGTTGCTTGTACCAGTCGGTCTCGTGTGGCAATCCAGCCTCCACCCAGCCAGTGTGCGACGACGTCGGGCTCATTCAGTCCGACGACGTCCTTTGCGACGGCATTGACTGTGTTTGCTCGGACGGATTTGTGTGCGCGTCGTTGCGTCTAGGGTGCCCAGGGGTTGTGCATGGGGGAAGTCGAGCGCGATGCCTGTCGCTAACTGGGCTGCAATCACGGTACGAAGCTTACCGCGCCATCGTCATGCCACCTGGCCCAGACACCTATCCCGCAACTAACCTTTCGTGGGTTCACTTCCACGACGACAACGACGACTGTGCGCTATCAGACGACTGCACCGCCATGCGCCAATTGCACGCATGCAGCGCGGTGCTGTGTGGCAGCGCAGTCATTGCATGGATGGAATTGCATGGCGATGAGCACGAGTATCGGGTGGTGGTCGAAGGCACGCTGGCCGACCGATCGGCTGGAATCTTTGCCGTGGCGGCACGATGGAATCCAAACATGAGACGACTGAGCTGCGATAGCATCACGGCAACCCCCATCGGCAAGCGGTAACCACTCATGGCTATGCCGCGCTCCAAACTCTGCTTCGTCACTCAACAAACGCTCGCTGCACTAGGTACACACGGCAGACCCGCGCCAATCCTGAAGAGTGCGGTGGTCGGTACTTGGACTTTTCGCCCCCAGTGGCATTCACAAGTGTTCTGCTGGACTCGGCGCGCCGCACGAGTTTGTATATCTGGCTCATCGTGTTCAGCACATTGGGCGTAGCAATTGCCGCCGTTGTTGGCGTTGTGTACGCTTGGAAATCATCGGGGCGACACCTCCAAGCGCCAACAATTATTCCGGCGCCCATGTCTGCCATCGTCACCGCAAAGCATTCGGCACTGCTTTGAATAGCAAAACATGTATATTTACAGAGTCGTGTGGACTGTGTCGAGTGTTACAGGTTCGCTGTCTTTCTTCCACACCATGAGTCTCTTCTGTACAACTCTCAGCAACACCTACAGTTGACTACGTTGGCGGGAAGCTCGGGAAGGTGGGGGCGCGATGGTACCTCGACGCGAGGACACTGGAGGTCGGCGGGAGTGAGCTGGGCAAGAATGCTCTTGAGCACGATGGGGGTCAGGATCGAATGGTCCTCGATAAGGATGCGAAAAAGCGAGAGCACACGCATCTCGGAACGGGTCATGTCGCCGGGGGTATCTTCGGCAGCCCGCAGCATCGCCCCAAACAAACTGACCAACTGCGGGATGTCCATAAACAAGTCAAAGCCCCCGACAAGCAACGACGTACTTTGCACATCTCAAGAAGTCGCCACTTTTCGTGGCGGAGGTGGCTCAAGGTCGCGTGTTTGTCCATGCGAAAGGAAGGCATGGTGGTGTCGTTGAGGCATGCAACGGTCAGCTTCTTCACATGCATGTCTTCTTGTTCGGCCCAGTGCATCGCTACAATGATCGACCGACCGGTCGTTCAGTGTCGATCAAGGCAATTCGAGTACCTAATGTGGCGACCAGCGTTTCGGTCAGGTGCTTTTGGTGCTCATTGAATGCGGTGGAGATGTCTCGAAGGCGATTCTTCTTCAACCCCATGCGGATTTTCAACCTGTTCCACCATACACTCAGTGGACAATGCCATTGCCTGCGCAAGATGCTGGACCTCTTATTCATGTTGAGCAGCAGCGCATCTTCGACGGACATCACTTTGTTGTTGGACCGGCCCCTGCTGCCATGGGAGAAGTGGACTTCACGTTTGTGTGTGGTGTGGAAGTGCGCTACGCACCTGAATGCTCGATCGAGCTCCAGGTCACTCATGTTGTGTTCGGTCTTGCACATGCGTTGTCCATCGTCCGTGACTGTATAGCAGATGCCACGGGGCGTCGTCACTGCCGCAGCCGCGCGACTGGTGGCCGGACGCGTGGGCAAAGCGGTCGTCTCGGGCATGGACGGTCGAGATGGCTTTACCGGGCGCGAAGTGTGCGGTCGTCGGAGAGGAGACGTCGGTAGCTTGGACACGGTCGGCTTGGGTACGTCTGCAACGTTCCTGTCGTCGAAGAACTGAAGCGCCGGCACGGCTGTGACGAAGTTCTTGCTAATGATGTCGAAGACGTTCTCCGACATGGTGGACATTTTGCTGTGTCGCATCACGAGGTTGGACGTGACGTTGTCTTTCAGCGCTTTATCGCGGCGCTGCTTTCGCTGGAGCCACAGGTGGGCCACTACGATGCATTGGTGACATGTGAAGCACCGAAGAGCGCCTTCCCCACCTGCGCGAAATGCGGTGAGCACCTTTTCGCTCATGTCAAGGGGGTTTCCGTGCTTTTGCCTGTGGAGCATCGCCGCTGCTTGAACGTCGCGGTAGCTCTTGCCGTCCTTTTTGCCCAATTTGTCAGACCGTTGGGTGGCTGTACGCTTGATCTTGAGTCCGCTGCGCCGTTTGTGGGCCCGAAATTTTGTGATGTTGGTCAACTTGACAGCAAGCTTCGGTGCAAGGCAAGTTATGAGAAGGAGGAATAACTACACAATCTCCCAGTACCCCAAAAACTGCGCGGGACGTGTTGCGAGGGTTGGGAGATCGAATGATGGGGAAGTCGGGTGTAGCGTCGTAGACATCCTTGGCTTTCTTGTCAAGGTAGCATCCGAGCGCCGCGATGGTGGCGTTGTTGCTCGTTTGAGATTCGGTCGTGCTGACTGTTGTGGTGTCGCTCGTGACCTTCTTTGCGTTCATTCTGGATGATGAGGTTAACTGATGTTGTTGATGTGAAAGACGATTTCCACCTTGCTCGAAGCACTCGGTTGTTGGAGAGGCGAACGTGATCTTGAATGACATCAAAACCATTCTTCGCTTGGCAGTTCCTTCCTCCTGGTTTTGTCGATCCGACGTGCATGATGGCAGCAGCTGCAAGTCACACGGAATGTGCCGTTTTGAAACGGTGTAGAAAGGGGTGAGATGATGAACCACGTGCACTTGTACTCAACTTAGCGGGCATGTCTGTACGTGCGCCACTTAAGGAGAAGTTGTTCATCACGCATGTGCGAGAGGTGGAGAGCGGGAAAGCTGGTGGGCCCGGCGGCCTCCCGGCAAGTGTGGATGGGTTTTGATGTGGACAACTGATCACGGTGAGATTTTGAAGTTAATCCGGAAAAATTCATGCGCGTTCGGATAACCTCGAAAGTGCGCGAAGTAGCAATGAACGCTACCCAGGCGGATGGACGGCCGCGAGAGGAAGGACACGACAACGACGGGTCGGACAGCGATCTCACTGTGATGGGTAGTTCCATGTCGTCCAGCGGGTGGGAATCTCCATGCTTGATGGAAAGAACAGAGGTGACGGTGACATCACCACGTCCCAAAGCCACTACGATCCAATTCGACGAGAACGAAGGACCGCTCATACTGAGTCAGCCTTCCCCGATACCCAATTGGTGCCAGGACTCTCCTGAGCGACGAGGTACGCATAAGCATGTCGAGGGAACCTAGAACATAGTCACCCTCGTGAATTAGAGGCAGATCGTGAAGTCAAACAAGACGACTCCGACGACCACAACTTGACTCGTGATTGCAATCTTCCAAACATTCAAAACTACTCTAAACCTCTACCTTGTTTGCGTGAAAGTCCAATTTGCGATCAATTCGACAGTCCTCATCAAGCGAATGCCTCATGCAACGGCAGCATCACGTATATGGTCAAAGAGGATCCGCGTCTAACATCTGCGACCAACTCGACCTTACCAAAAAGATTGAAGCATCTTCGTTCAGCAGCGGTCGGCGAAGAGGGCATGAGTGTTCCCCTGGAGTTGTCCCCAGCGTCGCAATTGTGTGTGCTTTCTCAGATCGGTGACCTCGGTGCATCGTCAACATCATGGAACGCTCCATCACAACCCAATCCACGTTCTGTCATTCCCGTTCGCACAGATCCAGAGTTTCAGCAGAAGGAGCCCCGACGATCCCAAAACTCCTATGGAAAGCGACTCATATCCCAGGCAATTAGTTGGGACACTTGCAGCGGTATTGCATGACCGCCCTGTCCAACACCCCCATCTCCATCTCTCTTGATTCGATGGATAGAAGAAGCGTTCAATGGCGACACGAGTGACGGGGGCAATTGGACGTTTGAGGAACTATCAGACAGCGACTTTGACTGAATTGAACCCTATCACATTCTTCAAAGGCTATCCACTCGAAATGAGGTGGCAATTCACGTCATTCTCAAAGGCGCATGCAGTCAAGGTAAGGTCTGAGGCAAACCTGATAGGGAGATGTCGGCTGCGCTTCGACGGCTGGAGAATTGAGGGGTCGTAACCGGCAAAGTCCATGGTATGAATCGGTTACCCGAGCGCATCCAAAAGAACCATTCGTGAACCGACACATTCGTCAAGATGACCAAGACAGAACGTATCAACCTTTCTACCTCGCGTCAGCGAGAATTGCCGCAATATGGGACGGCCACTCCTTTCGAGGATATCCCGCCTAAAATCGTTTCTCGCAATATCCTGTCCAAAACTGCAATCGTGGGTGGATCACTTTTGGTCGTCGGGTGCTTGGCTGCAGTCAGTCGATCCTTGCCACCCTCAACTCCCGCACAATCGGCAACGGTGAGCCCACGTCTTCCAGCTGATCCATTTGCTTCCTTCCACGAAGAAAGCCGGTCGTATCTTGATAAGTCGGTCGACCCGTGCCAAAACTTTTATCAGTACGCGTGCGGGGGATGGCTCAAGACGGCAACCATCCCGGACGACGCCACCAGTATTGACACGTCATTTTCAATCGTGTCTGCGGCGAATGCTGAGATCATCAACGACATCATGACCAACCGACCCCCCTTGATCGATCCGCTGTACCAGTCGTGTTTGATTGGTGAAGACGTTGACCCCAACGCGATTCACGCGATTTCGCTCAAGCTCGAACATTTGGCGAATCTGAAGAGCGTCGACGACGTCCTGGAGTACGCAGGGCAACTTTACGCGCTCACTGACACAAAATCGTTCTTCGATGTCAGCGTCGAAGCGGATGCCAAGAATGCATCGAGCAACATCTTAACCATCGGCCAAGGAGGCCTCACGTTCCCAGCAAAAGAGTATTACACGGACAAGCACAAGAGCACCAAGTACTTTTCCCTTTTCGTCACGTACGCGCAAACCTTGGGCCACATCAAAGCATTCCCGAACCACAACGTGTCGCAGTTTGCCCATCGAATTCTAAACCTCGAAGAGTCGTTCGCGAATGTATCCGAGTCGAGGGCCGAGCAACGAGATCCATGGGCGCACTACAATCCCGTACTTGTAGCCGACCTTCCGGTCAAGTACCCTCACGTAACCAAGTACTTGCAAGGGGCAGGAATTTTCAACCGGCTCGTTGAAACGAATGCATCGGTTGTGGTGGAATCGCCAACCTTCCTCCACAACCAAAAGCAGCTCCTCGACGCAATCCCCGACCTGCAGATTGTCAAAAGCTACGTGAGTTTCCACCTCATCGATGCACAAAGTCAAGTGCTAGGCGACACGTTCCGTCAAGCCAACCATGAGTTCCACGGCGCGCTGCGAGGCATCGTTCGCAAGCAAGAGCGCAAAGATTTTTGCTTTTCCCTGACGCAGTCGCTGCTTGGGGACGTCGTTGGCAAGTACTATCTAAAGCGTGTGTGGGACTCCCAAACGAAGAACGCCGCAAAGACATTGATCCAGGAGATTGAATCGTCCATGGACTCTGTGTTACAGAACGAAGTATGGCTGGACATCGCCACGCGAGAGAAAGCATTGGAGAAGCTCCACCACGTGTTCAATTTGGTTGGTGGTCCGGACGACATCCCAGAGCTTTCATTCAACATATCCGCGACCGACTTTTGGTCGAACGTGATGCATTTCAAAGGATTGAAGTTTCAATCGAAGGTCGAGAGCATTGGCAGTGCTGTCGACCACAAGGGATGGGGTATGACCGCTTCGACCGTCAATGCGTACTACGAGCCCACTGAGAACAAGATGGTGTTTCCAGCTGCGATCATGCAGCAACCGTTCTACAGTGCCCGGCATTTGCCAGATGTGGCCAACTACGCTCGAATTGGAATGATCATGGGCCATGAGCTCACGCATGGCTTCGACGACGAAGGACGGAACTTTGACAGCGACGGCAACATGCACGTTTGGTGGAGTGCGAACGTCAGTCGCACGTACGATGAGAAGACCAAGTGCCTTGCAGACCAGTACTCGTCCTTTGACGTGCTCACCCTCGATCGAACGAAACGGATCGGTCATGTCGATGGTCGCCTGACGTTGGGTGAAAACATCGCGGACAACGGTGGTCTCAAACTTGCATACCTGGCGTACTTGCATTCGAAAAGAAATGTCACGCCTGTTCCCACACCCGAGCAAAGGCAAGCCGACGCGAAAGCGTACTTTTTGGCGTTCGCCCAGGGCTGGTGCGGCAAGTACACGGACTCGTACGCCGAGCTCTTGCTCACGTCGGACCCGCATTCCCCCAACAAGTGGCGTGTCAACGGCCCGATCATGAATTCACAGGCGTTTGCCGATGCGTATCAGTGCCCTGTCGGAAGCTCAATGAACCCCTCGAAGAAGTGCGTTGTGTGGTAAAATTGAGCATTCCTGGAGTGCCACGTAATAGACTTGATATTTGTATAATCTCAACGAACCCTAATGAACGATCCCATCCGGTGATCCACCCAATCCCCGAAGACTTAGTCACATGGGGCGCCGTTATCCGGAGGAATACACCACCACGTCATTAAAATGTTTCGTCAGGCGGTGTGCCGCCAGCTTCTGAAACACCCGCTACGAAGTTGCTCCGCGACGTGGTCAACAGGTCCCCGTCTTTTCCGAGCGCCTCAAGTCCTCCCTACAGACATTCGAACCCAGCATCGCACAATGAAAGTGTACACCAAGACTGGTGACAAGGGCACGTCCCAACTCTTTTCTGGCGAACGTCGCCGAAAGGACGACGCCGTGTTCATGGCGCTCGGCGACACGGACGAACTGAACGCCCAGATTGGTGTTGCATTAACACAATTTGAACTGCTCGGCATTGAGACAACCCTGCATCCAGGCGTGGAGTTTCAATCGCGCCTGGAGGAGATTCAGTCGAGACTGTTCGACGTTGGCGCAAGCGTTGCGACACCTTTGAGCTCCGCTGGCCAAAGTAAGATTCGCCGCGCTGAATTCGAACCGTCGAATGTGACTGTCTTGGAAACCTGGATCGACGAAATGGATGAACATTTGGAGCCTTTGCGCAATTTCATTCTGCCCAGCGGTGGTGGCCTGGCGTCTTGTCAACTCCATGTCGCTCGTGCCGTGTGCCGCCGTGCCGAGCGCCGCGTGGTGTCCATCGGAGGCGACGACGTTGATCCAGTTGTCATTCAATATTTGAATCGATTGAGCGACTTTCTGTTCGTTGCCGCCCGGTTCGTCGCGTTCTTGGAAGGCAAATCCGAGACCATTTGGAAGAAGCAAGTAAAACCAACGTCGTAAACTAACTACTGTTCTTGTGTACACGGAATGATCGCAGCACCACGAGTTCTAGAGGCTTTGACTCGTCGCTACACCAATTTCAAGGAGAGGTGGCTGCTGTCGAGACGTGCCTATCGACGACGTCGTCGTGGTCGCTACGAGTGCTGAGGCTAGTACTAGAGAGTTGGAGTTGAATGCATACAAAATCGGAGCTGCGGCTTCTTCGCTGCCGCCACTCCCATTGTTTCACTTTGCCAGTTACGACCGACATCAAGGTGGTGCAGTCAATGGCGTGTTCAAGCTGCGGCCGACAAGGTTCCCGATTGGGACGTTGTAGCAATGCCCACGACGTGCCAGGAATCATTTACCCGTGTCTTGGACCCATTTGAAGTTTACATACCACCGCAGCTGCCGCTTGGATGCCGAGGCGGTTGGTGGCGGCACCCGTCGACGGCAGAGTGTCCGAAAGACGGACAAGAAGTCTATCTGACGACGGCCTCTATCGCACACGAACTAACCCTTCGAGCATCACGCGTCAGCTGCGTTGTGCGGAACAAGCGACCACACGTAACGTGATGTTGTCGTTGAAGAGTTTCTGATTGAACGTCGCCTTGTCCATGTCGCCGCCGTTCTTACAAACGAAAACGATGCATCGTTGGCTGCACGATTTTCACTAGTACTGAGCTCAGGGTGTGTATCGAAGGGGCAGTGGCCAGCCATCCCGGTCCACCTGATCTTGGTCTTGAAGAGTTCGAGATTGCCGTCCGGTGTTACCCTGGTTCAACTTCAACTTCAGCCGTTGTCATGCTACTCTACCCAAGGGCGCGATGCCGACGGGTTGTGGCTTGGTGCTGCGGCGAAGATGTCGCGTTTGCCTTCGCCCAAGCGATCGTACGAATGCGCCGTAGCCGTCGCCATCTCTCGTCGGCGTTGCCATGCTGGTGCCGCCTCCTTTCGACCGGGTCAAAATATGGCTCGTCATGTTATCCATATGTACGCGTGACTGTCTGATTTCAAGTCGAAGATCGCCACGTCGATCAAATTCGAATTTGTGGGATGCTGCGCAAGAAGACAGCAGACGTGGTTGTCGTGGGCGCTGGCGTCGCCGGATGCTCTGCATACTTTGGCCTGGCCAAGCGCAATCGCGCGGCGAACGGTGCCGCGCCGTCGACGTTCAAGCCGCTTCTCTTGGATGCGATTGGGCCCATGTCTCTGACGAGTGCTCGCGGCACGTACCAATACCGCAACTGGTGGCCGGAAGATGGCGACGAAGCCATGATGCGGCTCGTGTCGCGGTCCATTGACATCATGGACGATGTCGCGTCCGAGATCGACTTGAATCGTAATGGATACCTTTTTGTCACGCGCGACACGAAGCGCATCGACGAGTTCAAGAAGCAAGCGCTGCGCAATGCACAACTCGGCGGCGGCGACTTTCGTGAGCACCACGACTTGACCAACTACAACCCGTCGACCAAGGCAGAAGACAGAATGGACGGCTGCGATTTGATCTGGGGCCAAGACAACATTTCCAAAGTGTTTCCGACTCTGAAAGGCGCTGACGCCCTCGCGGCGCTCCACGTGCGTCGCGCGGGTTCCTTGAACCCTAAAAAGCTGGTGCGGATGCTGCATACACGTCTTCCAACACGTCGCTCAATCGGTGCATAGGCTGCGTATCAAATGTCGCAAGTCAAGGCATTCTGTCCAAACGCTGAAACCCAACGAGGGAAAATGATCGACATCCACTCGTCGGGCGGCCGCATTACTGGCATCACGGTCGGGCTCCCGAACGGCGACAAGGAGACAGTCGACACGCCGTCGCTTGTGCTGGCCCCTGGACCAATGCTTCAAGAAACCCTGCGGATCCTGCGGGAGAAAGAATTGTTTGACACTCCTGAGCTCAAAGTGCACCACGAGCTGCATGCTCGCGTGATTTTCGACGACCCCATGCAAATCGCAACGTCGTCGTTGCCCTTGACATTCAACGCCGACCCCTTCGACCGCCTCCCGGTATGACCGAGTCCAGACAAGCCCACTCGTGTGGCGCTGCGTGGAAAACGGACGATGATATTGATCCGACATGGATTAGTTTTCCAAGGAAGAGCTGGAAGCGAATCCGTCGGATCCGCTCCACAACGAATCGTTCCCAGGAGGTAACATGCCACGACCGGAAATGTCGCCTCAAAACGTCGTGCTTGCATGGCGTAGGCGTGCACGTCCGCCCGTACCTCGATGGCAAATCGATGGGTGTGTGGACTTACGACGTGAACTTTGTCGAGCCAGTCTTTCCCCTGACCAAAGTGATCGATCCCAGGTCACGACCCCTTCCATCGAGTCGGCGGACGTTGGGCTGACGTGCCATGCTCTTAGATACGGCGAGATTTGTCTGCGGGGGCTGTCGCGCTTGTTTCCCCAGATTACGTCGTACGTGACGGACCCGCACATCATGGCGACTCTCGACGTAAGGCAGTCAGCATGTCCTTCGCCGTCATGTTGACACCGATCGTTTTCCCCAGGTCGACGGCGGGTATTACTGCAAAACCCCCGACAACATTCCGATCATTGGCAACACGAAGAACGGCGTGGACGGCCTCTTCTTCCAAGCAGCCATGACTGGCGTCGGCCTCATGTATATATACACACGACAGGAAATGTTACGGTAGCCTCAACCGATTTGTTTGTAGGTCGAGTGCGGCGGCAGGGGAAGTCTTGGCCGGAGCCGTCATGGGCGACTTCGCCCCTGGGAAACCAGTGGACCCGGCGCTTCCATACGCCTCGTATGCGGCTGCGTTGTCGCCGAACCGATTCGACGATCCTGCGTACGTTGCGTCGTTGTCTGGAGATCGCCAAACGAGCGGTCAAATGTAGTGCATCGTCAGATTACTTGGAGAATACACACTGGATAGCAAAACTCGTGGAATGCTCTCTGCGCCGCGATTGTTTGCTTGGATGTCTCGTGGTGGGAGTCGGGGCGGCTTCGTGGTGGGAGACGGAACGTCGTCGTGATCCATGCAGCAGCCGCAGTTTGATGTCATCGAACGATTGTGTGTCTGTGTTGATTGTTTGGCACTTGTCTTTAGCGCTGAATGAGGCTGTTGACTCGCTGTGGCGCCGACAACAGCTCTGCACCCTCTGGCATTCCTCGGCTCCTGTAGCTCAGAGCGTTCTTGCGACTGGAATGGCTTGGCATGACTTTTCTTTTCGTGATGCAACAATTGCCACCGGAGCGCTACAGTAGTAGTACACGAACGTGATGAGGTGTACGATACTTGTACACATTGCAACGTTCGAAAGACCTACACTCACATTTAGTGCTGGGGGATATTCTGAATATCATCGAAAACGTCCTCTTTTCGGCCAATAAAAGCTAAATGAAGCAATTCTCTTTTATTTATAGATTTTTTGGAAGTACTGATGGGCGAGAGTGTTGGTCGCGGTCAACCTCAACACACGGCACCACACATTCGATTCAAGTGCCGCTCTCACATGTCGTCGACCTGCCCTGTGATCGATATCGGCGTGAACGTCCTCAACAGACAGTTCCAGAAGGACCTCCCGCGAGTTCTCAAGCGCAGCGCCGAAGAGAATGTGCACACGATCATTGCCACGGGGACCGACATGAAGGTGAGTGAGCGGTCGATTGCGTTGATCCGCAAACGACGAAACATCCCGTTGCCTCGGCTTTTTTGCACTGTCGGGATACATCCGCACTCAGCAAAAGATGCTGTTCCAGATTTTGCAAAGCGACAGACGGACCTCATCGAAACAAATCGCGATGTCGTCGTGGCGGTCGGTGAATGTGGATTGGACTTCAATCGGGACTTCTCTCCCCGCACCGTGCAAATCGAAGTGTTTCGCCAACAAGTTCAAGTCGCATGCGACCTCCACTTGCCCCTCTTTTGCCACGAACGTGAAGCCCACACCGAATTTCTCGACGTTCTCGTCCCGTTTCTTGAAACGGGGAAATTGCAAGCCTCACAGGTCGTTGTCCACTGCTTTACTGGAAATGCTGCTGAGCTCAAACGATACGTTGGACTGGGGTTCTCTATCGGGCTCACCGGCTTCGTGTGCATGTCTCGACGCGGCTTTGAATTGCGTCAGGTGATATCCATGATCCCCTTGAGCCAGCTCATGGTCGAGACGGACGCCCCGTTCATGCACCCCAGCCAAGCAAAGCAGCGATGCGAGCCTCATCACATCCACGCTGTAGTTCAAACAATTGCTGAATGCATGGGTTGCCCCGCTACCGACGTCGCTGCAGCCACCACTGCCAATGCCACGCGATTCTTCAAACTCGATGAGGCCGTGTTTCGCCGTGCTCACTCCGCTCCACGTCTATCCACAGCGCAGTCGTACCCCCCCGCACCCCCACAGATTCGTCTTGCCCCGTCTAACGGAAGCTATATTTCTGTGGACGGTTCGACGCTGGAAGGGGGCGGCCAAATCCTTCGGCTGGCGTTCCCGCTCGCTGCGTTGCTTGGCAAAGACATTCAAGTCCACAGCATCCGTGCCGGCAGACCGAGGCCAGGCCTTGCCAATCAGCACTTGTGCGGTCTCAATTTGATCGACTCGTTGAGTTGGTTGTGGAATCTCTCCGGCCACGAGTTGCAATCGACAAGGGTGTCCCTGGCGCATTCTGAGGCAGGCGGCGCCATCGTATTCAAAGGATCGAAATTCCACGCGGCCATGGATACAGCGGGAGCTGTGACCTTGGTGCTCCAAGGGGTGCTCCCTCTGTTCGTCTTGTCAGATCAGCCAAACCCCATCGAGTTGACCCTGGTCGGCGGCACCCATGGGAAATTTGCACCCACCGCAGACTGGTTCGAACTGGCCTTTGCGCCCCTCTTGCAGCGCATGGGAGTTTACTTTGACATGAGAGTGAATCGCTGTGGGTTCGTTCCGCGCGGGGGAGGCCACGTCACCGTGATCTGCCCAGGCGGGGCTTCGTTGCCGCTGCGCCCGCTGTTGCTGGACACCCCGTCCCGACTAGTGCAGCATCTCGTGTGCCGTATCATTTGCGCCACCGATACCGATGGCCGTGCCACATGCGCAGCCCTTCGCAAGCAATTTCGATTTGCGTTTGGTGTTGGAACCAACGTCGACTGGACGGAAGAAGTCGTTGTGGACGGGGGACTCCAGACCAAAAATGGCTCGAGTGGGCCATACGTGCACGTCACGCTCTTCCTGGGCAACGGCAACATCCTGACGGCAGGAGGACACCCGTCCAAGTCTGTGGACGCGGCCGTGGCCGACATCGTCGCCGAACTGGATCGCGTGTGGGACGGTGATGCGTGCGTGGACGAACACCTGGCTGACAACATCCTTGTGTACATGGCAATGGCGCAAGGAACGTCGCGGCTGCGCATTCCCCTGGAAACTACGAGTCAGCATGTTGAGGCTGCGATATATGTCATCTCGTTGATCGCGAGAGCTCGGTTTCATGTCGAAACCTGTTCCAAGAGTCGACTGGTGACGTGCCATGGCATTGGTTTTCAACCCATGACGGAATAAAATTTACCAAGCGCTAGTGAATACGGCATGACCCACCGGCATGTTTGTCAAATTGCCAGTGAAAGGTTCGTCGGCAGCAGTCTTCGCAGGGACTTGACAAAAACTTCCATCCACGGTTGTAAATCCAAAGTTCATCGCTTGAACATCGAAATGTAGCATTTGCATTGCGCGAACAAATCAAACATCAAGCAGCATGCGCAGTAGGGTCATCTTCCTTCGCCTTCGGTGCCGTTGCAATCTACCTGCGACGGCGCACCATACATGAAGTGATCATCTTGAGCTTCCACAACATCTCGTAGTGTACGTACAGCACAAAGGAGAGCCCAAATTCGTTACAATTCTTTTTTACTGTAGTATACAGTGATCGAAATAAAGATATGCCAGGCAGGTTTTTTCTCAATAGAAGGCATGTCGAGGGCATTCGACAGTACAACGACTATATTGTTAGCCTTGTGCTATCATTTTAGAGCATAGGTGTGACCATCGGAACGGTTTATATCACTTCCTTTGTATTCTAGAGCCATGAGACTAAAATTGTAGAAGAAATAAAGATATGACACATTAAAGAGGCACTCATTTAGTACTTGATTTTACGACCTTTGCTCGCCACAACTAAGTCGCATCGCTTCGGCATCCCTGCCACAAGTTTCTTGAGCAAAGAGATGTCGATCTCGTCCCAAACTTGGCACACACAGGCAATGAGGTCAGCCTTGGTCGAAAATTGACGGCGCCCGTAGTCGTAGACCTTCCGGGACATGATTCCACAGAGGTTTTCAATTGGATTCAAGTCGGGTGACTTCGCAGGCCACTTGATCACGTCCACCTTGACTTCAGGCTCCTTGAACCACTCCAAAACAGCACCTGCCGTATGGATCGAAGCGTTGTCTTGTTGGAATTGGTACTCATCCTTGTGCTTCCAGTGCGCGAAGGGCAGCATAAAGTCCGAAATCGTATTGATATACGACTCCTTTTTTTGCTTACCAGTCAAGAAGGCCAACTCTGTTTTGCCGCGACTGCTAAATCCCCCCCACACCATAACACCCCTACCGCCATTTTGACGCTTGGCATAGTGCTCGCGACGCCCGTTGAGGTCGGCCCAGTAGAAACTGAACCCGTCCGGCCCGTCCTGGTTCCACTTCTTTTCATCTGACCAGATGATGCCGAAAAACTTGGCACCCCAGTCGCGTGTCTCGTTTGCCCATTCGACGCGTGCTTTTTGATGCGATCGCGTCATCATTGGTGCGGAAAGACGCTTCTTGAACTTGAGCTTGCCGCTCTTGCTGAGAAGTTGACAGACACGGCGTTGTCCGACGGGTAGAGAATGATTCTCCACCAGCTCAGCCGCTGTGTACTTGCCAGTGCGGGCGGCTCGAATCATTCGGCTGTGCAAGGCATGGCTAACTTTGGACAGTCGTCCGAGCGAACGTGCGACGCCGTATGCCGATGGATTGCTCAAAAACGCTCGTATACAACCGTGGGAGCGTCCGAGCTCTTAGGCATTGTAGCTGGTGCTCCGATCCTCGCGGCGCAGGACTAGAGCTTCCAGCTTCTCGTCATCGGTGAGATGTTCTCCCCTCGGCATGGCTAGGCTGTCTACGAGGTTGGTTTGCATGCATCAGACGTTTGTGGACATGTGTGATGTCATTTAGCATACACTTGAGTTTGACTGCACTGCAAAAAAGAAGAATGACCGAACCTGTCATATCAATATTTCTCGCGGGATATTGTCGTTTTTGGTGAAAACTGGACTTTTCACTTCATCGTAGCAAACAGTGAGTACATCGCACACTATT
>NW_008580147.1:1710165-1712222 GCF_000520115.1 Aphanomyces invadans
CAAAGAAGTGTGTGGTGTATACTGGCTAATCGCGTGCAAATCGGCGGTTGCTCCATTCCCCTCCAAGTCATGCTCGATACCCTTGAGACAACGCACAAACCAGCCAAATGGGCCACATGTAAAAGTTGGTTGTCATCACGTCATGAGCGTTAGAAACGTGGGCATCAGCTTCAACTGCAGTAACCGTGACATGGTCATTCGTTTTGGAGCTCGGAAGCTGACGACATGTGGACGCCCGCTTCCGATCTGCGAATACTCGGATTACTCGCATCTGTATTGGATCGACCTCACGTTAACCTCAGACAACCAACTTGGCGACATCTGGACATACTTCGCGCACTAGGTAAGCCACTGGTTATGATCATGTACTCAACAAGGACTCAACTGATCCCGCCACATCACAATACGTATTGCTACGAGAGATCCCCCTTGTGCTCAATGTTTGCACCCAATGACTCCGTCTGTGAACTCTATGTACGCGGACTGATCCCAGCACGACTCGGGCTTCTTCGCATCGCACGTTGTAACAAAGATGTACCTCCAAGTCTTCAAACTAAACATGCGCAACTACTGACCGCCATCAGAACAGGAACACCCACTGTGTCGCCCTCCTCTCCGGACACGCTTCCATTCCATGCTTAAAACACCCTTGCGCCGACGATGCAACCACTCTTGCCGGCGTGATTGTCACTCGCATGGACTCCAGTGGCTCATTTAGGGAATCAGACGACACCGACACCAATGACCCGTCCTCCGAGAATGACGATATGAGTCGCTTTAGCAGGAATGAGGAGTCTTTCGCACCCATTCGAACTGTACACGAGACCCCCCTCGACGAGAGCACCTCGCACGCATCGGTCAATGGACCTACGGTCTGTCTTCACTCAAATATCATTCACGCATCATGACAGGCTGGTACATACGCCTATCGTGATCCCCGTCGACTCACCTATTTGGTTTCGGGCGACTTTCGCGTTGTTACACGTCCAAGGCGCCACCTACTAGTGAGATTCACCATGCAGAGTGCCTTGACGGCGATATCGCAGAACATCACGGAACAGTAGCATGCTCATTTCCCACCTCATACCACGTGTTTGAAGTTCTTCCAGACGCACATGACGACTTCGACCGCTTCTTCGTACCGAACGTGTCGGGGACTTCATTTAAAGACTCAGATCGTTTGACTCGACGTCCAATCTCACGATTGGAAATCTTCTCGTGCTTTCAGGCCAAAAAATTGGCCCATTTCGATGACGATGAGCATGGAATCCTTTGGTATGATTCGCGGTTGATCAATTTGTCGTGATTCGTGCCACGATGTTGCCAATTGTTTTGCCAATTCCACGGACCAATTTGCTTCTATGCTGAAAGTTCTTTAGAAAACGTCAAAAAAACACGATTTACATCGCAGTGCGTATACATAACATTTCCGATGCCTCAAACTGGGTGAATTCAATCATCGTCCTATATGTTGTCAAATTCAAGAACATTGGCTGAAGACTTTGTTCGTGGAGGGATATTTTCACTTATCAATTTGCTCGCTCCTGCACAGCCCCACTGGCATCCCGATAAACCAGAAGTTCCCAACCCGCGCACCGTTCCCGCCAATTGTATCACATCTCGCACTCATGGTCGTATCTGCCGACCAATTGTCTGCCGATATCTCTCTTTAGAACGTCGCAACCGCCGATCTCACTTGCTGGCTCCTGCCATGCTTCTCGCCGGCACTCCCAACCTCAACCATCCTATCGCGCCGCCGCCGGTCGGTTTGATGCCCCTAGGACCACGAATAAGTGGACAAGCTCTTATGGAGCCCCTGGACCCACTGAACACTCGATCTGGCGATGGCAACATGGACATAGGATTGGACTCGTCGTTGGCCGTTGGTTGTGTTGTTGCCCTAGGGCCACGAAAGTGAGTGGTCAAGCTCCTCTGGGGCCTCTGGGCCCACTGAACAATCGATATGGATATGGCCGTGGTAAAACCGCTGCGTCAGCAACAGTCATCCCGGACAAGGCCGAAGTCGATGTCAACTGACGTGCCTCATGGTACAGTAC
>NW_008580147.1:1724820-1726111 GCF_000520115.1 Aphanomyces invadans
GGTCCGATGCCACCTTGTTGCATTGGCAGCGCCACCTTTGGACGACTACCTACTCCAACGCTCCATGGTTTTGTATCAACTTCAGTCCATCAAGCCATATTACAGTACAACTGGTTGCTGTCCATCCTATGGACAACTACGTGGTGCCCTGCTACTCCGCCAAGTCCGGCCGAGCGGCAACTCCGAGGCGTCTCTATCAACGCTAACGGCATCAACCGACTGCGCCGATCACACTTTTCTGCACTGGCCAACAAGGTCTTTCTCATCGCTCTTCAAAAAACCAAGTTCACATAGACCAACCTTCACAATGCCACTCATTTCTGGAACACCACCGATGCACTGGGCAGCGCATTTTGGTCGGGTCTTCACTCCCAACTCTACAATGGACACAAAAGTGTCGGTTTGCTCCTCACCAGCGCTTGCCCCATTCAGCATTCAGTCAATGTCACACGCCCTTTCGTCTCTCGTGCATCACCGCTCGTGAACAGATACCTTGCTGTCCAAGGTACTCTGAACGATACACTAATCTACTTCAACGTCCTCAACGCACCTGCTCAACCACACGAACAGCCCCGCTTTCATCAAGCCTTACCACGCGACTTCCTAGCCGATGCAATGCACATTGTCTGTGGTGATTATAACACAGTGCTTGTCCTACTTGACAGGGAAGAAAACAAACCTCTGACATCAGACTCATCGCGCACTCTGCTTATGGATTGGCATGTCGCCCTGCAGCTGGCAGACCCCTGGAGCATCCAAAATCCAACTACAATGGAGTTCACAAGCCCCCAATCGAAACGGCGCACTGACATGGTACTCATGAGCTCTCACATGTTCGATAACAGCATCGGACACATAATCCATGCACATGAAATGAAGTGGCATCGCTCAGACCACATTTCGATCATTTTTGATATTGCCACCTGGTCACCACATCATGTTGCCTAGCCCTGACGTTGTCCGACCTGGCTGCTGCAACTGCATCAAGGTTAAGATCACTTGCGCATCAGCTTACAAGACCTCATGAACAAACTCGCAACACCCTCGTTACCCAATTACAATGCGGGATGCCTTCTCGACGAACACAAGCGCTCTGACAGCATCTACCCCCGCGATGCCTCCGCTACGCACCGCAACTCCACCCAACGGAAACTGACAGCTCTGCTCACTGATGAGAGACTGAAAGCAGCCATCTCAAGCACCAAGCCATCGCAAGAAACCAAGCAAGCACACGCAGAAGCCCAGACGCTCTATGACAAGTACTGTGCTTCGCTTCAAGAATCACAGAAAC
>NW_008580147.1:1734279-1736818 GCF_000520115.1 Aphanomyces invadans
CAAGTCCATGCTACCCGAATTTCGTGACCTGAAATTCCGACTTCAACATAATGACTTGGGATTCCTTTACAAGCACTCCTGGCGTTCTGGCTCAATAACCTGCGTCTACGGATGCGAAACAACAGAGGATGCCGAACATTTATTCTGGGACTGTCCGTATGCTCAACGCGCATGGCAGTATTAACTTGCACCGTTTGAAGACATCAAAAGCAAGCTACACTGGCAAGATATCATGTTTACCGATTCAATCAGCATCAACGCGGAACACAAGACAACCTTCCAGGACAGCTTCCTTTTCCTTATGCACTTCATCCAGGCGAATTGCCTCCGAAGGCTCTGGGTTCAACGCAACCTCCTTTACGATGAAGCCTTTCCAGACACGCTGGCACTGAACGCTGAGATTCAAGCATACCTATGGCTGCACATACAAGCTCATATCAAACGTATCGACGGACCCGACATACAGAAATTCAACAGTTTTTGTTCACTACTGCTAAACGGCGGTACACCATACCAAGCCTTTCTCCCAGACGCTGTTACCCCAACCGACCCGCCTGGCACAACCCCAACTCAACACAACCATATGCCCGTTCGACATGGTCAACAACACAACCGGCCGCCTCAAACAATCTCATCCAGCTACCACGTCACCGCCCGTGCCCACGTACTTGCCGTTTTCACTCCATCACAACGGACAACAATCAAGCCACTTCGACTTAGACGAGTTACGCTCAACATCCCTTTGCCTACTTCAAGTCCAAGCTTCATAAGGTCAGTTTCTAACTTGCATTTTTGCCGACCATACCCCTGACAACAATGACCACCGTCTTCGACACGACTCCAGAAGCAACCAGAAGTCAGCGTATTTTTTGCTTAAATTTTGGGTAAAATAACGCCGCAGAAGCTGCCGCTTCCGCGATCGGGTCCACCAAGTCAAAGCATTTACACTTCAACTCAAAGAAAACAACCTCAGCAACCGGTCAGCGCGTCCGCCAACCCATTGTGTCAACAGTTGCGCCTCCGATACCAAGACACACCATCAACTACGAACTGTGGCGCGTAAGGCACGTTTGAAGAATATATAGCTACTGCACAGTAGTTGCCTCTCGGCGGTTTCAAGCAAGCCCCCTTTTTCGACGAACAGCAGTCACCCACTCTCGGCTTCCGTCGACTCAAGTCACCACTTCATCGTCGATAGACAGTCACCTGCCAATTGCTTCCATCAAACAAGCGGCATCAATCAGCAGCACCGCGATTGCTCACAATACTACCAAGATACCGCCCCCATGGATGCACATACTCAAGATCCAGCAGATGCCGCAGTCCTCCCACAGCCCTGCGAAAGGCACAAGAAGAATCAACTGCTGAAGCTTGGGCCTCACCAGTCACCAGACGTGCACACGCCAATACCTCTCGGCTAGCATGCTTCCATCAGCGTCTTGCCCCCAGAAGAACAATCAAGCCCTCTTCCAAGTTGTCCGGCGTCTCCACACACCCT
The DNA here is from genome assembly GCF_000520115.1 of Aphanomyces invadans. NCBI lineage: Eukaryota > Oomycota > Saprolegniomycetes > Saprolegniales > Verrucalvaceae > Aphanomyces > Aphanomyces invadans. Next base: position 1,735,778 of record NW_008580147.1, read on the forward strand.
ACGCTCCACCGGACCGTTCTGCCACGCACTTGGAAGAAGACACTTAGTTGAATGCGCTCAAATCTCCCCAAACCCCCAAGGAAGTGTGAGATACTCACAACCCTGCGGGCACACGCTACGCAGGCCGAATCGTAACTAACCGCCAATGAACAAAACGTGCGCCGTCGTCTGCCGGGGCGGACCCCGATGTTTGTGGCGCGCCCGACCTTTCCCGCCTTCGATATCGGCCGCCAACTGCACCACCAACTTGCCCAACACGCTGACTTGGCCGGACCAACAATTCCACGCGAAGCAGGCCGAATCGCGGCTGACCGTCAATGAACAAAACGTGCGCCGTCGTCTGTCGGGGCGGACCCCAAAGTTTGGGGTCCGCCCGACCTTTCCCGCCGGTGCTATCGACTGCCAACTGCGCTCAAAGTCGCCCAGGCCGTTTTTTCAGAAATGCGCCCAGCCTCTCAACTGACACAAGAACTTCCAATCCCCTCCCGTCCCGTCTTTTCCCACGACGCACGCCACCACCTCCTCTCATTGGGCAACTATCTTCTCCCCTACCCCACCCAGTTTCTGATAGGCGCGCGATTTATTTCGTCCCCTTCCCCTACTTCGGCAAACTGCCTATCAGGCTTCCAACAAAATAATTTATCGAGATAATAATTGCAATATCAAGATAAAAATTATCTATTTTCGGAAGCATCCTCAACCAATAATCTATTTTTGACCTTTCAAGATAAAAATAACCTATCTATTTTCATGGAATTATTGATTTCATTATCCATTCAGCGCGATGCAAATCAAAAGCAAGGACTTGGTCAACTTCTACTACACTCAAGTGGCGAAAAACAGCTACAAGTGCAAGGTGTGCGGCCTGGTTCGTAAGAAGGAGCCATGTGCGGGCTACACCAACTTGCTCAGTCACCTCGAAAGCAAGCACAAGGACTTCCGTACCGACTACGTCGATGACCAAAGTTCACAGCCTGGTACATTAGCTGGGTATGGGTTCATCGACGCCAAAACGAAGAATGTTTACGAGTGGGTCCGTTA
>NW_008580147.1:1749618-1792797 GCF_000520115.1 Aphanomyces invadans
AGGGCTCGTTCGACTCGACAGCGCTTGGACGAGTTTACACGACACTACCGATCTCCAAATGCTGCCACCGCCTTTGAACATGCTTCGGCATCCTCTCGATGGATTCAAACACCTTCGTGGCAAAGGGCGAGATCGTTCACCACCGCACAGAGGCATGCACCAGAGAAACTTTCCGACTTTTGATCAAGCGCCACAACGCTCACGAATATCCTCTCGGTCGTTGTGTGGATTTTCCCTCGACAGCCCCTCTAGATGGACTCGGACGTGCACTGGAAAATGATCTGACAGGTTGTCTCTGCATTGCTGTCGAGCCAGCAACGATTGCTCTTGGTCTTTGGATGTCGAGTTGGGGAAATGCTCGTGGTCGATGCGGCGAACGCCAGGATCAGCGTAGACGACGCATTGTGGCAGCCAGATATTGTCAAACAAGTTGTTGCCAATTGTCGTGACGTGGTTACTCCCCAGCACGGGTCGAAAATTGAGGAACCTCGGCCCGATCTCGTCGATGAAGAACGGGGGCAGATTGAAGTCACCTAGCACCATGACAGGACCTTGGTAGATGGCGGCAAGTGAGGTCAGGATCGAGTTGAGGACCCCAATGTCGTCGTGGCGCCGAGATTTCTCTTTAAACTCAGCAGACGCCCCCTCTTCAACTCTGCCGTATACAACGTGGACGTTGACGAGGACAAAGGACGCCATGGACGGTGTTTCGAACTTGACCATGAAGGGGCCGCGCACCATCGTCTTGTTGTCGGTCGACGGCACCGCCAGTACCTGCGGCGTCAAGCCAAGCGTCTTGAGGTAAAAGTAGCAGAAGTACTCGCGGTGCGACTGGAGCATGTCGCCGACGGGCGAACTCAGGATGTAATCGTACCCGTCGAGCAGTCGGCAAATCTCGCCGGCCACTTTCTCATCTCGGATTTCCTACGTGCAAGTGAGCAAAATGGGCTTGCTTGGACATTCGCACCTGAATTGCAACGACATCGTACTTCTGAATGATGCCCGCCACGACGGACAGGTCGCGTTTTGCTTTCGCGGGTGCGGATGCCGACATGTCTTGCGTACTGGTTGAGGCTGGTGCTGTCGCAACTGACTTGCTTGGGTTGCACTGGCAGGACGATTTGGTTTCGTTCATGGGCAGCGGCGGGCCTCGACTGGTCTTCATCGAGAGATTCCGAACGTTCCACGTGGCCAGGCACAGAATTCCCGCATGCTGCTGGACTTGGGACCGAATGCAAAGGGTTTGTGAAGGCGTCACGGTCAGGAATGGCCGAAGTTTCTCGAGCTTTGTCGGACCGATTCCTTTGACAAACTTGAGGTCGTCGACAGATTCAAACGCTCGATCGATTCCTTCCTCGCCTTTGACAGGATCACGTGCTTGCTGTACATTCAGGAGGAGGCGTTCTCGGCGCACCTCCACGATGTTGCGGCTGATGGCTCGACCAATTCCAGGGATGGTCATCAGGTCTTCTCGAGTCGCAGTGTTCAAATCCATCCGCTTTGTCTCCATGGTCGAGTGCGAGACCTGGACGGAGCTCGTTGTCCTCGCCGCGCGACTCGCGGAAGTCGTCGCGTTCTTTGCACCAAGTTGGGTGGATTCACGGGCTGATGCAGCGGATGCGTTTGCTTCCTTGGCGGTGCTACAAGACTCGGTGCGGCATGGAGCGGCAAGCGGTATGGCACCCATCACAAGGCACACCGTGTCGGAGGACAATTCGTCCTCTTTCGTTGAGGCCGCCGATCGAGGATGCCCTGACCAGTCGGCGGAGTCACCTCTAGCAGCCAGAAACTCTGACTGCCTTTCTTGGTTCTGTCTTGTGTACTTTTCAAAATACCCTATGGTGGTGAGCTCACATTATGTACTCGGCGCTCCACCGCACTTTGCATAAAGCAGAAGTTTCTGACATGGAAACTCGATGTCGTCTTTGTGTGGCCGCAACACGAGCATGTGAGGCGAGAGTGAGCAGAGCGTCGAGCACCCCTGGCTGGTACCAGGCCCCCAAGACCTCCCCGAGACACGAAGCTATATCCTCGCATGGTGTATATGTAGCCCACACAAACTGGTCAAGTGCCGACAGCGTACGTGACCGATCGATGTGTATGAGCTTGTGTGGCTGCTCAACAGCCCCTTCAACTTCCATGTTTGCATTGGCGGCGACGGGTGCCGACGCCCGTCCAGGCTCGCATGACAGACATGGCAATCTCACGCCACGTTTCGCGACCTACATGGCTCCACTCACTCCACGAGCAATGTCGAGGCAGCAGCCATGCAGGTGCTAAAGGCGATTGGAGACACGATGCACGAGCATCAGCACGACGGGCTGCAAGCACAGCATTGGCGAGTCGCGGGGGTCGGGGCTCTTCCAAACAAAGACAGATGCCCATGACGAAGCCACGTTTGAATTACATCGATCGACGGCCAAGGACGACAGCGGCGTTGCAAATAGACCAGGCAATATGAAAGACGCACGGACGAACACCTCCCAGAGAACGCCCCACAATGCAACGTGCATATCAAGCACAACGCCACCACGGCCCGAGCCAATCCGACAGACGCGCTTCTTCCACGACACGCCCGAGGACGCTAAAACCGACACGTTTACTGGGGCGCTGGTGACGCCGCCTCTTCCGCGTCTTCGTCGTAGAGGCCGCCGCCACTGCCCTTTTCCTTCTTGTGCTGCACCTTCAACCGTTTCCGACCGACCTGGTACCCGTTCATGCCTTTGATGGCGGCATCCGCGGACGGCGCGTTGTCGTAGCTGACAAACCCTGCGAGGACGTGATGAGCAAGACGTACGGAAGATTCGCGCCTTACCAAAGCCACGCGAACGCCCCGTTTCCTTCTCGACCATGATACGGGCCGAAATGACGTTGCCAAACGACTGAAAGTAGTTGAACAGGTCCTGGTTTGTCATATCATTTGGAATATGAAACACGAATAAATTGCACCCAGGGGGCCCTGGCAATCACACACAGTTATACAACATGAACCGACAACGAAGGGAGAGCCCGAGGCACCACACCAAGCCAATTGTCGCTGGATGCGTCGACATCCAGCGAGCAAGCGTCCTGGTGTTGTGCAAGGATCGGGCAGGACGAGTGGGTACATTACCTTGTCCGCTTTCCGTAGTTTGAATGGGAGGGCCAGGACCTGCAACCTGCGGCGCATACCCTGCACACGCACCACGGTCGATGAGGACATGTTGTGAATGGCCGGGTCGCACCGTAAGGTTGAGGGTATGGGTACATGTATCCGCCTTGCGCATAAGGAGGGTAGCCCATGGGTGCTCCATAAGGCTGAGGGTACCCTGGCGCGACGTACGGGGCACCGCCTTGAATGTATGGTTGTGGTGTTTGGCCGTAAGGGTGCAATTGAGGTTGTTGACCCGTCGCGACTCCACCTTGAGCGGGACCCACAGCAGCTGGAACCCCTTGTTGCTGGGCTTGGGGATTGACAACATGTCCGTGATTTTGTTGTTGGCGAACATGAACGCCTTGCGTCACAGCGGCGGCGGGAGCTGGAGACTGTTGTACGCCACCGTTGTTGAGCTCAGCAGGTCGATCCCACGTGGACTCTTGGGTCTGCGCATTGTAGTAATACTTGCGGCCGTCGGGAGCGGTGTGTTCCGTCCACGCAGTTGGCATGCCCAGGTCGTGGAGGTTAGCGTCGGCCATGTTCGATCTCGCCTTTGTTCCGTTGTCCCAGCGACCACAAACAACAGTCAGAAGAAACCTCTCATATTTTATTAAGATCCACCCATCGAGTTTCACAGCAGCCAATCACGAGCCGACAAGTTGGTCGCAACTTTCAACGCATCTTGCGACGTCCCCTGAATCTGGTCTGTGGTCAGGCTCTGCGGTCAGCGGGGGTCGACAGGGCGGAAGGAACGCAAGCCTCCATGCTCCTCTTGATCTTATGATGGAAATGAGCTCGCGGGCTGTGTGTGCTGCTGTGAACCCCCGCAAGTCGTTGCACTACATAGAGTGCACATGCCAACTGGACACACGCGGCATGTGGACACACCCAAGTGGCTGGTGACGGTCGAGTGGATTCAACAGCACGAAGCGACGATAGGATGGCGCCTCTGCGATATGCTGGAGGCGGGTCTTGCCGACATTAACACACTTTATGATCCATCCGAGAATAGGCGACGACGGCGAGGTCGTCCACGGATTCGTCAAGCAATGACACGAATGTCGTGCGGCGGAGGAGGCAAACAACGTTGCATGCCAACCATTTTAAATGAAGCTCGCACGGATCTGAAATGTAAACTTGACAGGTTAAGTGGGCGGCTTTTTCAACGACGCGTCGCGATGAACGGCCATAAGGCGGCGGTATTGCATGATTGGCATTGCTGGGACGCCGCCTACGCCATGTAGCGTCCATGTAAGGGGATGCGTTTCTTCCATGGTAAGTATGGACACGTACCATACGTGGCGTTGGAGGGCAAATCATGCATGACGCCGCTCCTGGCTGCAATTCGGACGTTGTCGCCAATCTTTAAATGCTGCGTGATGCCTACTTGACCGCCAACGTACACCCGGTTGCCCAAGGTTGTGCTGCCTACGTCCCAATCCCCAGCCAGTATCAAGCAATGCCTTGAGCTCGCGAGAGGCACCTCCTATTCCAGTTTGGGCTGCGAGCACACACCCTTGGCCAATCTGTACGTTGTGGCCGATTTGGATCTAAAAGCCACCGTTAGTGCTTTGACCCTCCAATACGCGCACCAGATTGTCCATCTTGGTGCCTGAGCCAACGACAGTGTTGCGCCAACTGCCGCGATCGATGGTGCAGTTCGCCCTGTACAATCCCATGAGTCATGTCGAAGGAAGAACATGGAAATTTGAGATGAAGGGATAACGTACCCAATTTCAACGTCGTCGTGGATTTCAACGGCCAGCTCCTGTGGCTTCTTTCCGTGGTCGCCAGTGTCGTTCAACATGAAGCCAAACCCGTCCTGTTCCATGACTCAATGCGCTAGTCATGGTGTTGGCCGATTCATCGTCGTCACCTGGCCGATGCGGGTCCCTGTATGGATGACCGTACGCTTCCCCACGGTGCAATTCGCAAGCGTGACATGGCTGCCTGTACAGAGCACAGAAGTGAAATACACCCGACACGAGCGCTGTACCAATGTGGCTGTCTGGACCAACGACTACCCCTTCGCCGACGACTGTGCCACACCCAACTTTGCAGTTCGCATGGACCTGTTCATGGACCAATGTAAGAACAGCTCTCTCGCGTTCGAGGGTAACGATACAATGGCGTTCGCTTCTACGACTGCAAACGGCGACAGCGTCGCCGACGCATCTACTTTCGCGCTCGGATGGACAAACACCTGCGCCACCGCTGTGGAGTACAGCCGACGGAGCATGTTCACCCTTGCACCCGTCAAATGCCAATGTGGCACATCGTACGAAATACACTGTCGAACTAACCAAAGATGTCACCATGACCTCAGCACCGTCCAAAGTGGCGCTCAGGCACATCGAAACACATCGAAACGTCATGAACGCAGCGACCTTTGTGAGAAACAAAAGCCTCCTTCTCAACAGCGTCCCCAGGAAGCGATCGCAATGGCTCCGCGCACGCATCTACCAAATTGCACGCTGAGTAGTGCGCATGAACAGCAATTGCGTAACTAATGGTGGTGAGATGTTGAATAACTATGGACAAAAATGCAGCGATGGAGCCCTCGGCGGCGAAGCGAAAGATCCTTGTGACAAGGAACAATGCGTATCTGCTTGGTAGGGGCTGGCAAGGAGAGTCGGGAAGGATGCATGTCTCATGTGTGTGTATGTGTTGTTTGCGCAGGAAGGCTTGCCCAGCATCCATGGATTGATGTGGACTGCTTCGACCAGAGCGCATCGGCGATTCCTCCAGTGGAGTTGGAAGCGCGTGCGAAAAATTGCGCTGGGATCATCTGCATGATCTCAGACAAGATATCAGCCAAAGTTCTAGACAGCGCTGGTCCTTCACTGAAGGTTGTCTCGACAATTTCCGTCGGGTTCGACCACATCGATGTGGCAATCTGTCGGGAGCGCGGCATTCTTGTCGGCCACACACCAGGCACTCCCGTCCATCTTGACGAAAACTCACGAACATGCTACGCAGGATGTCTACACGAGTCCACCGCCGAACTGGCCGTCGCACTGACGTTTGCGGCCAAGCGGCGCCTCTTTGAAAGCCATGTTGGTGCTCGCCATGGCGAGTGGGGAGTGGTTCAGATGTACCAGTATGGCGATCCCACTGCTTGTCGATCGTTTGTTTACACATGCTGTTCCTTCAGATTCTGCGGCACGGACGTGTCGAGGAACACGATCGGGGTCATCGGGATGGGCGAGATTGGGCTTACGTACGCCAGGTTCATGCATCGTGGGTTCAATTGCCGCATTTTGTACACGGGGCCTCGCGAAAAGCCAAACGACGTGGACGCTGAGTTTGTCGATTTGGAAGCGCTACTTCGTCGCAGCGATGTTGTGTCTATCCATTCACCACTCAACGAGCAGACCGCGGGCATGCTGAACGCCACTACCTTTGCAATGATGCAGCCACATGCAGTGCTCATCAATACTGCCCGAGGTGGGATCGTCGATCAAGACGCACTTGTGCATGCATTGACGGTGGGGAAAATTGCGGCGGCGGCGCTCGACGTGACCGTGCCGGAGCCTTTGCCCCTCGACCATCGCGTAAGTTTGTCCCGTCCGTTCCAGTCACCTCATTCGTCCTGTGATTTCTACTTCCGCAGCTCTACGACTTGCCCAACTGCATTGTTGTGCCGCATATCGGAGCAGCCACGGTCGAAACCAGGCATCGGATGGTTGACCGAGCCGTGGACAACCTCTTGGCTGGTCTGACAACGTCGTCACTTCCGTACCCCATTCCGAGTGTCCAGCATTAATTCGTCGATTATCGCGTTGAATTCGAACGACCTGTGGCCGACGCGCCATGCGGCTGGCGCACATGCGTGACGAGGTGCGGGTTCTTCTTCATCCAGTCCTTGATCTTGGGGAGGGCGTAGTCGTACCCGAGCTGGATGGTCAGGTCCAACTTGTCGAATTCGAGGGTTCCAATCGCTTGAACGGGCGGTTTGAAGTACAGATCCACGTAATGGTTGATCACGTACGCTTTGTTTTGGTAAAACGCAGCGTACGCCAGCGCGTCCGTGATCTCGCCCATCGACGGGACTTGGACCGTCGGCGTAAACGGGTTGAGCTTGTTCAGAAAGACCCACCATCCCGACAGAGTGTCCCCATAGTGAAAGTAATCACGCGTGTTGTCTCGGCCAACGTCCACAGCAAACACGATCTTCACGCCTTCCTCCTTCATCACGTCGGCGGGGAGGTTGTTGACGTACCCGCCGTCGAGGAGAAGGGACCCGCTTGGTTCGGAGATTGGGGGAAGGTATCCCTGGAGGGACATGGAAGCGCGAACGTAGCGCCAGAGCGTGCCAGATCGATGAACCCCCGTGCACTTCTTGACAATGTCGGTTGAGATGCAAAAAAAGTTGAGCACCAAATCCTGCGCCCCCCGCACACATTGAGTTAGAATCGCCCTGATGGCTGTTCATGTGTAACTTTCGTACCTCGATGCGCGTCATGCCAAACTCGAGCTGCAGCCCAGTGTTGAAACTCGATCCGTCAAACCACGACGCAATCGGCAACGTCAACTCAAACAACTTGGCGAGTTTGTTGGCCGCTTTGCTTGAAAACCGCCGTGCGTGCTTGATAACTCGCTCCAGGTCCTTTGGATATTGCGCGTACAACGCTGCAATGAGCGCGCCCATGCTCGTCCCGCCAACGACATCCACGTCCAACCCGCACTCTTCCAGCGCCTTGAGGATCCCAATGTGCGCGAGTCCACGGGCACCCCCGCCGCCAAGGACTAGCCCGATCGACCGCCCAGTTAATCTCCGGGCCACTCGGAGCATGTCGTTGGTGTTTTCGTGGAGCGGCATACGAATGTTGTGAAAATAGTTGACGTACTCGACTTGATGCAGAGGAGGCGTGTTTGCAGACCCGTGCGCTGTCGTGGACTTCATGCGGACGATGTTGACTTCAACGTTTTTGATCGAGTACGCCTGAAGAAGCAATGGATTCAGGTCCTTCAAGTCGAGTTCTTGGTCAGTGTCCTTGCACACAAGCAAGATATGATCGGCTTGACGGATACACAACTTGGTCCACGGCGTCAGGACTGCGTCGGCCTCGAACACAACGAGTTGGTGGGAGCTTTCCATTTCTGCCAGCCAAGCCGACATACCCAAACTGGAGCATTGCCATTGTAAGGAAAAGGACGTGCAAGGCGCTGACATCGATTCGTTGAAGTTACCTGCGCCACTGACCGTTGAAGTGCCGCTCAGCCTTGCTCGAAGACACGACTTCCGTCGTTGCGATTGTCTGCAGCGCCTTGTGCAGCTCCGTCGTGAACTCGTGGATCGAGACACCTTTGGTCGCTGACAGGACAGCGATTGTTGTGACGGGTAGCTTCATTGGCGAGCGATTCGCCTGTGACGACACAAACTCGTTGTCGCCTGCTGCGGCCCATGAGTTTTCACCAACATCTTCACATCAAGGCGTACTGCGGTCAGTGTTGTGGATAGCCATTTGACGCGTAAAGTGAATCAGGACTTGCGGTTGCGCTCGAAGCATGTAGTCGAGCACGACCCGAGGCATTTTCGACACCTGACAGTCTCGTATAGCGTACACCGTGGATGCCCTATGGGCCGTCGAATTCCCAACACGTCAGAGCTCCTGCCGAACATTAACATGATGCTTCGCACCGTTTACTAGACGCGAGCAAGTCCATGGCGCCCAACGTCGCACCCTTGACGAGCTCCCTCGTGTTCTTGACGACTGTTCCCGTGCTGCTGGTTTGCTACCAACCTGTCGTTGAGAGATCGATGATCAGAACGTAGCCAACGTACACTATGGACTTCGCGCAACCGACCGGTGAGCAATGTGTACATGGCATTCGACGAGTCACCGACGTGGTAGATGGCGTCGCCGCTGTCAACGTGCACCCGCTCAAAAAAGTTGTCGAGAAGTGCCGCTTGCGACCCATACTGCCGCACCACCGTTTGCACACATCTAGATGCCATCACACACATGTCATGCTTCCATCGACAGCGAAGATCAATATCCAGTTGTCACACCGATTAAAGAACGCTGGATGGGTTTGCAGCATCGAGCGAAACACCCCACCGTTCAGTTGGACGACGCGTGTTCGGCCCACAGCCTTTGCCTGCATGACAGATCTCGCCTTGAGCAATCCTACATGACGATGCAAATGCTGAATCGGGACAGCAGGGTGAGAAAGAGTGAGATGGCTGTACCAGTGTTGCCGACAATTGCCGACGCCATGCCGAGGCAACACCCCGTCGACACTTTAAAGAGCGATACGAACTCGTCGTCATTGGTGCTCTGGTGGCATAGCAAAATCTCCACAGACACAGCACCCTCGAGTACAAAGTACACGTCGGCAATATCATCATCTTCCGTGCCCGATGGCATTTCGACGAGACTGCCGTCCTCCAACGATCGAATCTGCGTAGCGCCAGCAAACTGGGTCTGCAGCTCGACATAATCCAGCCCGAGCGTCATTGCAATCCCTCGCACTGTGTCCGAGTCATTCTTGAGCACGTCAAAGTACGCCATGGGGCAAAAAAGGCCGTCAAGGTATCCAAAGTAGTCGATGAGAGACCGCATTGTGATCCGTTCAAGCTGCGACAGCGACAAATGCGCCAAGAAGATCGCGATTTGAGGATACTTGGAAATGGTGGTCTTGAGCTTATCCACACTGATGCGAAGCACCAGCGTTGGGCTTTCCGCAGCGACCGCTTGCATGTCCAAGCCCTCAAACTTGTCCTCGAGGACTCCGCGCAAGATGGCGGAGGTAGAAGTAACACCCTCGTGCTTCTTGATAGTATGAACGAACGACCGGTCTTCATGGAACGCAGACAACCAGACGCTGCCTGAAGATACGAAGAGAAGCGAGCCATCGTACTTGCGCCGACCAAAGATCACGTCGCCCGTCTCCAACGTTAGGACCTCGACGTTCCTACTCCACGTTTCACGAACATGATCAAAATTCATCCATGTACCCACCCAATAAGTTCACCGACGAATTTGCAGTCTGCGTTCGAGAAGAACTTCTGGCGCAGGACTTTAAACATCTCCAGCTGCCCCGTACTCCATCCTTGGGCCGCTGCCCATTTGTCGCCCCCTTCTTCTTCGTCTTCGCTCGATTGTTCATCTGCGTCTTTCTTGCTTTGCTTTTTCACTTCGATTTCGAGATCTGCCTCACTGAACGATTGTGTTCGGCGCATGTGCCTTCCCAGCGGCGTCGACGGCTGTGAAGTGTCATCGAACGATGTCGCGTGCTTCTTGGGACGACGAACTTGGCGCGACGCGACCCAGATGTACAGCCCACTGAGACTCCCGAGGACAACGATCAATGTCGTGACAATCGGAACCGATACGTGGTAGAATCCTGTGAGGGTCTCCAGTAGGCCGGCCGTTGACGATCCTGCGCTCATGCCGCGCACTTTTCTTTATGGCGCAAGATCTGGTTGTTTGCTCAGAATTGAATTTTCACTACCGTTTAAAATATTTCACCATCCGATAAAGTACTTTCACACATGAATTGCACTGAATGAATGCAAGGGACGTTAAAGAATGGATATTTTGTATTAAACTCACAACTTGAGCCAATTCCACGACGCAACTGACTCGGAATATCCATGGATAATTCCTCGTGAGACGAAATCCATCCACCACGACGACGACAGCACGGACTCAAGCCTGCCTCATGAGAACGAACGGTCGGGTTCCACGACTTGACACCAACTGCAGGTCGTATGGCTTGTGTGGATATCGCCGGTTTCATCAAACGCTGGCTGGTACACGATGCAGTACCAGCACCATATTGTAGAATACAGCCAACTCGGGCAAATTATCACCTAGGTGTACGTGTTCACCAACGTGGCACAGCGTCCACGTGTCGAGTCAACAGCGCGCTTCACAATCCTTTCAATCCTTTCGACGCAAGAGCAGTGCGTGTTCGTCTCTGTTCTGGGGTCGGCCACTTCTGTGTCCGATCGTTTAGTGGCAGCATTTTGTACTGGGGCGTTTTTTCCCACCTGGTGTAACCGGAATTTTCCGGATAACGAAAGATACCATGCCAAGCGCAATGGTCGCGGGCAGCAACGCCGAGGTGCTCGCGCTTCGGGTGCGAACCCTGGAGAAGTACAAACACAACTATGAGCTGTTGTGCAGTCAGTTGGGCGAACTCAATACCCAAGTCAGTCTGCAGCTGCAGCGGCATGAAATGGACGTTGCAGCACAACAGAGTACCACGTGTATTCACTTGGGGTCCATGATCATTTTCCTGTGCAATAGCAATCATTCGATCTCTGGAAAAGGACAAGGCAGAGCTTCTCACTAAGGTGGCTGAATGCGAAGCCAAAGTAGAGACCCACGTGATGGTCTTGAAGCAAGACAAGGAGTACACCGAATGCATCCACCAGCAGCTCACAACTGCGACGGAGTTGCTCAAGACGACCGAACGAAACCACGCCGAGCGAGAGCGTGAAACAGCTGCCAAATTACAATTCATGCAGCACCAGTTAAACGTCGAGGCGAATGAGAAGAGTGTTCTCCAGCGCGCGCTAGCCCTTGCAGAAGAGAAATTACGCCAACCACCGCCACCACCACAGCTTCCACCCATGGCCCCGATGCCACAACCACTTGCGCCAACCTTCGAAGCTGAATATCAAACGTTGGTTAAAGAACACAAGAAACTTAAGCGCCGACTTGATGAGCAACAGAGCACCATCCACACCATGCAAGGGCAGCTGAAGTGCGCAAACGACGAGCGGGATCGATTAGCTCACGAGCTCGAATCGGCCCGGCACCATCACACAGCCCAGCTCGCGCCATTACAGCAAGAATTAGTTCATCTTCGAGCAGTCCATGACGAAACCAAGGCGCACGCACAAGCCCTGGAGTGCCAACTCGACCAAGTTGAACTGCAGAAGCAAAAATGGAAGAGTGGGCATGACAAACGCCTTTGGGAGTGTGAAGTGGCGGCTGACGCACTCAAAACACAGCACCAAGCTTGCCTTGACGAGAGAAACAAGACCATCAAGGCTTTGGAGCTCAAGGTGCGCGAGGTCAAAGGCCGATGGAAGGCCGACCGCGACAAATTGAAAGCCCAGAGGGACGCTATCAAGAGTGACTGTGCTACAGCCATGCGAACACTACAGGGCGAGCTGCATGAGTACCAGGCTCAGAGTACGTTAGCCCAGCAGAAGAATGTTCTGTTGACACAAGAGCTCCACACGTTGCAAGAAGTGCTGGCTCAGATCCAAGCCATGGAAGATAACGAGCGCGATTCGTTGGTCGGAAGAGCTCGTCAGCGGGTGCTCTCCGACCGCCATATCTTGGAGGCTGCAATTCGTGACCACGTGAACAAGAACCAAGCCCCATTGTCCACAGCACCCACGTCTTCGTCAACGTGGTCTTATGCACGATAACTACGTTTCATCTAGCCATGTTGGAGATCGCTCTCAACGAATGCTATGCGGCATGTTTGCGGTGATGCTCGCCCAGAGCGACTTGTCTTTTCAACTCGTCCACCTGGCTTCGAAGGCGCTCGTTGTCTTCTTCAAGGTCCGCGACAAGGCGCGAATTTGACATCGTGGATGGAGTGGTCTACACATCGCCATGAATGAAGCACATACAATCGGTGAAACGATCACAAAGTACCCGTGCAGCAGCAGTTGTTGCTCGTTCGTACGCCTCCTTCCACGTTGCAATCTCTTCGTCCTTCACCTCAATGGTCCGTCGCAACTTGTCGACGTCAGCGGACAAGTCCGGCGTGAGGCGCGGAAGGCGCTGCATGCACGGAAACACTTGTAGTAGGCTCCACGAAGTAGCAACGTACCGAACGAGGTTCTTGCTTTGGCGGTGGTGGCGGCGGGTCAGCCTTTTTCGCATCAAGCTGTTGCTGGAGAGACTTGACGAGCTCCACGAGCCGCTCCTTTTCAATCTATGCTCGAAGATCACGGTCACGCGCACATCTGGACCTTGAGTGGGATATCAAGATCAAGGAATATTTACCGCGAGGGAATGATTGCCGGTAGCCGCGTCGCCATGATTGCCACCAACTCGATGCGATTGGAGTTTTTCCGCTTGCTGCAAGTCCCGTCGAAACGACTCGATCGTCGCTGCTTGGTGTGCGAGCTGGCGCTTCTGTTCAGCGCAGGTGGTGCGCAACGCGTCCATCGCGGCGGCGTCCGTGAGGATGCTGCTGTCAGCTGTGCGGGCTCGGTGCCATTGCTCTAGGGGATAGATCAGGCTGACGGGGTCGGCTTGACCATCGCGATGCACATTTGTTACTCAACCTTTGGAAACCCCACTGGACGTGACTTGACGACGGAGACCGTCCATTTCGTTTTGAAGGGCATCGATGAGCGAGTCGTCGTTCTTGGACTTGTCCAACAGCACCGAGATCTTGGCCTTGTTTTTGGTCGCGTCTTTCTCGAGCGTGTGCAATCGGGCCTTCTGCGCATCGTACTTTCGGCTCAGTTTGTCGTTGGCGTCTTTGAAGGCGTCCAGGTCCGCCACGGCTTGGTCGAGGAGCTTTTGTTTGTCAACTTTAAGCGCCAACAACTCGACTTCGGCCTTCGCGTCAACTCCCTTATGCGGCCGTGAGACTTTTTGGACCAGCAATACCGCGGGAACCAACCGTGTCTGGCTCCGAGCGCGACTGGAGTTCCTTCTCCAACTTCTTCACTTTGGCCTTCAGCATGACGATTTGCTGTGCCCGGCCACGTTTGCCTCCCTCACCGTCAAGGACGTCGGCGAGAGGGACATCGTCCCCAACTTCCCGCTGGAGGGCGCGCTGTGTCTTCTTGAGCTCGATAGTGGCGGCTTCGTATTTCACACGCAAGTCTTCGAACTTCTTGAGTGGCACTGTGTTCGTCGTGGCCTCGGGCTTTGGCTCGGGCTTCTCCCCGAGTTGCAGTTTATGCACGAGTCGTTGGCTCTTGTGATAGTTCTCTTCAGCGTCGTGGAGCTGCTTCTCCAGCTCAGCAATGCGACCGCTCGCCCCCGCGCCTTTGACCTTTTCTTTGTTCAGGGCGATTTTCGCCTGCCGCAGTTTCTTGGCTTGATGGACGATCTTCACATCGCGAATATCCTGCGCGACATGTACGGTCATCTTTATTTTCACGACTCCTGCCGGTAGTTACGTGGTCGACGACTTCGGCTCCCTGGAGCACGTCTCGTAGGGAATTCACGTCGAGGCCAGGGATCGGCTCCATTGCCTCCAGCATCAACTGAAGCCTACAAACGCATAAACCGCAGAAGGATATCAAGCAGAGCCCGTACTCTGTCACTTGGTGCTTGTAGTCTTTGATCGTGGCAACCAGTTCCGAGTTTTTGAGCTGGAGAGCTTGAATATCCCCGACGCCGTCCCAGTTGAACGCGACGGGATCCAATGGAGGAGAGGGTTGGTTGTCGTCGTCTTGGCTTGCTTCGTTGTCCATATCGCATGGCGAAGGGCCGTCGTCGTCGTCGGAGCTGTCGTCGTTGTCCCATTGCGGCATAACCAGTGGCGCCTAGCCACACGAGATTTTGACGGGACGCGGTAGCTCGAAGATCGGAAAGACCTCGTGCACATGGCTCTTGTGGCGAGGCGGCACGTGAAGGCTGACGTCGGTCGTGACATGTTTCGTCTCAACGTGGAGGTCCATGGCTCGCGGGGCGCATCAGATCTCAAAAACTGTTTCGGGGCGCGTTGAAACGTCGGGTTTGGTATGGACGTTGACGGAATCAACGAAGTCGGTTGGCGAGGCTATTTGAATCATGCCAAGGTCCACGAAAGAGCCACCGAAGCGGAAGGTGCCGCATCGCAAGCCCAACCACAACGACAGCCCCCACATCAAAGCTCGACGGGCGACCATTGCCAGTCTATTCACGGTACCGCATCACGTTTCAAACAACATGACTGGCTTGGCTGCTTTGGCAGTCCAAGCAACGTTGTATCGAGGGCGAAAGCTCAAGCAAGATTAGCTGCTGTATCGAGGGAGGCAGCGTCTGTAGGAAGCATAAACATAACTTACATCCATGAATTGCTAAGGTGGACAGCCGAGCAATACCGGGGTGGCTGTGCCACCCTCGTGCTTCGAGTGATTTGCGTCGAGTTCCGTCCTCGGATCCCCTTTCGCCTTCGCACTTCCTCCCCATAACCATGCCGACAGAATCCCCCTTCAGGTTCCGTTTCGTCAACTCGCCTACGCTCGGCATCGCGCGTAGTGATTTTCCTCTTCAGCCCGTAGGCGCTTTGCAAGACCATTCTCACTCGAAACATGTACTGTACAACAAGGATCACGCTTCGACGCTACGTTGGCTTTGTGCTTTGTTTAAACTTGAATTGTGACGCGCATTCACCGTCTCGACTACAAAGACGCTCATGATGTGCATTGCAGCATGTCAAACATTCGCTACACAGTTGGTGACATCTCAGTGGGTTATCTGTTTGTGGCCGTGACGGCAGCTACGAAGGCAATAGCATGGGATGGTCTCTTGCTATTCGCACCCGCAAGTGGCGTCGACATCAATTTGGCGCTCAAGGTCCAGTAGTCGGCCGCGGTGGTGCTCGAATTGCTGACGCCCTAGTGGAAAACTCTGCCTTCTGTGGATCCTGTACATGCGGTGTCAGCTAATTCGGGAGTCTTCCATCTCCGAAGGACTTATTCCTTGCAAGTGCTGAGCCGAAACATGTCGTTAGTCGAGGACTTCGAAGCTGACGCACTCAAGCACGCCACAAGATGAACGTTCGACCAGTCCTCAACATCCCACATCGATGAAGCACTAGAAGGATTCAGGGTCATCATTCGTATGCCTGTGGTGATTTTTCACGGTGACAAGGTCTTGGTAACAAGTCTGACCATTTCCAAGGCGTTCCTCGACGCTTTAAAAACAATCGAGAAGAAGGACATCAGCCTTAGCGGCCAATTCCACTGCTTGCTCAACTAACCACCTCCGGGGCCTTGCCGTCGAATGGTTCACTCATCTGAAAGGCCACTAAAACCTTATCTATCATACTATCACGTATAAGACACCAATGCCAGCCATAAGGGTACATGAATCTACACGCCTTTGTACTTGGACTCGAAGGAAATTCCATGCGCGGCGTCGATCGCTTTCCTCCGTGCCCATCTCTTGGAGGTACAGTGGCAGGTGCTGTAACCGTCCGGTAAAGAATCCGGATACGTATGGCCCAACTCCACCAGATTTGATTGGCTTGCTGGTCTTCAACCATCAACTTTTTCCGATGCTGCGGTTCCTGCGCTCGAGAGCGCTGCCGACGCTGGCTCCGCTCAAGTCGCACGTGCTATTCTCGACGAAAAGCGCCCCACAACTCCCTGAGAGAGCGCGTATTGCTCTTGTCGGTCGAACAAATGTCGGCAAGTCCACGCTCTTCAACCGGTTGACCAAGTCACGCGGTGCTATCGTGCACAACGTCCCCGGAACAACGCGCGATCGCCGTTTTGCTGTGGTACGTATCCTCTCCACGCAGCGATATCTTGAGACATGCTAACTGTGCCATACTCGATGTTCCGTAGGGCTACTTGGCCGGACTCGAGTTTGACGTCATCGACACGGGCGGTTTGGCAGATGCACCCACTGGAAGGTAAATCATACCAGGAGCTCCCACAAGTTCTCAAATCACCTCTTCGGATGTAGCTTGGAACGGGGCATGCTCGACCAAACGGAACGGGCTCTCCACGAAGCTGACCTAATTCTGTTTCTAATCGACGGTCGTGAAGGCGTCACAGAAATCGACAAGCACTTCGCTCGGTATGATCAAGTAAATCAATTTATGCAGTCAAGTTCGTGTTTGGTGCTCCAGGTGGCTTCGCAAAGCGGACCCGCAGTCTCCGATCCAACTCGTCGCGAACAAGCTGGAAGGTGACGCCACGCAATGGCTCGGCAACATCCATGACTCGTATCAGCTGGGCATGGGTACGTCCGCCCATCACATCATAATTGTACTAAAATGCTGAGGAATTCCGGTGTAGGGGAGCCGTTGGTAATCTCCGCTGAGCACGGAGAAGGTCTGACGGACCTCGTCCCCCTGCTTGAACCCCTTGTCCAAGGACATGCGGCAGCAGTGGCCGCGGAAAAGGCCGCTCTTGCATCGGAACTGTCGTCGGATGACGAAGGCTTCAACGATTCGTTCGACAGCGTACGCTCGCAGCACGATGCAATTCCAGAGTTGCTGCTTCGAATGGACCCTGATTTCACTGGCATGCGTAGCCACGGTCGATCAAGCTCGCAATTGTTGGCCGCCCGAACGTGGGCAAGGTAGACATTGACACGAATCCTCGCGTTTTTGATGGCAAGTGGGCCGAACTCGGTGTGTAGTCGACTCTACTCAACAAGATCGTGCGAGACAATCGCGTGTTAACAGGCCCCGAGTACGTCTGGAGACATGTGTCTAGTGTTTGCCATGGGTGCTGTAGACCTGGGGTGACACGCGATGCAGTCGAAGTCAAGTGGGAGTTCCAGGGTCGCGAAATCACCCTCGTCGACACGGCCGGGATTCGCAGATTTAGCAAGGTACAGTCATCCTCGACGTTGCAACTGATGATAGCTGGTCGCAGCGCGACCACTCCAACCAAATTGAGAACCTGTCGGTGCGGGACACATACGACGCCATCAGCTCGGCTCAAGTTGTGTGTGTGGTTGTGGACGTGAGCGAAGAGCACTTGATTCACCTGGACTTGACCATTGCCCAACGGGTAGGCTGCGTGCGGCCGTCCTAGAGTGTGTTTCCTCACCGTCACCCCTCATGCAATAGGTCCTCGATGAAGGTCGAGCGCTGGTGCTCGTGGCAAACAAGGCCGATTTGGTCGGCGACGCGGAAGCTGAGATCGAGCGCATTCGAAAGGAGCTGGATGGATCGCTTGCTCAAGTACAATCTTCTTGCATCTACTTTCAGCACGACATTCCAGGCCCATCCTTTGTGCCTTAGGTCCGTGGCGTGCCGATCGTGTCGATCTCGGCCCTCAAGGGCAAAGGCATCCGCAATATTTTGCCTGAAGTGTACGTTGGTTCCGCAATGGCGATGCTGGGATTCATGACGACGTCTGCAGCGTGGCGGCCCACAATCGATGGGATTTGCGTGTCACAACGGGGCGGTTGAACCGGTGGATGGCCGCGATGGATCGCCATCACCCGCCACCGACAGTCAAGGGAAAGACGCTCAAGGTCAAGTACATCACCCAAGTCAAAGCCCGCCCACCGACCTTTGCGCTGTTTGTGAACAAGGCCGAAGACGTCCCAGAGTCGTACCGACGGTGCGTTCATCGCTAGAATTGTTGTCGTTGTCCTCTCGGGCTGAATCGGTCGTAGCTTTCTCCTCAATCAATTGCGCACCGAGTTTGACATGATTGGTGTCCCTGCTCGCCTCCTCCTCCGTGGAAGCGAAGACAATCCGTACAAGCGAGGGTACTCCCGCGCCAAACCGACGTCGAGGCGCCCCGCCGTTGCCAAACCAGTACCTTTCGGTGGACGCAACGCGTCTCCCAAGGCTGCTTCGCCCACACGACCGGTGGCCATCGCGGCAATCCCCGCGGCGAAGACGCCCTCAAAAAAGGCGAATGTGGTGCGCGGGACTCACAAGCACAAGATCCGGAGTTTGTCGCCTGGGGCCAAACCTTCCAATTCCAAGGGTCGTGCAGCACGTCGGGAGCCTGCAAAGAAGCCGTCTGGCCGAGGCGGTCGTGATGCACCTACGTCAAGGCCATCCAAAAAGTCGGGCGGAGGGGGCATGCAGAAGGGCAAATCGTCGCGTCGCCACAAGACCGACCGCACCACGTTGCGCGATCCATCGGCTAAGAAAGCCTCGAGATGGAGTGCCAAGAAAAAAGAGAGCATCAAACGCCACAATGGCACGCGGAAGCCGCGCACGGGGTAGACCTCCGCAATGAGCATGCGACTCAACACTTGGACCATCCTCCGACGCAACCACAGCCGTTGTGTCACCCTCTGGTACATGGAAATGTCGGGCTTGGTAATCAATCATCACGTCGACGGAGAACTTCCTTACGATCCTGCACAGCTTGCAATCTGTATGGGATTACCATTCCGATGTCGATGTAAAGACTGCGACACGCCGCTGCGGCGGCATAGAGGTCTGCTTGACGGCTTCGTCAACGCCGTCCTCACGTTTGCATCATATGATCTGCGTTTTCAGCGGCACCCGTCGGTGGACAGGCAATGCACTCCATCCCTTCTGTACGAGATGGGTCCTTCCCTCGAATCTCCCTTGGGTGACTGTGCGCATCCTCGTCACCTGTACAAGTTTGTGATGTCAACCATTTTTATCCGGCGGTATACAAACTCCAAGAGAATTCCTATTTTTAACCGTTGGAAATGACCATGATTTTGGACCCCAACGACACCATCGTATACAAAGATCAAGTCAAAATGTAACAGCCACGGAGGTTTGCCCCAACGCCTGGATGTAATTCCGGCGACGAAATTCATTCTCGAATTTGCGTGGTTCCGACGACGACACGTTTCGCACCATGAGCTCCAGCGCCTTCACGAACGACCCCTTCAAGGTGAACAGCAAGGACGTCAAGTACACGGCCACCCACATCGAAGCCAACTACACGTACCAAACGACGTACGTTGAAGGCAACGTTGCCACCCCTGTTGCTGAACAATATTTGTTCAAAACATCTACCAAGATCCCCAAGTTGGGGGTGATGATTGTCGGCTTGGGTGGAAACAACGGGTCGACCTTGGTGGCTGGTGTGTTGGCAAATAAGCTCGGCATCACGTGGAGCGACAAGGATGGTGAACACAAGCCGGACTACTTTGGCTCCATTACCCAGTCTTCCACCGTACGTCTTGGCACGAACTCGGAAGGCCGTGGTGTGTATGTGCCCTTCAAGAACATGTTGCCCATGGTCAACCCGAACGATTTGGTGATTGGCGGTTGGGACATTTCAGCCCACAACTTGGCTGATGCCATGGTCCGCGCCAAGGTGTTGGACTACGACTTGCAACGCCAATTGATTCCGCATTTGGAAAAGATCACGCCTTTGCCGTCGATCTACTACCCCGATTTCATTGCGGCGAACCAAGCTGACCGCGCCAACAACGTGCTGACTGGGTCGAAGCAAGACAACCTGAACCAAATCCGCCAACACATTCGCGACTTCAAGCAAAAGAACTCGTTGGACAAGGTTATTGTGTTGTGGTCGGCCAACACTGAGCGCTTTTCGGATATTGTCGAAGGCGTGAACGACACGGCCGACAACTTGTTGGAAGCGATCAAGAACGGCGAAGACGAAGTGTCGCCCTCGACTGTATTCGCTGTCGCATCGATATTGGAAAACACGTCGTATATCAACGGCAGCCCCCAAAATACGTTTGTGCCCGGTGCTATCGAGCTGGCTGAGCGCCACAAGGTGTTTATTGGAGGTGACGACTTCAAGTCTGGTCAAACCAAGATGAAGAGCGTTTTGGTTGACTTTTTGGTCGGTGCCGGCATCAAGCCCGTGTCGATTGTGAGCTACAACCACTTGGGAAACAACGACGGCAAGAACTTGTCTGCGCCGCAGCAATTCCGCAGCAAGGAGATTTCCAAGTCGAACGTTGTGGACGACATGGTGGACTCGAACCGCATTTTGTTCGATAAGGATGAACACCCTGACCACTGCGTCGTCATCAAGTACGTGCCATTTGTCGGCGATTCGAAGCGCGCCATGGACGAATACACGTCGAAGATCTTCATGAATGGCACGAACACGATTGCCATGCACAACACTTGCGAAGACTCGTTGCTGGCGACGCCGCTCATTTTGGACTTGGTGATTATTTGCGAACTGGCCGAACGCATTGAAATCACCAAGCAAGGCGGGTCGACGGAACGCTTCCATTCTGTGTTGTCGATCCTGAGCTACCTGTTGAAAGCTCCCCTCGTCCCCCGCGGCACCCCCATCGTGAACGCTCTGTTTGCTCAACGTGAATGCATTGTGAACATTTTGCGAGCAGCCCTTGGCCTCCCTGCTGAAAACTACATTCAGTTGGAAAACAAGTTGGCCAGCGAAATCAACAAGCGCAGTCATGCGTAAGTTATGTAGGACGAGCGAGAGGAAGATAACACGATGTTTTTATGCTTTTTGATGGCCAAGGATAGCCCGTGCTTGGAAGCCTGGACATGGCGCCACTACGACCGAATACCTCTGCGCGATGATGGATTCGGTGAAAGGTACGTAGCGCGTTGATATCGAGACCACACTCTTGCGCGCGGAATTCCATGCACGCGACCGTCTGAAAGCCACCAACGCAACGAAGTATCATCCCACGAGAAGCAAGTGTTGTGGTGGGCTCTGTCTCGCTGCGTCTAGACGATGAATGTACTGTGCAGCGGTTGATGCGGAAGGACGGATTGCAACGTGGGACCAGCCCAGCCGTGCAAGTATCGAGATGCACAGCTCCGCTTTCCTGAGTCTATTTTCGCATCACGGTGTGCGCTTGCTCCCGTCCGCCGAGGTTCGGTTGCTCCAAGCCTTGCACTCGTTGCACTGGCGCTGAGGCCGCTGTCGACGTTTTTTCCCACTCGAAATTTTATGGAAAGGAAAATATCGAAAATATTGCTAAATTTTACCTTTTTCAGAGTATTGGCAAATATCATGATGGAGAAATTTAAATCCAATCGCAACACGTGGGAAGTGACTGAAGGCACGACATCAGCATGTCGAGCAGCGACGTAACCAAGAAGAAGCGCATGGCCCTACACCAGTCACTTGTTCTGGAGTTTCCTGGGCGAGTCGAATGTGCCGTGCACTACTCCATGAGAGTGCTTGTGGGCACGTCAGACGGGCGTTTGGTGCTCTTCGACACTCGGAAAGACCCGAACAAGCCCGTGAGTGTCTACGAATTGCCCCACAAGAAGCGCATTCAGCAAATCTTAGTCGTACCACACATTCGCTTGGTAATCGTGTTGGCGAACAACACAGTGACTGTGCACTCTGCGACGGACCTCGGAGTGGCGTCGTCCGAGTTTCACCTGGCCAACAACGTTACGCATTTGAGCGTGAACCAACGCGGACCGCCGCACTTTCGTATTTGCGCAGCATCCTCGGCAAAGTTGCAGCTGTTTCAATTTGAAGCGAAGGAGAAGCGATACAAGTACTTGCGCGAACTCTCGATCGCCGACCCTCCCGAGGTACATCCTTTCATCCATGCAGGCAAATACAACGATCGCTTCACGCGGTACAGGTTGTGGGTTGGTACCGCAACAAGTTGATCGTGGGCAGTCGTCGTGGATATTCTCTCGTCAACGACAAAACTGCCGAAGCCCTTCCGATCAACTTGACGATCAACAGCAACACTAACCCGATGGTCAAATTGCTTCCGAATGAAGAGATCGTCGTGTCCGCCATGGACGCGTTGGGCGTGTTCCTCCTCTTCACGGGGGAACCTGTCCATCGCAACTCGATTGCTTGGTCGAAACCACCCGCTGCCATCGAGTACACGTCGCCGTATTTGGTCTCCATGATTCCTCAAAAGGGCGTCGAGATTCACAGCATGCAAGACGGAACGCTCGTGCAGGTACAGCCAGGGCAGTTCCTCGCCAGCAAGTTGCGTCGTCCTATACTGTTGTTGAATGCGTAGTCCATTTCCCTTCCGCGCATCACAGCGATGTTTGGCAACGGCATGAAGTGGGACATGGAACCGCGCACGGGCGGCGATTCCGAAGACGTTATTGTTGTAGCGTCGTTGAACGCGACGGGGACAACATCGATTTTCAAAATCGAGCAAATGCCGATGGAACAGCAGGTCCAAGAACTGCTGGACCGTGGTCGCATCGAAGAAGCGTCCGACCTGATGAAGAAGAGCATCTCGAGCTTGAACGCGGACAAGCAAAAAAGCCGCATGCGCCGGTTCCATCGCCAAGTCGCGATTGCGCTGCTGAAGCGCTGTGAATTTGACGCTGCCGTCGAGTTCATCTATCGATCGGGAATGGACCCTCGCGAGTGGCTGAGCTTTTTTCCGGACCTGGTCAGCCCCAGCTTTGCATACGAACCAACGATTCTCACGCCAGATGTGCTGCCGCGTGGCTCGAGCGCCAGTCCCGACTGGAACTCCGTCCTGGCGGCATTGCTCAAGGACAACGCGGGCAACTTGGCCCCCGAGCTTGTCTCTGCCGGTCATGCCAAACTGTACTCGCAGGCAACGAAGTCCTTGCTCAAGTGCTTGGAAATGGTCAAAAAGCACTCGACGTATGAACTCACATGGGTTAAGCTTACACTCACTCTGCTGGAGTAGTCGAGACCGAAGCTCGTCGCGCGAAAGCGTGTTCGCTACACCTCCTCGATCGCGGTCCACGAGTCGCGAAAATGAGTTCGCGGCAACCCACGCGGCCTCAATTTCGTCGTCTAGCGGAAGTTTTCACCGCGGAATCACGAGAACTGCGTCGACGATTGTCTCAACGTCGTCGTCGTCGTTCCCCAAGGACATTCAGCGTTCCGAAGCTGTTGACACTGCTCTTCTCCGCCTCTACATCATGCACGAATCGTTTTCTGAGATTGCTGCCCTTCTCACGACTGTGGACAACCAAGGCGACGGCGCCCACTGCGACATGGGGTCGTCCCAAGCTCTCTTGATGCACCACCACTTGTACTTTGAGCTGGGTCTGCTGTACGAACGCCACGGCCGCGCGTTGGACGCCCTAGACGTGTACGCTCGAATGGGGTCCGGCGAGTACGTGCAAAACCCGCTCGAAGACGGCACATCTGGCGCCCAGGCGGCCGTGGATCTGCTCCAAACACTGGACGACATTCCTCTAGTGTTGTATCATTCGGTTCGACCCACCGCGATAATTGGCGTCTACGGCAGGGTTCATGTTGGCCTTTGTAGAAATGGGTGCTCAAGGCCGACCCCCACGAAGCGTTGCGAATTTTCACGCACCGTCCACGCCACTTAAAGCCGTTTGTGTCGGGCGATGTTGTTGCCCACTTGAAAGAATATGCGTCGGATCCGGCTGTCGTCCAACGATATCTCGAAAGCCTCGTTGATGCGGAAGGAGGAGGGTCGGCGGGAACTACCATGTCGGACGCGGAGAATCCCCATCACACGCGGTTGGCGTTGGAGTACTTGGAAGAAGTGCTCAAGGCAATCAAGGGTGGCCGCGAACCATCCAAGTCTCATCCTGGCAAGGAGCCTGCGGTACCAGACGTGGCTTGGTTGACGTCGTGCATAATGGTTGCTGCTGTCGACTAGCCCCTCGGTGACGCCCGCAAGCGACTTCTCAAGTACCTGAAAGCTCCAGAGTCGGCGTACGACGCAGGTGCGTTAATGGCCAAAGTGAAAACGGCCCCGGCCCTGCGCGAAGAATTGCTCGTGGTGAGCGGACGCGGCGGGTTCCATGAAGACGCGTTGGCTATGTTGCTTGCGGAAAACGATGTTCCGGGCGGCGAAGCGTACTGCCTCAAGTACGGCGTGTCGCGCAAGGGAGGCACCTCGAATCGAGCACTACTCAAGTTGCTCGAGTTACTCTTCAAGGAGAAAGACGCCGACATGGCAGAGTATGCGCACCTGTTGATGGTACGAAGTTTGGCTCGATGGAGTCACCCGAATTGATTGAACGGTTAAAAGTCATGAATGCTTCTCGACTCCTGATTTCATGTGTGTGTCATGCAATAGGCCCGTCATGCCAAGGCCCTGAACGGCACAGCTGCCCTCAACCTCATTCCGGCATCAACTCCACTCGTCAAGGTGATGGACTTTCTCAGCCAGTTGCTTCCCCACAGCGCCCATGAGGTACATGAAAGTGGGTGAACAAGTTGTAACCTCATAACTTGGACGAGCTCAGGTGCGCGAGACGACGCTGGCGCGAAACCTGTCCAACATATACAACCTCCAAGTCCAGTGCGAGCGCGTCGACAAGTTCTCCGAGTCGGTGGAGATTGATACGAAGACGACTTGTGGGGTCTGTCGCAAGCGTATCGACACCAACATCTTTGCCGTGTACCCGAATGGATCGGTCGTACACTTTGCATGCGGCCCCAACGTGAATATGCACATGGACCCAGTGTCAGGCGAGATGTTTGGTTGAATGCAATCCTGATGTTCGTGTATGCCGTCCATCTTTCCAAAGGCATCTGGCGCAGCATGTGCATGTGCGTATCGTACATCTGCGGCGCACGCTCGTAAGGTCCGTTGGGTGGTCGCGGCCTGAAGATCATGTCGTGGACGGATCGCGTTCAACTAAATCGCACGAATGCGGAAGGGACAAGAACACATTTAAAATAAATCGTCTTAGAAGACTCTATATTTGTATGGTGCATGGACCTATTTCAAAACTAGTGCTTGAACAGTACAGTTATCCGGACACCGATTCAGTTTCCTCGCGCAGCGCGGCAGAGAGAGAGATAGGTTCCACCGCAACGAACTGCTGCTGTGCGCAATCGACCAAGATAGGTAGGAAGCGGACGACATGATGGCGCGCGGCGTCTGATGTTGTTCATGTGCGTCCTGTACACAGGAAGAACTGCATATCGAGCGTGATATGATCCCTGCGTCAGGAGAACGGACGAACGAAGGCAGATCTACCACCGCAGCGGCGATGCACGTACCGATGTTTCAGTATCCTCAACTCACAGCAATCTCCGAGTCGAGAGATGAAGACGCCGACATGGTGGTCCCAAACTTAACTGGACGGCACGGGAGTATCGTTATTGAGGAGAAAAGGATCGAGAAGCAAAAGCAGAGCCATTTTGAAAAGTTAAACACACTCAAGCTCTTGCTTGACATCGGTCACCTGACCCACGACGAATACGTGGTAAGTTTTTGTGCTCTGGGGGCCGTATTGCTCGACTGATTCGCGACAGGAACGCAAAAATCAAATCATTAACGAAATGACGGGGACAAGTACCGACAGGAGTACACAGATTCTCCGCTGAATTCTTGGTGCCCATCGCGACTCATCTTGGACAGTAGGTCATCGGAGCAAGCCACCATCACTTCAGCCCATCATGAAGACTGTTGTGCCGCATAACCCGCCGGATTTCAGTCACATGATGAAGGAATCGGCAGAGAAACTGAGTTTCGACCCAGATACCCTCGAGGTATCCAACCGACGTGACGACGACCTCTTGACCTTGCTGCTTGTGCGTTAGTGGAACTCGAGTCACGTCGTGATCAAGCTCGACTTAGTTCCGTTTGCGACGGGCCAACTGCGAAATGCATACTTTCTACAAGTTTGTCGAATTCTCCATTTTCATAATCCGAAGACGAGAGTCTGGTAGGACTTGGGCGTGCATGGCGAGGGGGATCCGAAGCTGTACGTCGCCAAGGTTATCATGGGATCGGCTGAACCAAGCGCTTACTTGTGGTACCGCCGCAGTGGCATTGGCCAAGTTAACTGCTGCCATGGCCACTAGCGACGTGGAAATGCAAGCGGTTTGTGCTCATTATGCCAAGTTATACAATGAGCACGAACCGCCTTTGAAGGTCAAGTACGCCAGCTCATGGTTACTCAAGGTAAACGCCCTATGCTTCACAGCCTTGGCCACGTGATGGATAATTCGTCGCGGGAATCGGTCGACAGCTTCGCGACCGGCAAAACATGTTGTGCAGCGTCGAAGAGTACCTCCCAGGGGCGTACGTCAAGTACAGCAACAACAATGGGTTTGTTGGGACAGCCACGAGTTCGACTGTCGAGCGCGAACGAAACACACCGCAAGCGTTTTCGCACTTTACGTTTGTTTCGTCGGACTACCGTTTGATGGTGGTCGACATTCAAGGCGTCAACGACAGCTACACAGATCCTCAAATTCACACCGTACGAAAGATGCAGTCCTTCGTTCTCGGATTCTGACGAGGCTTGGCCAGGCCGACGGGCGTGGGTTTGGCATCGGCAACTTGGGCACTCAAGGCATGGAGAAGTTTCTGCAATCGCACAGGTGCAACGAAGTGTGCAGGTACTGGGAAACCGACTTGTACAGTTGGCGTCCCCAACGCGAGAAAAAAATTTGCGCAGGTGGCTGGGGCTTAGAAATCTCAACGAAGAACAGTTCAAGCCTGGTGGCACGGCGGCCCCGCCCTATCGGATGCCACATGAAGTGATAAAAAAATCGACAAGCAGAATTACAGAAGAGCGAAACACGTTTGCACGGTCTGTGACGGTGTCTGAAGTGTTGGGCTCCGCCACACAACAGACTGAAACGTCGTCGCTGCTGCCACCTCCGTCGGTGACGTTGACGGCGAGGCCCTTCTCGTCCAAGACGTGGTCGTGGATCCGGCTCGTTTGCTGCTGTCTGGACCCCCCCGACGACCGCGCATAGCGGGTGCCACGAATTTTTGTAACATAAACAACAACCCAACTCCAGATTTTGACTGCACCCTCATGTCAACGCCATTGCACAGCTTCCCTTTTTTTTATTCACATGGCACGCCGACAAGATACATTCAAGCAGATCGGCACTCGTCGTCCAAGAGCTCCACGTTTCCTCCATCACGTGAACTGGCAAACGCCACCATGCGCTGATGGGATAAACGATGTCGCGATGGCGACGTCGGCGGCGCCACAAACGACTTGATCTCGAGCTTGGTCGGGGACGCGGCAGTGCTTGACGGAGTCTTGGATGCTGCGGCAGCATACTCCTTGGAAAACGCATCCTAACCAAATCACACGGCATATTCGTTGAGGGAAGTCGTCCGCCACCTTGACCGTACCAGGATCGAAGCCACGATCAAGTTGAGAGTCATGATGACCCCGGTGAGCCAGAACGCAATGAAGAAGAGCCGCACCCACACCGTCGAGATCAGGACGTGGCCCTCGACAATGATAAACCAGTTGTTCACGACCAAGAGCTCAAACAGCGTCACCATGCCGCTCGGGATATCGTTAAAGTTGTTGGCAGCGTACCCACTTGCGGCGTACGTCGAGTTGGCAAAGCGGTCGGTTGCGAGAACAGCGGGAGAGATGCGCCCGCCAAAGAGTTGGTGGCCGACAAGAGCAAACACATTCAAGTTACAAAACATGACGAGGAGGAGGTTTTTCCCGATCGGAACCATTGCCCACGCAGTGTGCAGGATGACTCGGTACCTACAACAGAATCACCTCAACCACGTCGTGTGGAAAGCACGCATGGCGTGGCCGCGTTGGGCTTTGTTTCAGCGAACGATGGAGATTATCCAAACCAATGCGTACCGCTCGATGGAGAGGAAGAGGCGAAGCATCCGCACGCACCGAAACGTCATGAGGACCTTGGGCACAGTGTGACTTGAAAATTCGTTGGGCAGGTCGGCGTAGATATCCACGACGAGGGACACGATCGTGATCGCGGCATCGAATCGGTTGCGAAAGGAGTGCACATAGTCGCGCCAGCCGTGCACCATGATCTTGAGAACCATCTCGACAACATACAACGACGAGAATGCGATTTGCACGATCTCCCACGGTCGAGTTTCGGCGAGGTTGCTGGTGTCGATTGCGGTGGACGTTTCCAGCACAATGCACACGGCATTCAGAACCAAGAGACTGTCTACGGCAATTTCAAATCGCCTGTGCTGCACGACAGCGCCTACCCACCGCACGTTAGAACTCGTGTTGTGGAATTTTGGAGCCGTACAAAGTTGTTGATAGCGCTGAGAAGAGGCCACGTGAGGCCACCATCGCTCGACCTCGGACGGGGCTTTGTGGTACGCTTGAACGTATTCGCGCATGCAGTCGCACACGGCGAAGAAGTCGTCGAGCTGAATGCGTCCGTCGCCGTCAGTGTCGAGCTGGCAAAACAATTCAAGCATGTGCTTGTTCGTGAGGCGAGTGGACGCGACGTTGTAATGGTTGAGCTCTTGAAAGAGCGCAAGCGCAAGGTCGGTGTCGATCCACGTACACACAGACTCCTCGTGCACGGGCGATTCCTGGGCAAGTGGAGGAAGCAAGGGGTTGAGCCCCCCGACTTGTAGGCGTTTCGGAGGGGAAGGCGCCCGCTGGTGGAGAGTGTCGAGAGGCGGCACCGACGAGGGCTTTGGTGGAGAGAGTCGAGAGGTGCCGCGACGGGGGCTTTGATTCCGCGTCACGAGAGCGTGGTGGCGGTCCGATTGGATCGTCACGAGTAAATCGAAGGCTTGGGTCAATAGGGCGGTCCGATTACGAACTGCAGTTGCTTGATCGGATGCCGCGATGCGCTGGAAATTGTTGAACACTTGGGCCAAAATCAAGTTCATGAGGAAAAACAGCCCAAACGCGACAAACACGATAAAGAAGAGGCCATACGCGCGGTTCTTGGTGTACGCTGGCATCATGATGTCGGGAAAGTTTGCCGTGGTGAGGAGGACGAGGAGCTGCCATGCCGACTCGACGAACGACCGCATGACGCCGGCTACAACACACGGTTGGCGCAGGATCATGACGGTCCATTACCTTCTTCAGTGTCCTGGAAGAGCACCGTGGCGAGCCAGGCAAAGAACCCCACATACATGGCGACGAGCGACATGATGTTGTGGACTTCCGCCATGACGAGGTACATCTTGCGATATGTGGTTCGAATCGATCGAAACGTCAGCGCGAAAATGAACAAACGAAGGAACGGCGCGAGGCGGCTGGTCCATGACCACGTTGTGGCAAACCGCACCAGTGCATTGACGAGGGCGGTGCAGAACAAGCCCAGCGCACACACGCTAGAGCACAAAGCAATGGTTCCAGGGAGCGATGTAGACATGCCGTCGACACGTACCGGTCGAGCCGCGTGAAGAAGTTGCGCCCGAGCGAGTGGAACAAGAGACCATCGTTGACCAGGCAAAACGTGAGGCACGCTACCTCGACTACGACAGATTTCCCACGCGATACCAGGAGCATGCCCGACGTCAGAGGCGTTGTCGGCTCCAACGGGTCGCCGCATGGATGAGGCCACGCGTCATGGCACCAATACGGCGTCTCGACAAACGTGAGCATGAGCAAGACGAACACGGTCGCTTGTCGGACGGACACTAGTCGATGGTACATTTTGTACGTCTGCAACGCTTGTGTCGTCGGTTTGGGGTGTGCCCGAGGGAACCCTCGGAACGCGTCTTCCACGAGCCAGCTCGCTTTTACTACCTTGCTCATGTCCTCGACCGACAGCATCATGGCCGCCTGACGTATGGTCATCGTGGTTGTGTCGTCTTACCAAAATGGGGTCGTTACAACAGACGAAACTGCTCCACGTCATTCTCCCAGCCAACTCGGTCGACTTCCGCGGCAGGTTGTCGCTGCTGCACATTGGTAGCTCCGTGTGGGCGGAGCGGATCGTTCTTGCGATCTAGCGCGGTGTAGAATGCGGTATATGTTCGTACAACAAGATGGATGTTTCTAAACCCAACGCCATTCCCCCTCCATCCTTTATGGCCCCCAAGCCCCACAGTTCTCGTGGAATGGCGTCCACACGGCGGTCGCGCTAACAAGACACGAAGGCGATCCCTGCACATGTGGACCCCCCTCTTCCGTCGGGGGGTTTCGTTCGGATTCCGAAACCGCTGGTGCCGTGTTGAAACACCTTGGCGGTGTGTGCCAGCTTGGGTTTAGCTTGTCATCTCCACAGCATGGACCTCAAGCACGACTTAGGGCCGACACTAGTTATGTCGCCGACCAAGCAGCCCTCCTTTCGCAGCCCCAAGTCTCGCCGTTGCGCAAGCAGCCCACGTCCACCGGCGACTGCCGGCGCCACACCCGATGTCATGGCATTCCAAGCACCTTCTCCAGTGCAATGCAGCTCCCAATGCAGTCATACGCAAGCTTTGCAGCTGCTCGAAATCAAGGTAGATGACTTGCTATGAATCTCGAGCTCATGTTTGTGCGCAGCGGCTGCGAGACCAACTGGCGGAGCTTCAGGTCCAGCATAGCGAACCCAAGGACAAGGTGAAAATCCCGCGGTCGGTCGCCCCCGCCGTGTTCTCTGTGACCGACGAAGGCACCAAGACGCGCAGCATCACGACGAGCATAGGACGCCACGTCAGCGTCGCGACAGGGCACGTACTTCGGTCGATTCCAAAGCACGTTCCAAATCGAGTTGCCGAGCGCGTCAGCGAGGTAGCGTGGTCTCGTGGATCGTGCGTTTTCACACGGCGCTGCCATCTCCAGGCGTTTGTAAACCCTCTCAAAGCGATTCAGTACCTCAACTCGTTCGAGTTCAGCGCAGACCTCCTCGCGATGGTCAACCAAGTGTCGGTGCTGTTCCAGAACGAGCCACGCTGTGTCCCAATCCAGGTACGTGCAAAGGTAAACGTGCATGCGCTGAACGGACGTGCATAGAGTCCCGCGTACGTGATCGGCGACATCCACGGCAACTTGTCGGATCTCAAGTTTTTCTCGGACCACTTGTGGCGCCTCGGCATTGGGATCACGGCGGGCACGTTTTTGTTCTTGGGCGACTATGTCGATCGCGGCCTGTCGTCGCTTGAATGCGTGGCGTATCTCTTTGCTCAGAAGGTGCGGCATCTCTCCGCGCAGCATTTGTAGTCGACGCTAACGACCGCAGATCATGCACCCACACAAAGTCGTGCTCCTCCGAGGAAACCATGAAACCCGCGCCGTGAACGGATGGGAAGCGCATTACGGCACGGGGTCGTTCCTCGCGCAATGCAAGAAGCGGTTTGGGAACGACGAAGGGTGCAATGTGTGGCACCAAGTCAACAACGCATTTGATTGCATGCCCGTGTCGGCAGTCATCGACGAAGACATCTTTTGCGTCCATGGAGGTATTCCCCGACCGGTCGGCGGGCGAAATCAACTCGACTCGATTCAAACGGTAACGAACCACCCCATCGAACCGGGGGGAGTGGCGTCCTGTGAGGCGTGTACTGACGCGAATGCATCCAGATTCCATGCTTGGCGTCGTTCGACACGTTGGGCAAGGCGCCGACCAAAGGCGGGGACGAGCATGCTGAGCTGCTCCAAATGGCCGAGGAGATGCTGTGGGCCGATCCGGCCTGCGAAGCGCAAGTACATGGCGGTGTTTGTTGGCGGGGCGATGGTCTCATACGTGGTTGGTTTCGATTTGATTGCGTAGGAGGTGACTCTGGACAAATACGGATTTGGCAAGAGCGCTCGTGGCGGCAACTCGATATCGTTTGGAAACGTTGCGATCGACGACTTTCTCCATCGGCACAACTTTTCGTACATCATTCGAGCGCATGAAGCGTGTAGCCAGGGCGTGTCGTTGAGTAAATCCGCGCGCGTCCTCACGGTGTTTTCAACCTCCAAGGACCATGGCCTGGGGAAGGTATGGCATCGAGTAGTGACGAACCATCGTGTGGCAATGGTGGCTGTCCTGTAGCGAGCAAAAAGCGGCTGCCTCTTGGTTGAACGCGATCGGATCTTGATCTTGAATCGGTCGCACAAGTACAACGGCGGGTTCGTCCGTCGGCGTAGCAGTGTGCAGCTGTCGTCGATGCACCCATCCGACGGGGGATCGACTGCTTTGTCCGCGGCGCCAACTCGACGAACGTCGGCCGCGTCGTCAAGCGGGGAGCACGCAAATGACGACGAAGACGAAGATTCGACCGACGATGAAGTCGACGACACCAAAACCCTCGGAGGCGGTCCGGCTAGTTCGAATTCCCAGGTCGCGATGGACCTGGGCGACAACAACCAGGAAGAATCGTGACCAAGTCCGCGCAGCGCACGTTTTACTTTACAACATGTTACATTCGTCGCTCGCAGGGTGTGGCGGCCTTTGCCCACTCGTGATGCACACCATCTTGCGTGTTGAACCATCTCGACGATTCTCTTGACACATACATGCTTGGGGGCGACGTTCCGAGCGGGAC
Source organism: Aphanomyces invadans (assembly GCF_000520115.1). Classification (NCBI taxonomy): domain Eukaryota; phylum Oomycota; class Saprolegniomycetes; order Saprolegniales; family Verrucalvaceae; genus Aphanomyces; species Aphanomyces invadans. Next base: position 1,782,463 of record NW_008580147.1, read on the forward strand.
CGCATCGCACTCGCGGAGATCGATGATCGCCCCGACCAGCATCGCTCGGTCATCCTCGTCGTGAATGCCCAAGAAGTTAAAATCGTCTTCCTCGAGGCCAGCCTAAAGTGGACACCACAGGAAGCATTCGTTGTTGGAAGTTGCCTGTCAAACCTCTCGGAGAAACGCGAGCGACGCAAAACCTTTGGCCTTGAACGTTGCAAAGTAGCACGATAGACCCACGTTGCTCAACCACGTGTACACCTCGTCGACCACGACGATCGAGTGCCGGGAGTTGTCGAAGTTCTGTGACTGGGCTGCCTTGGCTGTTTTGATGGCGTGGTCAAGCTTCGCTCTCCACAGTTGCGCCTCTAACGCTGTCGAGGCTTGGCAGACCCACACGTCCATGTCTCCGGATCCATCTGCAACATGCATGCGCAACACAAGTTGGTTTGGCGCATCTGGACTCTACAACCAGGCGAGTTCGTCACGGGTTGCCCAGCTACAGCATCACGATTTCGTACCATGGCTACGCTTGCCCAAGTGGTCAACGCAGCGACCGTGGTTTTATCTTTTGTGGTCACAGTGACTTGGCCATTGCACACACTCACAAAACTCGATTGCCACTCGTCTCGGAAGTGTCCTGCTTCCTTGGTCCAGAGCGTGCCTTCGAAGGCCACGAAAGACGCATCGGTGGTCGGCGGGGTGATGCATGAACCGTCGTCGTCATCGTCAGTACACACCGTGTCGCAGTCACTCGAACCGTCGTCCAGCTCTGCCTTGAGATCTTGCAGCCACTCGACAATCTACGATAGCAATTCACGTGCGCTCTAAATTGATGATCGATCCCACCTCGAGGGCAGTCGGCCGCATGTCCGAGTCGACCGCAACGCACATTTCTGCAAGACACACGAGCGATGCAGGGCAGGTCCGTGGCACGTGGCTCCTGAACTCGTCGATGTCGATGGCAAAATGGTTGGCCGGGGTGCGCCTCAAGTAACCATCGCAGTGGACCTGGTTGGCACATTGGCGATCGCAAGCGGGAAAGACACGGGGGTACCATTTGTCGCGTAATGAGCTCGATGAGGACAACGCCGAAGCTGAACACGTCAACTCGTTCATCAAACGGCTCATCGAAGTACAATTCCTGAGTCCACCAGAACTCAGTTGCTACAAGCATGGGTTGCGGTACCGGAGCCATGTAAACGTCGGTGCCACACACAGTCATGCAGCGTTTTCGACGTGGACCACAGGGCGGCTCTCCGGCGAGCGAGGTTGCGTCGTCGTCCAGTCTTCGTGCAAATCCAAAGTCACACAAGCGCGCTCGGCAGTCTTCATGGAGCTAGCATCCATTCATTTTTTGCGTGATAAGGACAGGCAGGCTAGACGTGACGGAGCGGAGCTTACCAAGATGTTGGCGCACTTGACGTCTCGATGGACGATGTCGTTGTCGTGCAAATATGCCAACGCCGATGCGATGTCTAATGCAACCTGGGCGCGTTGGGACCAAGAGAGAGTCGCAAGAGCTCTGGTGAGGTCGCCACCGGGGATGTACTCAAAAACTGTCCACATCTCGTGCGCTCCGCTGGCAGATGTCCACTCGCACGATCCCATGCAATATGGCAGACGCGGATGTGGAGCGAGGTTGCTGACGAGATCGCACTCACGTTCAGCATGAGGTTCCAATTTTTGGCATTTTAGAGCGACGAGGTTGCCGTCGAGTGAAGCCAGGTACACAACGGCGAAACCACCGCTACCCAGAACGCAGTGAATTGTCAAGTCGCTGGGTCTGACGTGGCCCGGTTGTGTGATTGAGTGGGGTGATGGAGTGCAGCCAGCCATCGGGACAAGCTCGAACTCGCCTGCGTACGCTGTTGTTGGCACACAGCATTGGCGAAGTATAGCGGCCAGTGCTGTGGCTGTCGCGCCGATGGCGGCGATAACTCCAGCGATTTCACTCAGCACCATGACACGGCGTCGGCTGAGCAATCTCCAGATTGCAGAGCTGGAGGCATCATCTGGACAGCGGTATAGGCCGTCATGGAGGGTTTCCATCGCGGAATTAAGCTTCCAATCCTATTTCGCAAAGGTTGGACGGAAAATGCCCAGTGAGACTGCGCGCCATATATTAAAAGAAACTTCAACTTTCGCACATACACACAGCATCCCGTATTACGTTCAAGGCGCGTAGGCGCTTTACGTACATCCCGTGCTGGTGAGTACTCCGAAAGTAGATGATACTGTGAAAGCCTCGATTCCTTGTACAGCGACATGATACAGAAGACGAGCCTCGTTCACTGGTCTTATGAATGCATGCACGTAGAGGGAATGGGAATGGAAGAGCATTACGCAGAGGGATAGGTACATCCGGTGGGGGCGGGAGTCGTCGTGGGTGGGTCGTTTTCGGCGCAGGTGGTGCGGGGTACGCACCCGTACACCTTGGTCTTGGGCAGAAACCGGCACTCGGAGCCGTAGGGAAGGCCGGGCTGGGCGGTGGGACAGTTGCCCACGATGTCGGCGACGCAGAACGTGGGCAACTGGGGAGTCACGCGTGTGCAAAAGTGGTACCGGCCCTGCACGCTGATGGGGGCCCACCCGCCCTTGAGCAGCTGGTCGTCGGAACACGCGTCCAGGTCGGGGACGTTCGTGTCAAGCAAGCAGCCCGACGTTTCGTCGTAGACAGGGCCGGACGACGGGGCGTCCGTGACCGGCTCTGGCGTGTCGTCCGCCGGGCCCAGCTCTCCGTCTTCGAACGTCGTGCCGTCGTCGCATGTGGTGTGCGGGAGACAGCCGAAGCGCCCGGTGGGCAGCTTGGCGCAGTACGAGCCATAGGGAAGGCCGCGTTGCGGGCCAGGGCAGCTGTCCGTGATCGACGACGAGCAGTAGTTGGGTCCTGGGGCGCAGAACGGCCCGTCCACCCCAAACACGAGCAAGAGCTTCCAGTTGGACACCCCTCGACACACAGACGGCGGGGTGGGCAACGACGACGTGCAATACGTGACCGACGGACGTGGGGCAACAGATTGGTACCCAGCAGAGGTGGAAGGCGCTGCGAACTGGGGGTACATGGTAGGCGCGGGCGTTGGAGATCGGAAGCGACTGGAGGTGGAAGGCGGGATGTGGGGTTGGAACGTCGTCGGGGCTGGCGTGGGAGGGGAGACGGACGGTCCTGCGGTCGACGAAGGGGTGTACGGTCGGAACGTCGTCGGGACTGGAGTTGGAGCTCGGGACGTCGGCGTCGAGGGGGGACTGTACGTTGTCGGGGCTGGTGTCGGTGCCGAGGGGGGAGTCAGTGCGGGTGTGGTCTGTGGGGTAACTTGAGGAGTTGGTACCGCGGGTGTGGGTCCCGGAGTCGACACGGGGGTCGATTCCGGTGTTGGCGCGGGGGTGGGCTCTGGGGTCGGTGCAGGGGTCGGATCAAGTGTTGGCTCAGGGGTCGGTGCTGGGGTAGGTTCAGGGGTCCAATCTGGCGTTGCTTCCGGTGTGGGTTCTGGGGTTGTAGGTTCTGGAGTAGGCTCGGTGGTGGGTTCCGTGGTTGGAGTAGGCACGGGAGTAGGTTCTGTGGTAGGTTCTGGAGTAGGTTCTGTGGTAGGTTCTGGAGTAGGCTCTGTGGTGGGCTCCGGGGTAGGAGCAGGCGTAGCTTCGGGAGTTGGCTCTGGTGTGGGTTCAGGAGTAGGCTCTGTGGAGGGCTCCGGGGTAAGAGCAGGCGTAGCTTCGGGAGTTGGCGCTGGTGTGGGTTCAGGAGTCGGACATGGCGTTGGCTCCGGGGTGGGAGCAAGCGTAGCTTCGGGGGTTGGCTCGGGCGTGGGTTCAGGGGTCGGACACGGCGTTGGCTCCGGGGTTGGGGCAGGCGTAGCTTCGGGGGTTGGCTCGGGCGTGGGTTCAGGAGTCGGACTCGGCGTTGCCTCTGGCGAAGGACAAGGGGTCGGCTCCGGGGTTGGGAACGGTGTAGGGGACGGGGTTTCGTATTGAGCTGCATTGGGGACAGCCAGGGATGCCAGAATCAGCATGGTCACGAAGGATGCCTTGGAAAAGAGCATGGTTGTTGTTGGTACCGTGAGGTAAATGGAGGAGTGGGGCATCCTGCCTCGGCTGACTCGCAAGTCGTCCCATGGCGTTCGTGAGATCGAGTTGAGGTCGAATGATGCACGTTCTTGGACCGCTTCTTCCACGGCTATTGCTCCAGGGAATCTCGCGATGGGTATGATGTTGCTCAGGCATTGGGGGTTTCGTCCTCCCCTGGCCTCGTCCACACGGTCCGCATTCGTGGACTACTGAAACCAGGCATGCCTCCACCTCGTCGTCGTCTGCATGTTGCTGCATGTGGCACGTCTTGGTCTGCTTGGGTGGAGCGGCAATGTGCATAAGGGGTCGTTGCGACTGAATCTCGCGATGCGGTTGAGGTGGATAGAATATTGTCGTTGTTATCGTTGGAATGCCATGGCTTACACTCAATCCCAAGATCTGTGCTTTGAATCAACGGCGGATAGATGGTTTTATGAAGAAGTAGAGCTGAAGAGGCGGTGCATGCTGTTGCCAATTTTTCTGTTGCCGTTGTGCAAAGTGAGTTGCACCCAAGCATGACGCATGTTGTCCATCCTGGACATTCACGAGTGGAGTCTGGCCGCAGAGAACAGTCATTTGCTGTTGCGTCCAAATCCATTTCGAACTTGCAAGACTTTGACATCATGCAAGTGTGGTTTGCCCTCGGGATGTCTCTCAGATCTCTTTTCTCTCCAAGGAGGCACATCTGTGCGATTGCACGATGCGACGGCAGGTATACCACGGCTGATATTGATGTGCTCACGTTGATTTAGAGTAATACTTTACTCGAGGTAATCGAAGTCGTCTTGGATGCCAAGCCACTTTTCAACCTAGGGCCGATGCGATCAGTACACGAGTGGACGAGAGTGACGTACCTCTGCCGATGAACAACTGTTCTTCTTGATTACCCAGGCTTTGAGGTTGAACACGTTGTCTAAGCCGAGCTTTAGACACGTAAAACAAAATGTATAGAGTACCTGTCCAACGGTCCACACCGTCTTTGGCGACTTTCACTTTGTTGCCTGCATGGTGTCACGTGATAGTAGTGAGGGCGCTTCCTGGTCGTCGTACCGAGTTTCTTCATTAGGTCTGGGTCGTTTTCACTCATAACATGCAGCCTTTGATTCGCTGCTTCAATGTCGCTTCTGAGCTGAGCAAGGCGTTCCAACTTGACGACTCGATCGTCCGAGTCTGCCCTCACAGACTTCCGTGCTTCCACAGCGTGTTTCGTAGACTCAATCTTTGCTTTGAGTTCTGTCCGTTTTGCCTCCAGGTCTTCCAGTTTCCGCTTCCGTTGTTGCGCTACTTTGCTCGGGAACGACCAAAAGTAGTTGCCTGACCCAATTTTCTCCGTGTCGACGAGGTTGTCATCGACCAATGCCTGGTTGACGTCCTTGATGGTCTGCAGCACAACACCTGCCTTCGACCCCAACTTCTCCACTTCCTTCAAGTTGTATACCTCGAGGTTCTCATGGTACAACTTCAGGATCCGCTCCCGCTTCTCGTCCAACGACACACCCTTCTTCCGTTTGCTCATGCCAACAAGCCCGCGAAAATGCTCAACATGCAGTTCCGTCATCCGGACATGGCTGGATATTATCCGAATGAAAATTCCAATGCAAAACATGTGGCGTCCCTGCTTTAATTGTTGATTAATTTGATATGTATGCTGGAGCTCACGGGCAGTACATATGTGCTCAGCACTTGCTAGGTTATCTACCGAGAGCAACGGGTGCAAGGGGCAGTCCATACTCGTCGACTCCTGCTGCTACGGCCGGGGTGGGTTTATCCTTATGGCCAGACGGGGCTGCAGGCAAATCCGTTGCTAGATACGACGGCGCGGCGTGCTGCGGCGCCGCAGCCTCCTCCAACGCCCATTCGTCTTCCAGCCCTTCTAGTTCCGCTTCTAATTGCGACTCGTCGATGTCTTGGCCAATGCTGCATCATCCCCGCCGTCAATGGTTGCCAGCAAAGCAATGACTTTTTCATACCCGTATGACCGTCCGAGGATTTCTTGGATCTCATTCATGTCCTCCATCATATCAGCCATGTCGTCTTGAACGTTCTATCACAGTCGTGGAGTGAGAACGTCACTAGTTTGATCCGAGCACCTCGAGCTCGGTGAAGTTGAATTTCTTCGTTTCGGCTTTCAGTTGTGTCGCCGCCGCTTTCATCGCGGACACAGTATCCAACGAATCTTTGGCGGTCTCGATAGCAAACGACGCCTAAAGCAATACGGTGAGCTAGGTTATGCCTGTCGCAATACATCCAGTATGTACTTGTTCGATGTTGAACGATTGCGCGGCCATCGAGTCACGCTGTTGTTCATACATCTTTTTCCGCTTCAAGGTTTGCAGAGCGCGTTGTTTGATGGAGGTCAGTGCCACCCCTTTTGCCTTGGCCATCTGTGACATATATGTTGCGTGAGCTGAATGGCAGGCACGATGCGATTCATTCGACCTGTTGTTTGTACTTTTGGAGTTCTTCCTCGAGCCTTGCAATCTGCATGCATCGAACGTGGGAAATCAACGAACTTCTTTCGCGAGAGAGAGATCGACTGCACCTTCATGTCGAGGTTGTCTACGCGCCCTTCGACGCGTCCATGGACATCCGTGATGTTTACTTGCGGAGCCTCGGGTTTCTTCTTGCCAAAGATGCGATGCATTGCCTGCGGAATGGGAAAATGGCCTACCTCCGAGAAACTGTTTCCGGACGATTAAAAATTCTAGCAGGTGGAGAAAAATATTGCCCACCAGAATTAGAATAAACACTTCAAGATTAAAACATCTATGAAATAATTAGCCTGCTGGACGAAAATCATTTATCCGTACAGCGTGAGACAGCATTCACTCTACGATGAATGTTGGTTCACAGCCAAATTCAAATCAACACGGTGGACTCGCGAGAGTGTCAAGGGCGTAGGCACTCGTAAAACCTTCATGAAGCCGTGTGCAGTCATCGCTCACAACGCCAAGTCAAAGGTGAAACATTTTGAGCATATTTTATCGTGTTGTCGACGTGGAGTATTCAGTCAAAATTCCCAGCCAATCAAAGGATACCACAAAAACCCAAGTAAAATACTCCTGTCCGCAGGAGTATGACGAAGTTGACCAAATGTAGGATGGCCCAATTGCAATAAATTCTTGCCGGCAGCATGGTACCGAACGATGACAAGAATGGGCGCGGTTCTTGAGCCATTTGCAAGCAGACAACTGAACCATGGTCGCAAGACCGTCGTGCTGCGCATACACTTGCCTCGTAGGCAATACATTACCCCTGGACGTGTCTGCATAGTTTGCCTTGAAAGGCGCTCGCCCCTAAATGGGCAGTTTCCTGTAGGCCGCGTGTCTACTTGGCGAGGACGATACGTTTTCCCATGTCGCATGATGCACTTCGCCCTCGAGCTTTCGTTGTGGACAGGGATTCCCATTGTAACACTAATTTTTGACACTTCCCCGTGGGGCAACAATTGGGAATATTTCCCAGTGGTGATTCAACGTTGGTGGTTTCGGTTGTGATTGGACGCCAGAAATTGCCCTAATTTAGATGTGCGACAACCTCGCTCTTCACCATTGATTTTTCGTATTTGAGATTCCAGCCACAACACAAGATGCCCCCCAAGAATACACGCGGACGACGTGGAGCGACCTCCAAGGGTGGCAAGGCGGCGAAGAAGGACCCAACTGCCGAGTCGGCCCCAATCGAGCGCACGATGGCGGACAAATTGGCCGATGACGGTATCATTGCTACGTGCGCCATGAGCGCACGAGCCGTGCACTCCAACTTCAAGGACATCAACGTGTTGGACTTCTCCATCACGTACTATGGTAAAGTGTTGATGGAAAGCTGTGACATCTCGCTCAACTACGGTCGTCGCTACGGTCTCATCGGGCGCAACGGGTCGGGCAAGTCAACCTTTATGAACGTGTTGGGTGCGCGCGGTGTTCCGATCCCGGAAAGCATCGAAATTTACCATTTGAAGCACGAAATTGAAGCGACCGACATGACGGCCCTTGAAGCTGTGACGTCTGTGGATGAAGAGCGCAACCGGTTGCAAGCCGAAGTGGACCTGCTGTCGGAAAAAATGCTGGACGAGAGCATAAGCGACGACGAAAGCGAAGCGATTACGAACCGCTTGACCGACATCTACGAACGTTTGGACGAAATGGATGCCGACACGGCCGAACTCCGCGCTCGTACAATTCTTGCCGGTTTGACGTTCTCGGACGCCATGATGCAAAAGAAGACGCGTGAATTTTCCGGTGGGTGGCGCATGCGCATTGCCCTCGCCCGCGCACTGTTTATCCAGCCGACGCTCTTGTTACTCGACGAACCGACCAACCATTTGGACATGGAAGCTGTCGTGTGGCTGGAAGACTACCTGTCCAAGTGGAAGAAGATTCTGCTCATGATTTCGCACTCGCAGGAATTCATGAACACCGTGTGCACCAACATCATCGACCTCAAGAACAAGAAGCTCGAGTATTATTCGGGAAACTACGACACGTACGTCAAGACGAAACAAGAAAAAGAGGAAAACCAGATGAAGAAATATGCGTGGGAACAGGACCAAATCAAGCACATGAAGGACTACATTGCGCGGTTTGGTCACGGTTCCGCCAAGCTCGCTCGCCAAGCGCAATCCAAGGAAAAGACTCTGGCCAAGATGGTGCGCGAAGGGTTGACGGAAAAGGTCGTGAAAGAAGTGGAAGGCGACTTCAAGTTTCCCAACCCGGAACGCCTCCCGCCCCCTGTCCTCATGTTTCAAGACTTAGCCTTTGGCTACCCCGGCTGCCCGTTGTTGTACCAAGGTGTCGAGATGGGCCTGGACATGGACTCCCGCGTTGCTTTAGTCGGAGCGAACGGGTCGGGCAAGACGACCTTGCTGAACTTGATCACGGGTCAACTGATGCCTGTTCACGGTAACATCCGCCCGCACTCGAAGCTCCGCGTCGCTCGCTTCACGCAGCACTTCGTCGATGTCCTGGACTTGTCCAAGAGCCCCCTCGAGTACTTTCGAACGATCTTTCCCACCAAGTCGGTGGAAGAAGTGCGATCGTACTTGGGTCGGTATGGGATCTCGGGTGAGGTGCAGTCGCAAGTGATGGAGCAGTTGAGTGACGGGCAAAAGTCGCGGGTGGTGTTTGCATACATTGCCCACCAAAACGCGCACATTTTGCTCTTGGATGAACCGACAAACCACTTGGATATGGAAAGTATCGACGCCCTCGCGCGCGCGATCAACATGTTTGAAGGCGGCATGCTGCTCGTTTCCCACGACATGCGGCTGATTTCGCAAGTCGCCAAGGAAATCTGGCTCGTCGAAGACCAAAAGATCAGAGTGTACGAAGGCGAGATTTCCGATTTCAAGATGCGCGTCAAGAAGCAGCTGAAGTTGGTTTAGGAAACGATCGAATACCGCTTAGATTGGTGTATATATATGCTACCTTTTTGGACCAAACGCTAGTTGCCTGGGTCGCCTGTCACGGCGCGTGGACGGGTTAACGAGGGTGGCATTTGTGTGCGCATTCACAATACCGACGACTTTCGTCACGTCATGCTTGCAATATATCCCTTCATCACGGGCCCATGAGTACATTCTTCCCTTCCGCGTAATGCTCTTCCATTCCCATTCCCTCTACGTACATGCATTCATAAGACCAGTGAACGAGGCTCGTCTTCTTGTTTCGTCGTTCTCGCCGAGTTTCTTGCACTCTCATGAGCTGGTCACTCTGGCAAACCACTTGAAACCTACCTCTTCCAGCAAACAGTCATCATCTCGACATCGACCGCGAGATTCAGTCGCAACGACCCCTTACGCACATTGCCGCTCCACCCAAGCAGACCAAGACGTGCCACATGCAGACGACGACGAGGTGGAGGCATGCCTGGTTTCAGTGGTCCACGAATGCGGACCGTGTGGATGAGGCCAGGGGAGGACGTAACCCCCAAAGCCCGAGCAACATCATACCCATCGCGAGATTCCCTGGAGCAATAACCGTGGAAGAAGCGGTCCAAGAACGTGCATCATTCGACCTCAACTCGATCTCACGAACGCCATGGGAAGACATTGTGAGTCGGCCGAGGCAGGATGCCCCACTCTTCCATTTACCTCACGGTACCAACAACAACCATGCTCTTTTCCAAGGCATCCTTCGTGACCATGCTGATTCTGGCATCCCTGGCTGTCCCCAATGCAGCTCAATACGAAACCCCGTCCCCTACACCGTTCCCAACCCCGGAGCCGACCCCTTGTCCTTCGCCAGAGGCAACGCCGAGTCCGACTCCTGAACCCACGCCCGAGCCAACCCC
>NW_008580147.1:1801721-1875244 GCF_000520115.1 Aphanomyces invadans
GGGTCTGTCTTCAACGTATGCCTTGGTGGGAAGACCATGACGTTCTTTGTCTCGCCCAAGTCGTACTCGGTCCTGCTCAAGCACAAGGCCCTGAGCCACAAGCCTGCCTTCGAAGAAATTGCCCAAAAGGCGCTAGACCAAAGTCGTGCATTCGCTAGTTATACCCAAGCTCTCGTGCCAGAAGTCCCTGCCGTGCACTACGGCAAACTCGTCCATCCGCACTTGCAACATTCGGCCGCCGTCGAGGTCCTAATCAAAAAGACGCTGCTCCAGCAGCGCCGTGTCTTGAGCACGTTTCCAACCCAACGCATGTCACTGTTGTCGTTTGTCCAGCAGTGCATCTTTGAGTCTGGCACGCGTGTGCTCTTTGGCGATACCGTTGTGGACCACAACCCGACATTACGACAAGCCTTTCAAACGTTTGATACGTCGTTTCCGTTATTTGTGGCAGGTGTACCCTCACGTAAGCAGCTGCCCCTCGTCATGCCAGGGCATTGCACTCACTCAATTCGTTAGTGCTTCTTCCATCGGCTTCGAAAGCACGACGCAGTCTTGTCCACGCCCTGGATTCCAATCCTGGTGCCGACGCTGCAACGATCATCCAAAAACGGACAGAGGTAATCGCCACCACAAGCTCCATCCCTAAACTCGCGCAGTTTGAGTGCATCGAGGATGATCATACACTGTGTAGGCAGTGAAGACGACATTTCCTACAAACGTTGTGGCCCCCCTGGACGCAGCAAAGGAATCGTTGGCGCTGTTGTGGGCAGCGAATGCGAATTCAATCCCGACGGCGTTTTGGTCGCTCTTTTATCTACTCGACAACCCTGTCGCGTGGAGCACTGTGCGCGATGAAGTTCGTGAGCACCTTGGGAAAAGCATCGATTGGACGGGCGACCAGTTGGGCAAATGCGTCTTCCTCGCGAGCGCCGTGGACGAAGCGCTACGGTTGAGCGCATCGTCGCTGATGATGCGTGTGGCGACGGAAGATGTCAACTTAAACGTCGAGGTACTTACATCTCGGTGCATGGCGCGGTTTGATGTGCATGCCCTTTCACTGAAGGGTTCCCACGTGCATTTGGCCAAAGGATCCAAGGTGATGATCTTCCCCAGCTTGGGCCATTTTGACGACGCTATCTTTCCGCAGCCCAGAACGTTCCAGTACGTTCCGTCGTTTGTCGTCGCCATTTCCTCACAGGTTGTTGGACGCAGATTCGATCGCTTTGTACAAGCTACGAGCGCTCAACTTGAAGCGTTCAACCCGTTCGGGATGGGTGTGACCATGTGTCCTGGCCGCAACTTTGCGAAGAACCAAGTAAAACGTCATCGTCTTGGCCACTCAAATCTGATCGATCGCTTCGACAGGTCAAGATGTTCGTGGCGCTCGTGATGCTCGAGACAAAGCGCGTCGCTCTTGCACCGGGCTACGTCGAGCCAAAGCACGACCCCGCCAGACTCGGCTTGGGGTACGGCCACCCTGAACCAACCATGTGCACTTTGCCCTTTCAAAACGGGATACGGTGTAACGTCTCCCATTCTGTAGGATACTCCCACCCACAGACAACGCGATTCAAATCGACTTGGAAACGTAGCGCCGATCCTAATACGAATCCATCTGCCTTCGCCACTGCGATCTTTCATCTCTTCCGCGGCGCCGTGCGCTGTTGGCATCATGTCAGTGTGGCTGCAAGAGGCACGAGGTGGTGGAAGTGCCACGTCTGGATGTGTAACCGCATGTAACTGTGCTGCGAGGCTTAGAATTCCGGATATGAACCGGATGTCGTGGATTTCAGATGCAGTTCCAGTGCGCATCGCGGTCGTCGGAAGCGGACGTGGCTGCCATGCAGACATCGCAGCAGCCGCTTCGGCCTCGGAATGTCAGCGTAGGCAGCTGCACCAGCACGACGAGCGTATTTAGCGTCAAGGTGCTGCATGCGGATGCCATGCTGATTGCGGGAGCTCCGTGGGTTCCAGACGATGCGATGGATGTGTGTATGGTTTGTTTTGCCTTGTTCACGCCGTTCCGACGAAAGCATCACTGCCGGGTACGACTTTCAAGTGAAATCAATCGATGCCGCCCTCTGGTAAAAGGGCAATTCGTAATAGAGTTGTGGCGCGCTGGTGTGCGGGAACTGCTCGAAAGGGCGCCTTCGCATCGACGGCATGGAGCAGAAGTCGCGCGTGTGTGATGTGTGCCAGGTATTGTTCACATCATAGTTCCGACTAATCCATTTGACTCTTGTTTGCGCCTAGCGGACGGACTTGCCTCCTCAGACATGGCAAGAAGTACGTCGTCTATGTCGAGTTGGGGATCTGACACTAGTGTTGAAGTGGCTGTGGAGCATTGAACTGCTGCGCGCGACTTGTCAGACAGCGGCGTGGTGGAGCTCGGTCATGAAGCGTCGGCAAATGACGATTGGCGCAATTCCGTCTCTGGATGACGTCGAGCGGCGTTCGGGGGACGACGTTGATGCGTTGCAGACTCATCCTAAGCATGCGCAGGATTTGCACCAAATCCAGATTGATATCGACCGCACTTTCAATGCGCCTCGCCATCGTAGCCTGCCTGTGGAATCGTACAGCCGCAATGCTCTCAAGGATATACGGAAGCATGCGCTTCAGCGTGTGTTGAATGGATATGCTGCATGCTACCCATCGATCGGATATTGCCAGGTTCGTTTGTTCTTTCATCGTTCCAACCGTGATGGAGCAACATGCATGCTGCAGGGCATGGATTACGTGGCGTCGATCCTCTTATTCGGGTCCAAATGGGATTGCTCGTACGCGTTTCGGCTGCTTTGTGTGCTCATGGAAACGTACGATCTCAAGAGCATCTACAGCCCAGGCCTGCCACTTCTTAACGCTCGATTTTATCAAGTACGATGTCGTTGTGACTCTTTGGTATCGATGATGGCATGACGTAGTTGGACGAGCTCGTACACGTTCATCTCCGCGACCTCCACGATCATCTCGTGCACCACCAGATTCACCCGAATGTGTATGCTTCCGGGTACGCATCCCCCGCTCGCATCGTGTGCTTCTGACCCATTCGCGGCGACGCAGATGGTTCTTGACACTGTTTGCAAACTTTCACTCGCTCGCGCCTCGTGTGGTGCTGCGCTTCTTCGACTTGTTCTTTGCCACAGGGTGGAAAGCGTTTTTTCGCGTGGCACTTGCCCTGCTGTCTATGGCAAAGGTTCGTTCCCCCCGTTGTGTCGTCTGGTAACGATGGCTCTCGGTCGTGGTAGCGCATGCTGCTGCATGCCCACCACACGGACGCCCTCTTGACGCTTCTCCACACGAGATTATTCGACCTCGTCCCCGACGTACCCGATCGATTCTAGCTTCAATTCGTCACTCGATGGCGTTTGTAGACTGACTCGTCTATCCACACGTTTTTTGCCCTCGCCATGAGCTTCAAGGTATCCATCACGCCGACAGGAGGCATGCATTCTGATGGATGGACTCTGATTTAGGTCACGAACGCGTCGCTGCGGTCGTTAGAAGAGCAGTACACCCGCACGTCCAACGGCGGAACGTTTCTCGACGAGGATTTGATGGAGCATCATACGTCGTAGCAACATGGTCCATGGTCCACAAATGGTGTTTTGTTATTGTTATACAAGTGGTCGTTAGTCCGTCTTTTTCGTCGATTTGGTCTGCTCCATCTCGACAAACGGCGAAAAACCAAACGACAGGAGCAGCGCAACACTGGCAAACACGACAGCAACCATGCCAACGTCAAACGACGACGTCAGGGGCGGCAATACAAAGCCGTTCGACGAGATGAGGTACCCGAGGGACCCCAGGAGGGCAAAGAACGCAAAAAACGCGATGCCGCTCATGTTTGGCATCTCGAGCACATCGCTGTGGATTGCTTGCAGGGCACGGTCGAGGACAGCCTGGCGACCCGGTGTGTGAGTCCCGTTCGCCTGGATGTCCTGGACGTAGTTGCTGAACATGCCACGGACCTTGGGCATGGACGTAGCGTGTTCAAACAGGAAAGCAGCCGTGCCCTTGCGGACTTTGACGACGCCCGTGAATACAAGTGGGTTGTTGTACAACTTGGCGAGGGTGGCCGCCGCCATGACCTGCGGCATCGCGCAAAAGAAAAACACGTCCGGGTGGCGGATGCCGCTGAGGTACGTCATGCAGTCGGGGATGTGGCGAAGTGCATCAAACACCATCTCGTTCAAGCATTCGAGGCTCGCAGGTTGCTTGGCCGGGTCGCGCATGTCACCGAGGTTGCTCATGTGTTTTTTCCAAATTTCTTGGGGCCAGAACGTACGACCTTCGACAAAATCTTCTAAGTAGTCGCGGATGATGTTAACCTTTTGCAAAAACGACCCCATCGAGTTGCTGAGTGTGGTGAGGGACCCGACCGACGGCGCTTCCAGCCCACTGGCAGAAAAAAGACGACTCAGCCCTTCGCCGACGAGCCCAGCAACGTAATAGCAATATTTGTCGTAGTCAGAGGTGCGCACCGTGCCTTGGCCCATATCGACTTCAACAAACTCAGCCATCCCGGCTCCCATCTTCTTGGTGATGTCGGCGATAATTTCCTGGTGCGACACAGGCAACGATGCAAACGATCGGTTCATGGCTGCGATCTGCTCTAGCACCGTGGCTTCGTCGCCTTCGCCAATGCCGTGAATTGACAGCTTGGAGTCGTACAACTTTTCGTGGAATTCGTGCAGCATCTTGATCTTTGTCTTGCTGTCGATGCGCTTCATGTCGTCTTCGACCGTATCCAGCGCACGCAGCGCCAAGTAGAAGATGCATATGGACAAGCGCAGTTGTTCGGGGAGGTTGATGATCACCATGGCAAAACTGCGGCTGACCTTCTTCACCATTTTAAAGCACCACGTGTCGTCTGCGTTCAAGTTGGCAGGCAATTGTTTGGGGCCGGCAAGCTTGTTCTTGAGCAGCATCTTGACAGCCGCGACAACTTCCCACGGATGGGACAGCTGCGCGAGCTTGCTTTCTTTGTGGATCGGGATGGATCCATACGCGCCTTGCTTCTTCGAGACGTCCTTGCTGTCGCTCTTGCCGAGCAACTTGGCGAGGATGCCGAAGACGACGACGCTGGAAATGACGCACGACATGTTTTCGAAGAAGACGTTCGAGAGCGAGGCAAAGAGGTCTTGGAGCAGGTCGCGGACGCTTTCAACAGCGAGCAAAGTTGTCACGGCGAAGACGATATGCATTTCCAACCACCACGCCACAGCCACACTCGGTAATCAATTGGTTGAGGCAAGGGGGCGCTAATGCCACCACGTCAATTGCCGTGATTTTACAAATATACTTTAATCAAGATAAACGAATTCGCTCTGTCCCTTGTTTTAATTCTCGACAGGATACTTTGTTTTTGTATGGTCCATCATGCGCCATTATTATATTTCATGGCCACATGGTCAAAAATTTATTTAAGATTTTTGCGACAAACGTTCATATGTGATTACCTGCAATAATACGTCGGATAATTATCCGGACATCCTGCGTTTTGAATTTCCAACTGTGCTGGGGCCATGATGATGGACGAGGTGCAGGTTGGGGAGGAAAACACGGCGCACATTCGCCGGCAGCTTGTGTTCCAAGGTGAGCGCGGTGAAAGAATCGCCACGCCAATGGAGATGCGCTGTAGGTCTGTCTGTAAAGCAAAAGGAGACTCAATTCAACGTGGACCGCGCTGTCGGCGCAGGTTCAGCGAGTACCTTGTCGATTTCGTCAACGAACAAGGCATCCGCGAAACCGAGGTACCTCTTCCTAGATAAAGCGACGAAATCACGTGGATGTGCGTGTAAAGGCGGGCGTTGGGCGACATATCAAACAACAAGGGAAGCTGTCAGTTTCGCGACTTTGATGACACACCGCATCAAGAGCGACAAACAAAGCGCCACGAAGCATCCAAATCAAAAGAATCGATTGCAAAGTTGGCTTCGCAATTCCCAATGCTCATGAAGAAACCGCGCTCGGACGAGGTTTGCCCGCACTCGGGATTTATCACGGTAACATTGATTGAACCAGGACATAGAGATCGCATACGGAGGACTGTCCAGCAAACGAGACAATGACATGAACATAAACGAACTCCAAGCGCAAATAGACGCTGAAATTTTGTCGTGGCAGCAAGAAGTGGACGCGGCGCTGGCCATCGAGAAGGCCGTCGATGACTTGGATGGTGCGAACCTCTGAAGTTCCCTCCATTACGTATTGACGCGGCATGTTAGACTTGAATACCGAACTACCGCCGATCCACCTGGACCATGATGAAATTCCACAGCCCAATTTCCTAGTCGACAATGATTCGATCGACATTCCACCACTATTTGACGGAAAAGAGCTTGAATTCGAAATCAAAGAATAATCAAAGTTATATGAAGTGCATTCGGTGTGGCCATTAGCGAAGGGCATCGATGGATCGGGCCACGTGAATCAATTCGTCGATCTTTTCACGCGCGCACTCTTTCCAGTTCTCTTCGGACATGAATTGCTCCGTCAAGTTGTAAAATGCTTCTTGAATGGCAAGAGTTTTAGGTGTCGGACGAGCACTCGGTACAGTGATTTGACGGCGACTCTGTCCGTCTTGAAGGACTTGGGCTGCGCGTTTCAATGTGTCTTCGTCCACTCCTATGACAGGATATTTCTCATTGAAATCAGTCGTTTGATTGCCCGAGGGGAATACCAGCTGTATAGGCACATTGAATGGCGTTACTGGACGTTGAAATCCCTGGGACTAACTCATAGAGCGAATTTGTTTTCTTTATGCCCTTGTCTTCGCTGTCCACCGACACAGAGGCCATGACATACGTCGATATGGCCGAGGGGCTTTCATCGTTGCTTCGCCAGTTGGGTTCAGCACTTGTAGATGATTCAAACCCCAGGACTGTCCTGAGTGTTGGTTCACGAAAGATTTCCTGATGTGTTGTTAGCATCATTGTGTGAATCGCAGTACCAGAAAGTGCGTCGTTACAATAGCCCGTGGACCTCCGCAACGTTCCACTTGATCTTTAAAATGCTTTATCGCTGCCGTCTATGTAGTGGGCTAAGCGTTGCGTGGAACAAAAACAAGCCTACCAACAGGCAAATGCCATCGGAAGGACAAGTGCCTGTCAATTGTTGAGCCGATACATTAAAAATGTGCCGACCTTTGCCGAATTCGTCAATGAGAAGTAGACTCTTCGAGTCTGCGTGATTTATCATTGTAGCCAGCTAATCCAAATTACTGAGTTACGCGGTATGTACAGAAAATATACGCCTACTTGATTGCAGTCGATAGAGAATGCACTTTGACAAAGTGTTGCGGTTTCCAAGCTGTAAATTGTTTCACAAGCAACGGCATACATGCATCGAGTACCTCATAATTCTAGAAAATATTTTGTTGACTACGCCAATTTTTGCTGCGAAAAATCATTAAGGACAAAGCACATAATGGCATGATTAACCTGTTGTGGTCGGGACGAACGAACCAATTTGAGCCATGATTTGCAAGACGCCAACCATCTTCAAAAAGACCGATTTACCTAGTCACGAAATTCTAGTACAGACTATGTACACAAGTGTTAAACATAAAATACCAGATCCATTTTGTCCTGTGACAACGGAAATCAGCCCAACGTCAGGTCCAAGCATAACGTCATTCGGAATGTAAGCTTCAACAGTCAATTCTTGCAAGGGGTGTCGAGCTTCCTTTGCACTGAATATAATTTCGTCGCTCATAGTTGGTCTACACTAACAATTTTCAAGATGTCAAGACAATATTGATGGCCTGCCTGACAAAGTTGAAGTTTTGCGCACACGACGCCAAGGACAAAAAGCAATCGAGTTCTGCAATTGCATGCGTCATATCTAGGTAGTTGTGAGATAAGCTACCAACAAAAACATGTACCGTGGAGTGGTTGTTGCTCCGCAAGGACGGCATTCGTCAATTCGACCGTTAGGTCTTTCGACAAGTGGTTGGAGTTTACAAACGACATCGATGATGCAATGTTGCATGATGCACGTACGTCGTTGGATATCGTAAATGTTGCCGTGAATATCACCGAACTCGACGTCCAGGTGTCGACACTTGGGGCACTGTATTTCTGTTGTAAAATGCACAAAATTCATCTCCGCAATACCTTGAAGTAGCTGAACGAGTTGTCTTCAAACTGGAACTCCAAAGTAGGTGGCACCGGTCCTCCTGAAGGATTTCTTATGGCATAACCAAGGCGTGGAATAAATTGCAGTGAGATGGCATTTAATTGTGGCCACTCTTCTTGGAGAGCACCCGACAAGTCGGCAAGAATCTGATCGTAATATTAGCATTGAACAAAATTTTTCATGGCACCTTCTCAACTTTTGCGAGATTTTCCCGTGCTGCATCTAATTCAACCGAGACACCTTCTCGAATAATGCATATTGCCTCTTGCTTTGTCGCATCAAAATCAATCACGTTGCACAGCAAGTTGTTGATATTTTGCAAAGTCGACAGACTTGAAAATTGCTTCATCAAGTCAAAATCTCCGGGCAGCGCGCATTCCACCAATATCTTTCTAATTTATGATATGGTCAAAGAGTTTGACAAGGTAGCGAAAAGTTACCTAATCGACAGAAAGCAAGAGATGCACTGTTGCAATCCAAACCAATCGCGGCCCTTTGCTCGCATCATTTTCACGCGGCGGAGGATTCGAAATGCATCTCGAAATCCTCGCAATGTTGTCGCCTGAGAAGATATTTTGAGCTCGTACACTAAAAAAACTGCCTTACCAATGTTTTTACTATGTCTGTCTGACATGCATCGACGAAAAACGCGACAGTGTTGTGACGGCCCACGATCTTTGGAATATCAGTTAGTGGTTTTAGGAGCCATTGTCGCAAGAGGAATTTTCCGTTCTTTGTGAGAGTGTTGTCAAGTAGTGCATAAACGCTGGAGTTCTCTTAAGTGCTGGTACAAAGCGCATGTCGTCAAAATACGCTACCTGAAGCCTTCCTTTGACCTTTCCCATGACTTGCAGCCGTGGCAGTTAGTAGCACTTGCATAACTGTTGTACCTTAATTTGTGATGGATGGTGTTCCTACATCACCGTATTACCACATTTTTCATGTGCTGCGGTACTTGATTGAAAATTTGGAGTGCTCTTAGTGTGTTCGAATCCACAAGCATTACATCGTCGAACGATGCTTGCTCAATAGTGGTGACGAAAAATGACGTTGAATCGTCGAGCTGGTTGCAAATCTATTCACACCGTTGGAAAACATAGGTTGGTGCGCTCACTTTAGCATTTGATAGGAATGCAATCATTGCTAAGTGCCAATGTTATTTAGTTCTTGAGATTCGACCCCACCTCCAACTGCGCGAATCATTTCTTTATTTTCGAAATCGAAAAAGCTGCTCAAGTACTTGTACTTTTCCCTCCTACATAAAATGTCATTGTTTTCTGCATTGCGCAGAGCGTATAACTTTGTTGAGCCATCGAACAAATCTGCATCAGCGCTCCACTCTTTTCCAATTCGAAGTTCTTCAATCTCCTTGCAGGCTTTCAAATATGCGAAGTCTACTCCCTGTCACGTCACGGAGAGTACACATATAAAAGTCTACCCGAATGCTACAAAATTGTATAAGGAAATACTGAGCTGCTTGATGTCAATTTACCTTGCAAATGTTGGGGCAGATTCTGTCAAATGAACCTCGTTTCAATGGACTCAAAATGTCGTGCTGTGCAACATTCAGCTTGGACACAATAACTGTTCCTGGCTCAATTTGCGTCAACAAACGGTCGATCATCTGTGCGGTTGTTAATGCACAAAGAATAGATGCTCATTCTAGAATTCACCATCAACAGGTCCGCTTGGTTCACGACAAGCTGAGTGATTGATAACTTTGAAGCCAAACAGTCGAATACGGCTAGTCCAAGATTGTTCTTCTCAAAAAAGAGAGACATGTAGAGTTCTGGTCCATCGTATTCATCATCGGATTCTCGCGATTCTTCATTGTCGCCTGTGGGAGGGTTATCCTGCTCAATATCCTTGAAGCGTTCCGCGATTTCGTGTGCCTTTCTCTTGTGGATGCCACTTCTCGCCATCGTCGATTCTACAACTGCCGCCCTCCGGATGAATCACCTGTACTCCCTGGGTGAATGCTTGCCTTGTCGAGTATGCTAGTCTGATCGGGTACTTCTGCTGTCGACGGGGGGTGTCGACTTGCAGGGTGTTTTGGCGCGCAGTTTGAATTCTGAGATCAAGATGGAGATGTTTAGTATTACTAATAGTTCCAACATACTCCGACTACGACAATGGATTTCAGTTAGTACTTACTCCTCTGCAATTCCAGATGACATACTAGTAATACTATCAATTGATGAGCTCAACAGTTCAACATCAAGAAGGATGATCTGATGTTACGCAGAACACGGCTCGCCATCTCGCCACACAAGACTCACGGCGCTCAGGAAATGAAGAAATCTCACGGAGCATAGCCATTCCTAACAGCATTGAATGCTGTGTCCAATGCCCCAGTCGCTCTGGCTGAAGGGGTTGGCCAGCCTAGCCACGGAATGTTGGATTCGAGTATTTGCCCAAACACTGCTGCATTATTCAAGCTTCTGAAGATTTAGCAAATGAGAGGGCATGTCAGCAATCGTGGTAGTTTTCGATCCTTATTCGTGTGTTGAGATTGCACAAACAATGCGTCCCCTCCAACCACGAAAAGGTGGAGCGAGACTCGGGGTCTATCTTGCCAAGATGGTCTTGCCAAAGATGCATCGGTCGAGGAACAGAACCTCACATACGAAATGCCTGTCGGTAGTCCATGGCGATGGTGTGGAGAATGGACACCACGCTTCTTTGTAACGAGTCTCAACAGTCTTTCCCTTTTCAAGTTTTTGATTCGACAGCTCTATCGCAACGGCATTGTTCAAGCTTTATGGAGTCTGAAGTCCGTTCAAACCAAAATCACCCGTGTGATTCGATGCGGACATCGTCGAATCCATCGCTTTGGGACACGAAACCTTTGTTTATTCATCATTCAACGCTGCTACGCCTGGGAGAACCTTTCCCTCCAATAGTTCCAAGCTCGCACCGCCACCTGTCGATATGTGGCTCATGAATTTGGCGAGGCCGGCCTGTTCGACAGCCGCGACGGAATCGCCGCCTCCGATGACAGTGGTGGCGCCCTGCATTCAACGCACACACATCGTTGGAATCACCCTAAGGAATACAGCAAACTCACGTCATGGGTGCGGCTCGCAAGGACTTTGGCAATAAAGTTGGTGCCTTCGGCAAACTTGTCAAACTCAAACACCCCCATCGGCCCGTTCCACACAATCGTGTCACAGTCGAGCAATTCTGATTCAAACACGCCTTGCGTCTCTGGGCCAATATCTGTCCACATCATGAGCAACGATAATCGCAGGTGAAATCACACGTACCAAGACCGAGCCAATCGTCTGGGATGTTGTATATGCTCACAACCCTGGATTCCGCCTTCGCATCGTACTTGTCGGCAACTACAACGTCGTTGGGTAGGATGAACTTGACGCCTCTTTGTTTGGCCTACGCATGACAAACAAATGTGAGCATAGCGAAGCATAGCAACCACTTCATACCTTATCCAGCAGCGCTTTGGCCAGGTCGATCTTATCTTCTTCGACAATCGACTTGCCCACCGAGATGCCCTGGGCTCTCGAGGTCACGCGGATGTTGAAGCATGAAGGATTGAGATGTACCTGGGCTCGATAGAACGTAAAGATCATACCACCACCGAGAATGATCTTGTCGCACTTTTCTAACAGCGATTCCAGCACGGAAATCTTCGTCGACACTTTAGCACCGCCAATGATGGCCGCCAATGGCCGCTTGGGATTTTCCACCGCTTCACCCATGTACTTGAGTTCCTTCTCGAGAAGTTTGCCAGCCACCGAGACTGGAATGAACTTGGTCACACCTTCTGTCGACGCATGCGCGCGATGGGCAGTGCCAAACGCGTCGTTCACAAACACATCAATGTTCTTGGCCAGATCCTTGGCAAAAGCAGGATCGTTGTCTTCTTCTTGTGGATGGAACCGCAAATTTTCGAGAAGTAAAACCTCGCCATGTGTAAGTGCAGCCTTGGCCACGTCAACTTCCGGACCAACGCAGTCGTGGACCGAAACTATAGGCTTTCCCAACAGCTCGGATAGACGTTTCGCGACAGGAGTTAGGCGCATCTTTTCGTTGACTTGGCCCTTCGGACGGCCTAGATGGCTGCACAACACGACCGATGCATCTCGTTGCAGCAAGTATTGCAACGTCGGTAACGCTTCTCGAATACGTGTGTCGTCGGTGATGACGCTCGGGTCCTGCTTATTCAATGGAACGTTCAGATCCGCGCGCACCAGCACTCGCTTGCCCTGAAGGCCACCACGAGCATGGAGTTGATCCACAGTCAACTTCTTCTTGATGCCGGTCGAGAAGAAGCGCTTCATCATGGCCCACTATCGTGTCGCGGGTGAAAGTTGGAAGATACGTTGTTGTGGCCGTTAGGAGTACGCGATGTTGAAATACCCTATTTAAGCGCAACCTTATCCAACCACCAAAAGGCAATTTCGACTTGCTCCATTTGCATGTACCCAACATTTCCAAGAATGGTAACACAACGATTTACTCCCTTTATTTTACTACCACAATGGGGACATGCCTTTCTCCATGGACACTTCATGGCCACGTCCACGGGTGCGTTGGATTTCAATGATTATTTAGGGGATTTGATACGGATATCCATGGAATTTTTTTATTGAGTCGCGGGGCAAAATCATTTGGTGTTTGCATGCAAAAGTATCGATACATTTTGGATTTTTCTCGTGGTGATCTTCGCAGTGAAGGAATATGCAGTTTTTCATCTCGAATATCCGGGAAATTCTCGGATCCGCATATTCCACTCGTTCTGGATGGTACATCCGGATACGGCGTGTCGAACAAAATTCGAAAACGACACTCGCCGCCGGGCTTCTGCGCCTTCAAGCGTCACCCATCAACTTGAAATCTCCAGAGCGGCGTGAGCTACAGGTAGATCACATGGCGCGCCGCGGAAGCATGCCATCGCGAACGCTGACGCACAGCATCAATGAAAACGTTCCGGAGACATCCGACGTACCACCACTCGACGACGGATTTAGCCTTGCGATGGCGTCGTCAGTGTCAGTGAGCAGCTGGCTGCGATTCAAAGGGGGCTTCTTCAAAGGATGGACAATGTACTACTTTGTCTTAACCCGAACCAACCAGTTGACGGCATATGCCACGGATGACTACGAAGGCAAGCCGTGGAAGTTTCGTGTCCAAGCCATGATGGTGCAAACCAATCGGTCTGTGCATTTCGGCTTCATCGTCACAACACTCAAAAACGGCACGATCACGCTAGCTGCCACTAGCGGCCAAGAGTACAAACAATGGATCCAAGCATTGTCTGCGAGACAGCCTCTTCATCCACCTTTGACGCAGAATGCACTAGAGGCTCAGAACGTGCGCTCGGCAGCGTCAGAGCAATCTCATACCACGCTTACGCCTGAAGAAGCTCAAAGCGACATTTATCTCTACGTGCCAACAGCCGTCATCCCACTTCAGGGCAACGGAGGGCTTATCGGTCAAGCGAAGGACGAAATCTGCACATTGCAGACCCACTTTGGCCAGATTGTGCCGTTTCGAGGAAACCTGGACGACCCGTCGATTCAGTGGCGAATTGGCAAGCCCGACTATGCGCTTCTCGATCTTGCATTTCTCCAAGGCAAGACCCACAACCACCCGCAACAGTCTCTCGAGTGGATGGTCCAGAACCTGATGAAGAAGTGGGAGATGGAAGTTAGCCACAAGGCCAATCTCGACCAGTGGTCCACTATGCACTCTGATATGTTCACGGTGAGGCGCCTGACGCTCTAATTCTCTTTTGTGACACGCCTCGTACTTGTAGCTCCAAGTGAACATGGGGCCACCAGTCACGGCCGCAGACCTGCATCGAAGTGGCAAGTACAACGGGTTGCTCTCCCACTGCCCGCGCCATGTCTACGACGCCAGCGGATCATCTCGCCAGCGGTCATACTCAGCATTTTCGTCAATGTTTCCTGATGGATTTGCGTGGGAGGTCCTCCAAGTGTTTTCCGCTCTTCCCCGCGTCTCATTTTCGTGGCGGCATTGGGGCTACTGCGCCTCGAAAATGGACGACGCGTCCGAAGGCGACTTGATTGAGTTGACTGGCTTCGCCATCATTGAAGTTGACCCAACGATTCGCATCAATAGCATGGACCTCTTCTTCAAACCCGAACCGTTTCTTGCGGCGCTACGCAAGAAGAGCTGTAGTGACATCCCGACTAGCACGTCGTCGCGGTCGCGTCGAGCAAGCGTCCCACACGCGAAGTTGGCTGAAGCGCCAAAAAACACACAATGGCGGGCGATGCGACCAGAACTGCAAAGAGCAACTGCCCTCGACAACTCGACGAATGAAGGGAACGACATGCTGCGATGTCCACAGCGTGGCGTAGAACGCATGAATGTGAATCCAGTCCACCACCGCCAACAGCATGATCATCCACATACGATGGCAGGATAGATTATATGTACCATAAAAATGAATGTATGGAAAATCCCTTGTGCTGTTGATAGATTGAATTTGGCATTCAAGCACTTGATGAATAATGTGTGGGAGAATTCGCTTTCGAGTACAATAGCGACATCACGACGAACTGTGAAGGACATAGTCACATCATAAGCAAAATGAAGAATTAGCACGCACTTGACTCCTATTTGTGTAGACCTTGGTCGCCGGACGAAGGGCATTGTCCTGTGACCTAGGTACACACACACCTCCACCACATCGCTGGGTGCATGACAGAGAAAGCTGGCCTTCCCACATGTGTATGAACTTTTCGAGAGCCGTTCGGCTTGCCGCGTATTTCACCAGGACAACCCATCTTTCATCGGCAGGTCAGTACTATACCGGTACGGTTCCAGAGCAGTACCCTACTATTAGTATCACTACTTGCCTTTTCGAGAATCGATCCATCCGGATGCGAGATTGCAGCTACAAAATTCCGCAAAATGGAGTTGACTTGGAAAATGTATTGGCACACCAAACGCCAACGGTTGGCTACCAAGACAACTCTGGACAAGGAGGTCGCCGTGGCTTTTCATTCTCAAATTGGACAGCGCGCAGCCGTGCCAAATTTTGCCCCTCGTTCAATTGTCCATATTGTTTCGGGTCTTCCATGATGTCTTGGCATATAGCAGGTTCCCCCAGGGATGGTGGGTCCATCAGCCCATCGCGAAGTTCCTGGGGAGTGGCTAGAAGCGCTGGGCAATTGGCTACCTAGTCGCGTTTTGCGAAAACGGGAGTCGATAATCAGCATTTCTACATCCCTTTCGACGGTGTGCATGTTGTGTGTGAGAGAGCCTTGCTTGGCATGTGGCGCGTTGCAACGACGAATTCCAAATTTTTTACACATGTTAGACACTGAACCAACCATGTCGACAAAAATTTCCATCCCGAGCAATGCGATGTTTTGATATGTATGATGCTTCTGCCCCAGTGATCCACACAGTTATTAGCTCTAGCTGAATCCTTCTGAAGAGACCAAATTTATTGAGGGGATCGATTGCGTATGATATGAGCCGGCTACATTTTCTAGAGTCTCTAACCTCCACGTCGACTCCTTCGGTGCGTTAGTGCTACTTGTGGCCAACAACAATATCAAGCGGTTTGCCTTTGAGGCTTGCTGTAGCCTCGATGACGGATCGAGAACTATGACATTTTATTCTTATCATTGGATGCTGCATTTGTGCCAGGGAAGCACATGATTCATTTCGTCGAGAGTTTCTCTTGATGGAATTCCTCGTTTCTGAGCAACCGGCCACTGAACAAGTCGTCGTCTGCATGAGACCAACCATGATTCATGCCGATGATGCTTCCCTCTTTGTTGATGAGATAGCGAACTTATAATCCTGTAATGCCAGTATTTCCTTCTCATTCGTCTTACAAGCACAGATGCACTGCGCATTGCAATCTCCGCTATTCTTCGTCGACGGCTTCAGAAGAATTGCCATATCGCTTCGCGTATATCCTTCGCAGCTCCTCTCGTCGGCGGTCGCGTTCGATTTCCTCCGGCGTGAGAGGAACGACTGGAGCGGGGGGTACTTCGGATGCAACGTCCGCCTGCGCAGCAACTTGCTCCGTGGAAAGGTGGTTGAATCGAGTGCTCGGTACAGTAACATCTTGCCCTTCGGGCTCACGTACGTGCGGAAGCGCGGGAGTTGATGGGACAGGGAATTCCTGCCCTGGTGTCGAAGGAACTGGGGACAATGTAGGAGTTTGAGCAGCCGCCGGAACAGAGATTGAATTGGTGGTAGTGGGAGGTGCAGCCACGGGAGCAGGGGGTGCAGAGGCCGGTACAGCTTCAGGGACGGGAACTTGGTTTAAAGAGGACGGAGGTTGAAAAACCCCAAATGGCGGAGGAACTGCACCCGTGGGAACCGATGCGGGAAAGCCCGGCATCGGGGCAAAGCCGGATTGACTGTGCAAAGCCAACGACGTGGCTCGCAAGACGTGGAGTTGCGCTTGTAGCATGTCGAGTTGGTACTGCAAAAAGCGCGGATCCAACTGAAGCGCATAGTGCAGCGATTGAATGTAGTGCGCACTGGAATCGGCTGCAGCAGGGTCAAAATGTGTCGCCCCGAACACTGGGGCTGTGGTGGCAGGAAAAGGGGGCACACCTAGTCCTGGATGCGTGGAGTGCGCCTGTGGAGTTCCATGTGGTGGAGCATGAGCTCCGGCTGGCGGAAGGCTTTGTGTAGGCGGAGGAGCGGTCGGTTGCATGGATGAAGCAGGAGTCGTAGCGGGAGCTGGAGTTTGTTGCAGCTGCGCAGGTGATTGCCCAAACCCTGGGAGGTTGCGTTGGGGATTTTCACGACGGGGCGGCTGCGCTTGGGGCTGTTGGGGTGCAGGTGCTTCTGGTTGAAGGGGTGGATTGTTTTGCTCTTGAGCTTGTCCTTGCGGTGGGGGTGGGTTGACTCCTCCACGAGGGGGGATATTTGCCTCAGGAGTATCTTCAGGGCGTGCGGAATTCACGTCGATAGGAATATTTGAGCGGCATGTCGGGCAAGACTGCAAGGGCGAGGAGTGAGTGTACTGCGCAATTCACATCGACACAAGCATTCACCTGCTGGCGCTGCAACCACATACGCAAGCAATTCAAGTGGAAAATGTGCGTGCATGGCAGCTTCTTGGCCGTCTCGAGCGTCATTTCTTCGCGGCAAATGATGCAAATGCGATCGGTTTCGTTCATTTCTTCTTCCGTCGGGTTTGGAAACCTCTCGTTCATGTTGGCTGTGATACGACGGTACCGAAAGTACGCGACGATGCGTCGTTGCAAGTTCTGTCGTCAGATGAGGATGGGGAAGCAGCTGCATCTCTGGGCAGTACCTGAATCGACATCCACAAATCGCGAAGCAAGTGCAGCGGCATGCCGTAATACGTAAAGATAATCATGAAGAAAATCTAACGAACACATGAGACTTGCATGACGACAGCGGCGTTACCAGATACACGATAAGCTTGACAATTTCCGTGACCAGTTCCAAATAGAACACATAGGTAAACTTGTTCGTCCACGTGCCTTCGACACGGGCATCAATCAGATGCAGAATATAGCGCAAGAATACGGCCACCAGGGTCACAAACAGGATCAAGAACTAAGTTGGACGTCAGCTAGTTGGGCGCAGGTAATCGGTCGTCGTACCTCAAAGCCAAACAGGACCAACACGGACGGTCCACGCTCAGCTACTTGAAGCCCTGACACGATCACGAAAATCATGTCCACCGCAGCCAGTAGAGCCATGAGTAGAACCAGTCGGACGTGGGTGATTCGAGACACGACTTCGGATTGCTCAATCTAAGTCACAGTCCCATGAGCCCGTTGTGGCATGACTTGCTGGAGCATTGTACATGTTCTCCACGCCATTGACACAACCAGTGAAACGTCTTCAGGAAGAGCAGGATTGTGAACAGACCAAGCACTCGAAGAGACATTTCTTCGCGGAATACCGACAGCGTAAAGCATGTTTCTGCAATTGCAAACCGTGCGTGGTCGTAGAGCATCTACGAAACATGGACAATCATGCGCATGTACTTAGGGTGGTCGTTCACCTCCATCTCGGCATCTCGAAGGGTACCCAAGAAGATCCGCTTGAACACTTGGCCAAACAGGACAGTCATCACAAATGCCACGTTGCACAGGACCATGACGCTAACCTTCGACGTCACCAGGTAAATCACCGTGGGATAGAACTGCTGACGCGTGTAGTATGTATAACCCACGAGGCCCGCGCCGGCCAAGAGGCTCGTCGCCGCATAGATTCCGAATCGCATGCTCACCCGCCGCAGTCGCGTTTTGGAATTGCACTGAGGGGCGATGGGGTCCGAGAAATAATATATATATGATTGCCAAACGCGAGTGATTCACATACAATTTCTAAGATATTGACCTCTAGAACAAATTCCACAGGATTAAAATGCATGCTGAAATTCAGCCAATCATACTCAAGCATGTGGCACGTTGGCTCACGGGGTTTGGGGGTCGGCGGCCGAGCGCGGCAATTGCTCTCGTTCAACTAAGGCAAACATGGCTGGAATAACGCCCCATGATATGTAGAAGCTTGCCCATCGCGCCACGGTATGAGATCGCCTGGGGAGTGAATTCTGTGAACGGTCGATCGTGTGCAAGAGTCTCCATCTTGTGGTGATTCTTGGATTCATGACTCGGATGGATTCAAGTCGTATGGTTCACACACCGGTACGATCGTGCATTTGTCTATGAGTAAATGGCCATTTGCACGCGCGTTGAAAGGAGCTGCCAACAAAATGCTTCGACGCAGGGTTCTGCCGACCAACGCGACGGTTCGAGCCAAAACGTGGTCACATGTGAAGATAGTAATGATTGGACAATAATGTGCAATTAATAAACCAGTTAGAGCGCTGGATTGTCCGACGTCCTTCCTCACATTGTGACTTGCTCGGCGGCAGTCATGCCACTAAGCGACGCCGCCGCGAAGGATGCGGTGGACGCGATAATCCGCCGTGAATTGACGGATCCGTCATTGAATACGAAGAAGAAGCGTGCACCGTTTTCGCCGGTTGAGCATGGACTTCGCGAAGACTTTCGCCTCACGTCTTTCAGCGAACTGAAAGGATGAGGCTGCAAGCTGCCCCAGGAAAAACTACTCACTTACATATCTGGGATAGCTAACGACCTCAAACCCAACGAGGTACACACCTCACTAATTTTTAGTTGACTTACGGTCACGTAGACTCCAGGAATGGACTCGAGTCTGGTCAAGATCAAGAACCCGTTAATGAAGGACATGTACCAGGTGTCGACCACCGACTTCTTTTACCCCTTGGTACAAGATCCTTATGTTCAAGTACAGTGTTTCCATCGTATCCTCGATTCCCCTCGTCGTCTCACTCGATCCGCCGTACGTAGGGACGCATTGCGTGCGCCAACGTCCTGTCCGATCTGTACGCCATGGGCGTCACCGAGGTGGACACGATGCTCATGATCCTTGGAGTTTCGCGCCTCATGACGGACATCGAGCGCGATGTTGTGACAACACAGCTGATCCATGGCTTCAACGATTTGGCGCGGGAAGCAGGAACTAATGTGACTGGAGGGCAGACTGTGATGAACCCGTGGCCCATCGTGGGTGGCGTTGCCATGAGCGTTCGCCATGGTATAGCGACAAGTTAGTTGGGGAATTTGTCTCACGCGGTGAATTAGAATCCCAAATCATTCGTCCTGAAAACGCCAAGGCAGGCGAAGTTCTCGTCTTGACCAAACCCCTCGGGTACGTAATTGTCTAAATTTCAATGAAAAATCACGTCGTGTTTAGAACCCAACTCGCCGTCAATGCATTGCAAATGAAGGACCAGCCGCATCGGTGGCAAAAGGTGCAGCACTTCTTGACCAAGGAAGCGGCCGACATAGCGTTTGCCAAAGCATCCGAGTCCATGGAGCGATTGAACATCACCGCGGCAAAATTGATGCACAAGGTGGGTCGACCGTCATCCATCCCCAAGTCTAATTTTGTATGGTTTCATGTGTTCTGCACCAGTATGGAGCGACGTCGGCGACAGACGTGACTGGTTTTGGCATCCTCGGCCATGCTTCGAATTTGGCCAAGTCACAGAAGATGGCTGTGGATTTTAAGCTGCACACACTGCCCATCATCAAAGACATGCTCGAGATCAATGCAGCTTTCAATAACAATTGGAGGCTGCCGCAAGGGTACTCGTCCGAAACGTCAGGGGGACTGCTCGTGACGTTGCCAGCTGAAAATGCCGAGGTACTAAAAATCGTCTGAAGAATGCGCAATGGCCACCTCATGTTTGATCAACCAGGCGTATATGCGTGAATTGGAAGTGCTAGACGGCCAACCTGCGTGGCTCGTTGGCCGAGTAGTCGATGGTTCGAACAAAGCGCGAATTCTCGACGACGTAAAATTTCTTGAAGTCTAAAGGATTCCCACCCCATGACGAGTTCAAGTTGACGAAGTGGAGAGCGAGCGCCCGTGGCCCTGTTTTGAGTAGTTCAGGGCATCGTGGCAGCGACGGGCAGCGCGAATGACGGGGCGCCGTTTCACTTGTTCCAAAGCATGGCGTCCCTGACATGCACTCCCCCCTCCATCCCGACAGTTCTCGTCCACGGAATGGTTATCATGCAGATAGTTGAAGACTGACA
This sequence comes from Aphanomyces invadans, assembly GCF_000520115.1. Classification (NCBI taxonomy): domain Eukaryota; phylum Oomycota; class Saprolegniomycetes; order Saprolegniales; family Verrucalvaceae; genus Aphanomyces; species Aphanomyces invadans. The sequence goes on from NW_008580147.1 coordinate 1,822,457, forward strand.
CGCCGTTAAGTTAAGAGTTTGGCAGTTCATATTTGGAAAGCTGTGGCTCGCTTTGGACGCGAGGTAGCTTGCCGCTGGCTTTCGACATATCCTTGGCAAATGCGCTGAGGACCTTCTTCCGTTCAAGTTTCCACGAGCAACTGTCGCGAATCATTTGAACCAGCTGTCGTGCCACCGTCATGCCAGACAAAGAGAACGGTGGATGGTCACACACCAGTTTATCCTGCGGACACCGAACGGAGAATTGCTGAATCTTGGACAAGATCGTCTTGGTGACGCTGCCAAGGCGCAGGAGTTCAAACCCGTTCTTCTTGTTCAGGTAGTTCTTTTCAACGCGAATGATCTTGCAAATCGTGTTGGCCACAATGGTGAATGGAAAGGATCCGTGGATCGGGTCCAATACCGCAGCCTGTAGATTACCAGCGTCAAGGAACGTGATTCCCGAGTAGACTGGCAGCACCTCGCCAAACACGTCGCCGCTGGATAGCATCGCAACTTGAATTCGAGTTTGCTCGGCACCGAGGAGGCGAACCGCCCCACACAACCCGGACTGGACAAAGTACAAATGCATGGCGACTGCGCCTACATGCCGTCGTCCATCGATACGTGTCAGACATGTGGTGTGATTGAATACACGTGGTCCCCACAGCACCTTCTGTGACGATGACATCCCCCGCGTTGAAGTTGAAATTCTCCGACAGGACACCGAGGGTGTTGCGCTGTTCTTCGGACCACTCGCCAAAGATGCCCGTCGACGTGAAAAACGCCGCCCTCGCCGATGCGCCTTCCATCATGACTTTCTTCATCGTGTGCTTAAACACAACGTGCTCCAGCATGAGGACACGGCAGGCCTGCTTACACAATCTTATTCATCCAAACGCGTCGCAAAACTCGAACCGTCATGGCTTCCAGGGTTGTGTCGGCCCACAAGTTGGTCGAGATGGTGGCTTCACTGAAGATGCTGCCGGGTTGTAACGTTTGCTGGATCTGCTTGACGCCGTGCTGCTCGGTGTGAACTGTCACTGTCCCTTCTAACACTATGTACATGCTGCAGACAGCGGCCTGGTGACGTCCCAGCAGCATTATCGACCGACGGTATCAAACCTGATCGTGGACTTGCTCACGTGAACGATTGTTTCGTTTGGCCATCCCGCAAAGACCAAATTCCTTTCAACCACCACGCATGAAACAACCAAACTAGCCGCGCTGATGAAAGCACCTACCGCCATAATGCATGCAAAATATCATGCTGGAGCTTGGCTAAGCACGGTATTCGACTTGACTGGTCGATAAGAATGTCGAGTTGGGCCAGACTTCGGCTCTACAGTGACGATGTCTTCTTGCTCACAACTGTTTCAGTGCTTCTGGACGTACACTGGGCGGAGTTTCATATGCATCTTGGAATACATCCTTTGACGTCTAGCCCAAGAACGCCATCCATGGGATAAAATGTCGACGATGGGAAGGTACCTTGACGTGGGGGGCGTTTTCGTGGACCATTGTAATCGCCTTCAACGCTTTACGAGCCAATTGGTGAGCGTGTTTGTGTCCCGCTTGGTTCTGCTCGATGCTCACAGCGCGCTTCGAATCCCTCGACGCCTCGATGTACTTTTCCTGGACGCGCCAAAATACACTGTTCTCGTGGTCATTCGTGTGCCTTTCTCGCGCGCGGTGCCTTGGATACGCGTACCTCCTCAATTTGTAGTATCTCGGCACGTCCGGATCCAACTTAATCGCTTCGTTCAAATCCGCCATGGCCATGTTGAAATTTCCCAGGTGCGCCTGCACAACCGCCTGGTTGAAAAAGAGCATCGGGCGATTGGCGGCGTCCGTGTTCATCACGCAGCATTTCTTCAACTGTGCCATGCATTCCCTAATGCCAAGACTCAGCACCAACTTAATTGCAGTGGTACGTACTTGTAGCGGCCGTCCGAGTACGTCGTCCACGCCTCGGTCACAAGTGCATTGAGTGGAAGGTTGCCACCATGTGGGAGAACGTGCACAAGTGTCACATCTCGATTCATCAGACATCGAAACTTGGCCACCATGTGCATTTGATCCTGGGTGTCGACGACGACGTCTTGGTCGACGCTTTCGGGCTCCACCTCTGCGTCGAGTTGTTCCTCGTCTCCAGGAGCAAGGGGCTCCTGATCAAACGATGGTTGCAGTAAAAACGGATGAAACCAATTGTTTTACCTTGGACAAGAGCTTGGCAAGACTTGCATGCCGTCGAACTCGACGAACGACCGGAATCGTCGTGTCTTCTGTTCGGATCAACGATTTGCAGAACGAGTACGACGACGCGGCTTCCGCTCGTTGGATAAGCTTGTTCAAGCTCTCGGCCTGCGACGCCAGTTCCTACGGCGCTCTTGTTAAATCTCTTTGATCAATGCCATCAATGGAACGCACCAAACGTGGGGGTATCTTGACTACTTCTCGCTCAAACAATTGGTCGTACGTGAGATCGACATCGTTCATCGGGGAGATCGCGACATCGCTCCGACGTGTTTTTGAGGTACGTCGACGGGAAGTACACGCCATGGGCAATGCACACTTGATCACGCTTTGGGTGAACGTGGAGTCGTAATTGTACGGCATGGATCCCTCGGTCAATGGTCGATCGAGGTTCGTCGTGCTGAATTTTCGCCTCTGTTTCGCTCGAAAGTTCCACGATCTCGCCACCAAACGAGCATTCTGCTCAAGTGTAACCCCAGACGCCGGCGCACTGACGGACTGGCGCCGTGGCTCCGCTGGAGCGTCCATCCCACCACGAACTCGTGCCAAGGTCGTCAAAATGGACTTCAATTGTAGGTTTCTAAAATTAGGATGAGGTCTTAACACTATTTACCGTGAGAGAAGGATTTCGATTTTTATTTTGGAGAATAATGGCAGCCCTCCACATACAAATAGACAGGTACTATTTATCTAACGCACTTTTGTGTGGCGCAAGAATTCAGAAAAAAACTGGACTTCAAATTTTCAAACTCTCGTTGACGGATACGAGAGATCATGATGGCCTCCACGCCACTGTCGCCCAAGGGGAAGGAGAAGAAGGAGAAGAATGGGCTGTGGACATTCGACGAAGAGGTGATCATGCTGAATGCATACCTTAATGCAATCAAGAAGTCCACGAATATGACCAACATGGAGAAACGAAAGTGTTGGGACTCCGTCACACAAACGTGCCATGAGCACGGGTGCGCTTGGGACAAGGACCAGATTTACTTCAAGTACAGCCGCATTCTCTACGACTTTGGTCTGTGGAACTTTGTGCGCAAGTGCCGAGGGGCCATCGTCGACCCAGCCACGGGCTTTATCACGTTGTCGGAGGAAGGTTGGGAATTTGCCATCCAGAAAAAGCCCAAGTGCGTCAAGTTTCGGACGAAAGGATTCGTGCACCGAGAAATCATGGAAGCTATCACTGGTACGTCGTGATCGACATTCCAGCGATGCCTCTCACATTCTCGTTGGTGACGTAGGCGAAGACGGCACGCATTTTGAACCCGATTCCACCGAGATGGACGCTCACATGAAGAAAGGGGAGAAGCGCGGCCGAAAGCGACTTGATCGGAACAGTGACGGCGGGGGTGTCAGTGGTGGGTCTTCGAAGAAGCAGGCAAGGGGATCTCCAGAAGGCCAGTTGCACGCTGTCGCCGAATTGTTTTCGGCCGAAACGATGCGCAACCTCAACGAGTATTTAAGGGCAGGAACTCGTGCGTTTGACGCACTGTCGCAGTATCTCGAGCAAGAACGGCTCAAGAACGACTTGTCTTCCATGAATGTTTGATTCCCAGTTGTTGTATTTGTTACATTAAATAGTTCCAATGCATCGCTCCACATTACTATATCAGGTCGACGACGGCGGCATCCAATGCATTTGTCTCGCCGCTTCGTCGTCGGCGAGGTCCAAGATGGCCCAAAGATCAACGGCGGGTGTTGGAGCGAGTGCCCGACGGGCGGCGCTGCCGTTCGAGTCCTTTACAATCACTTCTAGCACCCGGGCAAAGTCGTCGAGGAGTTCAAGGCCACGAAAGTCCGGTATCGGCTTGATTTGTAGGCTTTCCTTGATGACTGCCCGAACCGCGACAAGTGTTCTCTCTGCACTCCTTGCGGCGGAAGCCTTGCCGAAGTTGGCCATGATTGACCATGCTTGCGGGACCAAGTCGAGCACGTCCTGCGCCGTTTCCACTGTTGGGTCATGCACCAGTCGTGTGGTGGAAAGGTGCCAAGACCGGCAGTACGCCGACGACAACGGATCGACGGTTGCTTCGCGGCACGCCAAGTGCGACAGGAGGCTAAAGTACCCCAGCCCAAGCACGGATAACACCACTGCCAGCAACCCCGATCGAAACAACAACACGACCAGGCGCCACAGAATCGATGGAGATGTGGACGCCCGATTCGATGCCGCGATCGCCTGCAATGCGGGCAGATGGGCTTCGATCTTCTTGACACTCAACGCGCCGTACTTTGCTTTGAGCAGTCGGATCAGGTCAACTTCGTGGCCCGAGTACGACGATGCAATCGTACGAACATCTTTGAGCTTGTCGGGTTGATGCGTTGTGTACAACTCGGTCAAAAGACCAAGGAGGGTGACGTCCCTGACGGGGGAAGGCGGGTGGGATGTTAGTGGCTCTTGTTCAAGTTGAGTAGGCGGCGACACGACCACAGGTGTTGGTTTCATTGGAGATGACGTTGTCGATGGGGGTGTCGGGGATGGATGGCAAGCGATGGGGCTTGGAGGACTCTGCGGTTGGGGCTGGCTTGGCTGGCTCAGTGCGAATGGATCGTGCATGACATGCGGAGGACGTGCTTTGTGGTGTCTCGGGGACCTTGGCTTTTGGAACACGTTGACGGCGGGGACGCTCGACTCAGAGGCGAGAGTAGTGGACCTTGACACGTCTGCATGCAGAGGAGCTGAAAGGTCACGAGGAGGGGGCACGTGGTGAGGCACGTAGTCCTTTGGGGGAGACCCGACAGGGGGTGGTCGATAAGGTTCCTGATGGGCAGATGAAGGGACCCTTCCTGCAAGACCCACCTTGTCTCGGCCTTCCATGTCTTGCTGGGAATGCCGTCCAATGCACGACACAAGTACAGTCTCAGTTTGCGGTGATGGGGATTCGACTGGCGTGGCGGTTGACGGATGGCCGGCGTGGAAGGTTTCTGGCGCCATCACGAACGGAATGGGTGCAGGGGCTGTAACAATAGTTGCGACATCGTGGATTCCAGCTTCGTGCTTGCTGTGCAGAAAGGTTGGATGTGGCTGGGGCGAGATCACATGGAGCAACCCTAACCGAATCGCCAAGGACTCCACTGCGGTAAAACCATACCGATGATGGAGCTCTTGGATGAGGCGCTTGTCTCGACCCTGGTACCGCCGCATCAACGTGTCAATCGCCGGTAGTCGTGTCGGGTCATGCTGGCTGAAAAACTCCACAAGCCAGTCTCGGAATATTTCATGTTGGACCGGGTGCGAGGATTTGGCAGGGACACTTGTCGTGGTGTCAGGTGTGTCAGTGGCCTCGTGGATCGTCGACATTTGCTGTGTGAGAGGTGGCGGGATGTACGGTGGCGGCATCGGCGTGACGTGGCTGGTCGCCAACGACGGATTGTTCTTCTCGAGCGCTACCCGCAACGCTTCAATCTTGGCCTGTAGGGTGTCGATTTCGTGGCTCTTCCTTGCCAATTCAGATGCCTTTTGGTCCCGCTCTTCTTCGATTTGCCGAACACTCGACTGCAATTTGTTGACTGCACCATGGGACCGCGCCAGATCTTCCTGTGCCTTTGTCTTGATTGCTTCAAGATGAGTTCGAAGACTCGCTTCCGAACTTTGCAGCTCCTTGATGTACCCAATCAAACTGTGCACGCTGTTCTTGGTCGGAATCAACTTGGTCACGAGTGCCTCTGTGCGCACTTTCAACGACCCCTGGCTCGATGTTCGGCTGTTTGTGGGACTCAGCGGCGCCTCACTCAAGTTTTGCGCCCGTGTGCGACCTGGGCTGGCGTCCCGCTTTGTTCTTCCGGTGCTGTTGATTCCCGTGGAGTTTCGAAATGCTTCTGAAGTTAAGAGCAAGCCCGAAAGGCCGACACGGACTTTTTGTGGCGCCGACAGTCCTTGCTCTGGCTTAACGTAATTAGGAGTGCGTGGTGGGTCGACAGTCGGCTTCGTAATAGACTTTGGGGTATGCGGTGAATTGTCGTCACCAAGCGGCGGCGGCAGGCTTGAAGGAGGCGTGGTGGTTGATGACGACGCCGTGGAAGTTGTACTGTCGAGTGAGTTGATACTGCTCGTAGTGGACGACGATTGCGACGGATTCGCCCGTCGAGGGATGGGGATTCGGGACGGCGGCGATGGCGACGAGGTAGGTCCCCGTGAAATGGAAGTCGCGCTTGACGTTTGCTGTAGAAGCGGATCGTTTTCAGCAAAGAACCCTCGAGGTTTTGCCAAAGCGTTTGGTCTTCTCGCGTACAACGGGGAGTCATGTACGATCGTCCGAACGTGGCTGAGCGACGGGTTCCACTTTGAGTGTTGATCGGACGATGCAGCATTAGTCTTCGAGTGGTTGAGGAATGTACGCGGGATACTGCTTTTTCTTGTTAAGCCTTCTTGATGACCGTTCTCACCGACGTCGACGACGGCCAGACTCTTAGGGGGGGTTCGAAGACTGGATCCTCTTTTGGTCGACAGTTTGCTCTGTGGTGGGGGGGCCGTGGGGTCGCTGTCTTGGTTCTGAGTATTCTGTCCATAGGGTGGCGTCCTTGCCTGTCCGCGGCTCCTCTGTTGTGTGTGCGATGTCATGCGTTGTTCGGCGGCGCCTTTGTCGCCTCGTCCTTCGTCAGCACAACGACGTTCCTGTTTCACACAATAGCCAGACGTGCGATCTTATTTAAATGGGGTCTCGGAGACGTGACCTATTTTTATCGCAAGGTTGACCTGTCTATAAATACCTCAAATCAATCGGCGCAATAATATTCGATCGCGATGCCACGTTGAAATATTTTTATTCAACCGTCCGCACCATTTGAATCAGCCAATCAAAACCGTCAACATGGCACACCAAAGATGGAGAACCTCCGCTCAACGAGAAGGCGGCCGCGTGGGGAGCTCGAAATGCAATGCACTTCCTCTCTGATTCACGAAGGTGATGTGTGGGTCTGACCTGCCGCGACATAGCTGTCCACTGTCGCCATAAAATGTACCGAGTCGTGGAGAATCATCATCAGCGACACGTGCTCTTCGCATCCATGAGCCCTGACGCACGCGTGACGACGACGGCTCGAAACAAACACTCCGTTGTCATGAAGCACCAACTCAAAGTAAGACACAATGTACATCGTGGTCGGAATCGATAATGCTATGAAGCATCCAAGTGGCGTCGTTGGTGAGCTTGGTGAATAGTGCGGTGTGAACTCGACGGCGATGTTCGACTGCGAAGATGTTCTACAATACTGTGTTATTTGATACACTGCATGCATTGATTCGTAGAATGAAAAGTATCAATGTACCGAACCTGTGACAATAGATAAACTGAATCATTTCATGTTTGAATCGTTGAAAGCCCACGCACCCCTCGCCAAAACGAGCCCTGTGATTGGCTGCAGCGGAATCTTTTGGAGAGTTCTACTCTTGCTGCAGCCGTCGGGACAGCGCCGTCCACATGGACGACAGCTACAGCGATGACTCGGAGCTGTACACCGAGCTGAGAGACATGGAGCGTGCACGCAAGAGTACTTCGCAACGTACATGGCCGCCGTCGTCAACGTCTGCACAACTCCTCCTCGGTCGACCTGCCCGACATGAAGGCAACCACCACATGATGGTTGCGCTGTACTATTGGCGTCAACAACTTTGCAGGAGGACATTCCACGGGTGGCGACGGTCCGTGCCATCGAGGAGGTCGACGCGGCTTCGTGAGGCCACCACTCCATACTCCAAACTAAATAAGAGTTCCACACATCTTCGTCCCCGACGGTCCACCAACTCGATTTTGAAGAGGCATATGGAGTCCATGAAGCCGCAATCCAAAGTCGAACAATACCATTCATCCTCAGATGAGTCTTCTGTATGGAGCATTCGCCAGTCGCCAACGAGCCACGCTCTTCGACCACCCGTGCCCACGACGGACACGACCGCACCTCCAACGAACGATGCAATCGATCGCCAAAGCAAGGCCGTCGCAAAGGCCTTGCGGCAACAAGAGGCTCACCGCCACAAAATGCATGCAGTAAAGACACGCTTTTCGCTCCTGGATCGCGCGTTTTCCATGTGGAAGACAGCCGTCGACACTACCAGACCCCACCGACTCGCTTCACTGGAACGAGCAATGACGCATCACCGTGCCATGATGTTGCAGGTGGCCTGGACTTGCTGGGGCATTTCATTTCATCGAAAGCAACGTTCAAGAATGGCCAGGGCCTTTGCGGCTCAATCCATATACGAGCACGTGTTTCGGGCCTGGATCTATCGCACCTCGGTCAAGCGCGCCGCTGCACTCGTGCAATCCAAGCGCAAGGCAAGGGTTCAAATCCGCCACTGGCGCCAGTGGGCGTTGGCCTACTCTACAAGTCAAAAGTGGCGCGTCCTGGTCTTTTACATCACGTCGCAACGTCGACAAAAGAGTCTGCGTCTGCTGTGGCGGAGATGGTGCTTATTTGTATCGATTCGTCGCCAGGCGCGACGGCATCGACAACTGGCCGCCGCACATTGTCGAACGAAGACGCTCCAGCAGTCGTTCTTGCAATGGCATTTGACCAGCGATGTCTGCTTGATCAATGAAGCACAAATGCGACGAAAAGTGGCGGGAGCGTCTGCCACCAAACGATGGCGAGCATGGACAGTTCGGCGGAGACAATGCTGGGCAATGAGTCACATGGCAGAAGCTTGGTACAACAGACAACTTGCCAAGACGTTGATGCGAGGATGGCGGCGCTTTCTCCTGCTGCGAGACCACCGCAACCATCAACTCCGTCGCGCAGCCACGTTTGCAGCATCTACGGTGTCTCGAGCAGCGTTCCAGGTGTGGCGCAGGCACAGTCAAGAGTTCTCTGCTGAACGACACCAGCTCGAGGTAGCTGTCGCATGGTGTTCCAGCCAGGCACGGCTGCGATCGTTGCGACAGTGGCAAGAGTACGTCAAAAGTAGAAACCAGCAACGCCTTGCTGTGTTGCATTGCTACAATGTGTCAACGGAAAGAGCATTTTTTGGGTGGAAAAGGTGCGATACAGTCAGCTCATCCCTCGTTTCGATGTGCCTACCAAGCAATAACGGTGTTTATGGAGTAGGAGAACGGAAGCGTCGAATTCTGCGAGATGGCGAGCGATGGATTGGGTCCATGCCAGGCGCATGCGCCACCTCGGTGACCACTTTCAAACGTGGCAGGCGGCAGCCCATCGACGGCATTACATCAACATGCTTCGGTGCCGCCTTCAAATGCAACGGAATCTCGCAACGCTGAGACGGCACCACGATGCTTGGGCATCGTACGTCCGACCCAAGACACGGCAAAGACATTTGTGCGTGGTGTTTCGAGGGCAGCACATCATGCGGTTCCTGCGGCAGGTTCTACGACAATGGAGTGGCGTCGTCGAGGCTGGTCATGCATGGCGGAGGTTTGTTGTGGGGTTGGACAGCACACACACTACGAAGCGACTTCAGTACGGATTTCACCAGTGGCGAGTCCACGCAGTTGGGATGGCAGTCGCGGCAACACGAGCGCGAAGGTTCCAAGCTACCGTCCTTGAAGGGTGGACGGTGTGGACTGAAAGGCGTCAGTTTAGCCGTCGCCAGGATCAATGCGCGGTGCAATGGCTCAGATGCAAGACGAACGAGCGGTCGTTGACAGCATGGTGGTGTTTTGTGCAGGTGCAGCGGAAGATTCGGGAATCGTCGGCACTCCTCTTCCACGCGTCGAGTCGAAGCTGCATGCGAGCGCTGTGGGAAACGTGGCGTGTTCGCTTCAATACTGCTTTACAAGAGCGCCGAGCGTTGCTGTGGCGTACACGTCGACTCCTCCGCTGCGTGTGGCAAGAGTTTCAAGTGGGTCTGCAGCTCGTGGCCGTCGAAAACAAACGTCGACGCGCCGCGCGCGTACTTCTCACGGGCAAATTGAGATCGTTGACGTTTGGGCGATGGTTGCAATACATGGCACGGCAACGCCACGAGAGGGAGCTGAACGATTTGGCACAAGACCAACTGGAGTGTCATCGATGCACCCGGGCGTTCAACGCGTGGAATCAAGCGCATTTGAAACGACAGGCTCAGCGACGGTGGCGCGTACAATGGGAGCACGTCCAACTCGGCCATGCCGTGCGCCTGTGGCACGACTTCGCCCAAGTCCGCGCCGGCCGCACGTGGACTGTCCTGTCCAGCCGACGGCATTACGCCATCGGCACGCTGCGCAAAATCGTGTACGCATGGAGCGATGCGGTTGCATTTGGTCGATACATTCGAGCGACAACTGACCAAGCCATCCGTCACGTTCAAATGTGCCGCCTCAAGCACGCGGTGGGTCGTCTCCAGCACCACGCGGAACGGACGCAACGTAACGTGGACGCCTTGTCCGTCGCCGATTCGTTTTACAAGCGCAAGCGGACGAGTACCGTCGTCGCACGACTTCGATCCCGCGCGGTCACAGCAGCAACTCGAAAACTACAGCGTACGACAGCTGAGGTACGTTCGCGCCATCGCTTGTGTCTTGTCGTCACGATGGCTCTAGCGCATCTACCGTCGTCGCGTCGAACACTGTGTGTTTGTTGCGATGCGGCAAGCCGCGCAACGAAGTCAGTACATTCGCCGCATGCTCGTGGACGCCCTCGGCATGCAAGCGAATGCCAAGACCAAGTACGTGTTTGGACGGTGGACCCAGTTCGCGGAAAAGGAGCGCGTTGTGCACCACTCGGCCCAACAGTCCAAGTGTCGGGCTCTGCAACGACGTATCGCGCAATGGCATCGAGTGGCAGCAGACAAGCGGCGGAGTCGCGCACTGATCGAGGCGATTCGAACCATGTTGTTCGGCAATACTGTCCGCTCCTCGATGCACGCGTGGGTCCAATTCACAGCCACGAGACGTCGCAAAGCACACTGTGCTGGCGCCGCGACCTCGCACCATGCATTTCAGGCACGCCGCCGGGCGTGGAAAGCGTGGTATGTGGTGCACACTCGATGGAGCAAACTGAAAGAAGCCACGAAACGACGACGGATGCGGCACGTGCGCCTCTTGTGGTCGCACTGGCAACGCATCGTGCAAGATTGCCGCATGCAGCAGGCGCAATGGGAGGTATATCGTGCATGTTGGATGCGAATCTGTTATGACAAGCGAAACTAGCTCGCAACGTTGCATGACGCTGCCATATGCATGCGAAAGCGCTGGGCCGAGTGGCGCGTCGCGACCCACAACGTCCAAGTTCTGGACGCAGCACTTGTGTCCAAGTGCCGAATGCAACAAGGGCTACGGCGGTCTTGGCGACGTTGGGTTCGATGCACGCATGACACCGTGATGCTTCGACGTGCGACGCGTGTGTGGAGCCAGCGCTACATTCGCATGTGCTTTCGATTGTGGAGCGTGTACGTAAACCTCCGTGCCTCTCGCCAGAGTTGGTTTTGCACATCGTCTGGTGATCGTGACGAATATTTAAAGGTATCGAGTGTATTGTCAGCGAAAGCAACGCCTGGCGGTGGAATGTTACGTGCATTGCCGACGTCGACTTCTCGGCGGGGCATTCCGGCATTGGCAACAACTCAAGAAATGGCGTGAAATAAAGCTTCAGCAGCAACACGCGGCGGGTCTGCACGATTTTACTCGTAAGTCTATCGGGGGAATCCAAGCGGCAGTCAACGAGTTTTGTGTCCCCAGGTCTGTGCAAGCCGTGCTTCGGCAGGTGGGTGACATGCACGATGAAGGCGAAGAAGACCAAGCATATCTTGACAGTGGCGTTTCGTCGAGACGCCACCATGACAATGTTTCGATGTTTTCGAGGGTGGCAGCAGCACTTGCGCTGCGTCCACGAGTCGCGCCAGGCTGTGCATTCCTACGAGTGCGCGATGAACGACTTTTACGCGATCAAAGCGATCCAAGTGTGGCGGGATCGAGCACAAGCGTTGCAAAAACATCGGCAGCTCACCCTGTGCGCCATGGATTTCCTCGTGCGGAAATTGCGGACCAAATGCTTCGACGCGTGGTTGCTTCACGGAATCGTTCAGCAAGAACGTGCGCTCAAGAATCAAATGGCCATCGAACACGCGGCATCTGTCGCGGCGCGCCACCGATTTGACCGGTGGCTCAACTTCACTTACGCCCAACACCTAAAGCGTCAAGCTCGTCATCACCGCAACGCTGCGTTGGTGCAACAGGCATGGTCACAGTGGTGAGGATGGAAAACCCCGCGCCAGAAGTTTGTTCGTCTCATCGATGGTCGATCGATAGGATGGCGTTCTTGCAAACACGCGTTTGCACAGAAGAGGACGTAGCCATGGCCAAAGGCCATGCCACGATGCAGATGCAGAAACGAGTGTGGAGGCGATGGCAGGTCTTTTGCGTCGCTCAGCTGCAAATGCGCATGGCGAGATTCCATGATGCCACCACGGTGAGTCCATGTTGTCATCGCAGTCGTCGTCTCAGTCGTCAAAGTTGGTGCTGACACGATGTCTGTAGCGCTTACGACGCAACTTCGTCACGTGGAAGTCCTACCGCGACGTCATGGAGCGACTGCGGCATGCGTGGACGTATTGGGAAGCGTCGGCGCTCAAGTTACGATTTCAACAGTGGAATCGCTTTGTGTCCTTACGTCGCGTCCGGCATGCCCAACATCGCGTGTTCATCGGGCTGCAGCAACGGCTGGCTGTTCGACGGTGGCTCCGCTACACGCACACGTCAAAGCACGACAAGCGTCAGGTTGTATGGGCGTCGCAGCTCTTTTACGAATCGTCGGTTGGATGGTACTTTCGCGCGTGGCGGTGCAAGTTTGAGTCGCAAGTGCACAAGCGCCTCCAGGCGGAGCGCGCGGTGTCTCACTTGATCGGAAAGGGGCTCCGGGGGTACTTTGAGCGGTGGCGTGCGACGTACACGCAGCAAAAACACAACCGGCAGGCCATGCAGATGGCCGATCTGCATCTTGACTTCTCGCGGCAACGGCGCGCCGTGCGATGGCTTCGGGAGCACGTCCAAGACCATCACGATGCTCAAACGATTTGGCATCACGTCAAACTGTTCTTCACCGATCATGCCCATCGGCGAATCTTCACCAGGTGGAAGACGTTTGTGGTCGAACGCAAGACGAAGCTGAAGTTACAACGCACGGCAGCCATTCATTTTGGCGGCCGGACGGTCCGCGTGCTCTTCTCGGCGTGGATGGCCTACGTCACTCGGACTCGCTACCTCAAGGCTCGTCTGTACCGATCGCGGCATTTGTACTTTAGTTCGCTGTATTCGCGGTCTTTTTTCCGCTTGCGGCGATTCGCAACGTTGAAGCGGCGCCTTCGACACGTCACGCATCGTGTGACCCGTCGGCGCCGACAGGAATGGTTTGACAGGTACGCATCACGACCACCCCACGTTGAATGCAGCCGTAAGACTGACTGGCTGCTGCAGGTGGAAGCAGTTTGGTAACGTGGCGCGGCTAGAAAAGAAGCGCAGTGCACGAGCGTTCATGCTGTACCGAAAATCGCACGTGAAGCGCTTGTTCAGCCACTGGCGAAGCGTAGCCGTCGAGCGATGGATGCGGCAGTGGCTCGTCAATTACGCTGGTGTTGTGCGCAGGCAAGGCGGTCTCGCGCTGGCCGTGCGACGGTGGTGGACGACAACAGAAGCGAAACGACAAGCCAAGGCACAAGGATGGCGTCTGCGTCAAGCTTATCTTGTCTCGACGGCGATGGAGCGGTGGCGCCACGTTGCACAGAGCGCAAAGAAAGAACGGCACCTGGCTGCCGCCATCGACCGACGCCGTCAAAGCAAAGCCATGAATGCATGGCTCGACGCCCTCCTGGCGGCAGAAGGCCCCGTTGGAGCATTGTAACATACTTGGGAATAAATCATGTAGCTGCAACATAGATATCTGTCTTGGAACAGCGCCAGGGCAGCAGGCACGCGCCACAACCTCGCTCGTCGTCGATAGGAGAGACTAGAACAGGGCACGGTGGCTAAAGAGCTACTTCCTACCACAAATTCCAACGTGCTCGCCTCATCAAGCTCACCGACGGCAGGGTACAGCACAACCCCCGACTTGGCAAAGCCAAGGACCAGCCAGTCTTGAAGTAACACAATGCACGTTGTTTGATGTGAGCCGCAGCAACCGCTTTTGAGCTTACGTTAAAGCCGACGCAGTACGGCGAGTCGTGGTCGAAGCACGTGTGCCCATTGAAAAACTACTCTGACAATTGTGAACGAAACGCCGCCACCTTTGGTGCGTGGCGATTGTAGCCCCAGCAGGAGCTTCGAGTAAGTTGCATGGATCGAGGATTGGTGGACGCATGCGCCACACACACGGAAAATGCCGTGCCTCGGATGCTTGCCTATGGCTGCGCTCCCCCCCTTTGCAAGGTCGTGTGAAGTTTGTTGGAGATGGCTGCCCACGACTTCTGACGATTCGTTGCTGGATGCACGGGGCCAACTGAGATCGAGCACTTCAGAAATGGTGGATGAGCTTGAGGTGGCGGCAGGGGCGGTACTGACACACGACATAATAGAGGGCCTTGGTCAGGGCGACAATCTGAGGCTCCCTGACAGTGGATCATTTTGTGAGTCGTCGTAGCTGCTAGCGAGGGCTCAGGCACTTGGGTGCCCTGCTCCTACCGACGGGAGCGAGCGAGTATGAGGTTCGGCCGTAGGTTTATACGGCACTGACTTGTGGCTCGCTCACGCTTGCGGGACTTAGCATGGATTCTAATTGCTTGTGGCGACGACGCATTGGCAAAGTCTGTGAAGCCTCCTCTCGCTGTTCAACTCGACAAAGTTGGATTCGTCCATTTCAATACAGTTTGCCTCGTCATTAAATGTAGAGCTAGCTGCGCGAAAAGATTGTGTAGGCGGGGGAAGGCTTGCTGCTTCAAGCGGGAGAGGTAGCGGGATCTCCGCGTCCGGGTACTCCATCACGGCAAAGGACGCCGCGATGCTAGCCTACACAGACGTCATCTCGAGGAATTGTATACAACCCCCTTGCGTCGACGAACGTTCACGTGCGTGGTCGACAACTGCCACCACGGGCGAATGCGATGGTAATCAGCTGTGACTCAACGTGTTGTTGGCAAGTTGTGGCACATCACTCGAGCCTCTTCCCGACATGGCCAAATCCCGTGACTGCAGCTCTCTGTTCTGATAGATTTACTCGAGAAACGTGAGCTCAATCTTTGCGTCGTACGAAATGACTGCTGGAAAGAGCACATCGTCGTCCACATTCGAGTACGCAATGCCCAGGTGCGACCCATTATGCACGAACGACACCGTCTTGGATGTGTGGTCCAGGATCGTCATGAGAATGTCGCCGCTCTTGAAGGGCGTCCCAAACGGCGCATCGTCATGGCCTTGCAGCGAGCACAATGTCCCCTTGCGCACGTTGAGGTACCAGCCCGAATAATTAAAGACAAACACAGACTCGTCGCCGTTCGGCACTTCCCAAAACTTGGGCTCCTTGATAAATCCAATTGCGATCGCGTTGCGGGCTTTCGACTTGTTCAGCTCGACCTTGACGCAAAAGCTGCTGACTTTCACATTGCCCATGGCGACATTCCAAGCCGAACGGATCGTTTTCAGCCGACAGCCGCGGCTACTGACAGTGGCGTGGATGCCGACGCGCGAAGGGTCCCAACGCAACGGAGGCGGGGACGACGACGCTGCAGGCGTCTTGATGTTCTTGTGGTCGCCTCCAGCACGGATTTTGTGTCGCTTCTGTTGATAAGAGGCCAAGTCAAGGTGCTTTGGTGGTGGACCGCACCCTCGTTTGGCAGGTTTGCTCTCCAGCAACGTCGTTGTGTCGGCAACGGTAGCGTCGTCGACGGGAATTTGCTGTAGGGCCGTTGCCTGGACAACCAACCGACGACGCTGGTTTTCCAACGCGTTTAAATGCCCTTCCAAGAAGAGCTGCATGTCCTCTGGCATCCCGCGCAACCTTGTCGCTAACGAGTGCACTTGTTGGTAGCTGCGATCGCACTCGTCTTGAAGCGCGCGCAGGATGGAGGTGATTGTGTTATGGTCGTGTCGCTGTGCAGTTGGGATGCCGGCAGGAGCAAGGATGGGCACGTCCTCCTGGGGTAGACACGGCAGAGCGACAGCGGGCTTGCTTCCTTCAGGGTATACGTGCTCCTCGCCGTCGGCGGTTTTGTCGTGGCACAAGTCCTTCTCGGGCTGGGCCTCTGGTTCGACTTCGTCAGTGCATGGCACTTCGCTCGTCTCGCTCCACGTATCGCTGTGCACTGCGTTTGGTGAGCCAGGCTCTTTTGGACGCCTTCCGTCAACTTGGTCGCAAGCAGAAGTCGATTCCTCCATCGACTCGAATTTTATGCCAACTCATCTTGGACAATGTATAAAAATAAATCTACTGTATGGCTTAGGGTGATTGGGCAATTTACGACAAATGGCACGAGGAGCTAGCTGGCACCAACTTCAGAGGTTGCCGCCCCAGCTTGCGTGTGGCGCACGATGAGAACTGGCGCGAGGAAGGTATGCATGGATATAGTGGAGTCTTAATGCTACAACCCACCGGTGCCGTCGAGGAGCCACGGTACAGATAGCATTTCTTCTCGGTTCAAGTGGTCCATGAGATGGTCAACGAATTCGACGAGCGCGGCATAGTCCCCCGAGGTCACCTGGGATTCCAACTCGATGAGTTTGCGGTGATCCCTCTCAAGAACCTCCACCTCGGATTGGCACTCGGGATGGAGTTGCTTCAGGCGAGGAAACCACATTTGGTCTTCTATGCTGTGGTGGTGGTGCAGGTTGTTGTCGAGGTGACGGAACGATGACACGTTCACCTCCCTCCGCGCTTCTCCTTTCTTGACAAGGATCTCGAAACCCCGTCGAAACGACACGTGAATGTCTTCGACGAGGTGTCGGCCCATCCCACCCCAACGGCGATCTTGCTTCCACTCGCGCATAAGAATCGCGTGTACATCCTTCGTGGTCTGGCGTCGAACTTGTACATCCTCTATTCTTCTCAGCTCTGCAAGGCGCTCCAGCGCTGGGAGCCGTGCGAGCACCGATGCTTCCGTCGTCATGTGGGTCGTCGTTTATATGGGATCTTACGTTAACCGGATGTGAAGGATAAACGGCAGTACTTTACCCATCGAAAGTATTTAGTACCTACTACTACTATTGGCATGCATCTTATACAAGGAAAGTCATGTTGGTCTCCTCATGGTCTGGTTACCAAATATGTAAAAAAAACTTGAGCGGACTCGACAGTCGTCGCTGTCGTCGTCGTCACTATTGAGATGTTCCTCCTCCTGCGACTGGAGCTATCAAGTGCGTGTCAAGCATGAGGAAGATCTATTCACGGACTGATTGTGTTTCTATTGTTTCAGGGTACATCTAGTAGTATTAAAAAATTTCATGCTCTGCGAGAAAGTCTCGGTGTTGTAGAGGATTTTTTGTCGTTGTGACTTTGCCCTTTTGGGAGCAATTTCCTTCCAATATTCCGGCATCCCCTCGCAGTTCACAAGGCTTAGCGGGAACGGAGCTGTCCGACGCCTGCTTGGGCTCTCCATCGTTGCAAGTACTCGATGAGATGCTCCGCGTTATCATTGTATGTAAAGCACGGTGAAAGTGATTGCTGGTGTCCTGCCTGCGACTTCGAGACGTGTTATTATTGCATTCAGGGAAAATGCACAATTTATATCAAGGTTTCATGGAACTGCGAGTGTTGCGTGGTATGTTGAGAGGTATCCAGGCATTGCGCTTTGTTTTGCATGGTACAATACTCAGTCGAAGACTTTTGGCGTAAGAAGCTACAGGGGGCATACATATTGCATGCTCAGAATGGACCCAAGGCACTTCGGAGCTCGAAAGGAGTCGTCCATGGAGTATGCGGTTGGCTAAGTACTGTGGTGGCGGCCTTGTAGGTCTTCGCATCCAAGGAACAAGTGTTGGCTCCATCATGGATGTTTCATGTACTGGTAGGGCTGGTGAAAAACCCGCCCCACGAGATTTTCAGTTCGTGCAGTTTACTGTATATACCAAGTGTGTGAATTTAAACCGGCTACCCAGGAATCGACATCAGCCTTCCAACCATGGGACGTTTGAGCTGTTCAGCATTCACAGAAGTGTCGGATGTGGGCCAGAAGCCGTGCCAGGCGCTTCATACCACGGGCTAGACCAGTTGGCCGCCATTCGAACGAGTGAAATTCTGGATGAGGGTGAAGGGAGGAATGCCACGATCGTTCACCAAGTGCGGGATAAGCATTGACGTGAAAATTACCCAACATCGAGACTTTGATCGTACGAATTGGCATCACATGGATTCGAAGAGAAAGTTGGCTGCTGCGTTTTCGTTCCGGTCACATGCCACGTACGCATTGTAGGCGTCATGGCGTGAAAAGCCCAGTGCTTGCAACTACACACATCCAACCTTCAATGACATGACGAGAAAGGAGAGACTGTACCCGGTCTAGCGCAATTTGCTCAGCGTCAACGTCGGCTAACTGCGACGCATCGTGCACAGCATCTCTTTCGTCGTCATAAATTGCTATGACTGCGTCGTCGTCCTTGGTCTCTTCATCGACCTCCATCCCATCCTCGACATGGGAGCCATTGCATTCCCGTTCTTGCCTCCGTCGCATGGCAGCCGTCAAGCGATCCAACGACAAGTCAACCAAGTGATCTGGATTGCAAGACTGGATGGCACCGACCAAGGAGTATGGCTTGGTCATGGCGACGTCAGCCAGGTGCGTATCTGTCTCTTCGTGCGACGACGTGTCGACCTGTATGCCTTCAGTAAGAAAGGCAACGGCGCCTTCCACGTTGTTCTTGGCAACTACGAGGGCTTCCGATGCTCGCTTTGTTGAAAATCCCATGGAACGTAACTGATTCAGCGCACCACTGACATGTGTCGACTGCACGGGTGTGTTTGATGGCGAGGGCTCGGATTTGTCGATGGCGCATACGAGTGTCCGTGAATCGAAAAGGATTGTGCCGAGCGAGTCGGCGTCGCACACCAGCACACCATTGACTGCAATGCATTGATTCTCTGGCTGCACGCCATTGGCCGCGCCATCGAGTTCGCGCTCCAACTGATTCGCAATTGCTTCCTTTAACTGCAAGACGCTCCATTCCAATTCAGTGCGCAGTTGGAATTCGACATTGATACGGGAGCTGTGTGTCCTTTCCAACGGGCGCTTCTTCCTCTTCCCGGAGGCTTTCGTCGGGGCCGCCGGTGGCGCATATCCCAGCACGACCACTCGAATTGACACTGTCATCGTGACGACTTGCCGCTTGAATTTTGGTTTCCCTGTCAGTCGGTATTATCCAGATTTACGGATAATGACAATTTTTTGCCCCATTCTGGCGCGAAGAGTGTGGCGTGGGAACAATCGCGCGAGGTGAAGGATGAAGCACAATGCAACTGGAAGGGCTGCCAGTGGGAAAAGCAAACTTTGACGTGTTGAGTCGTTGTATGCTTTGATGTGCTGTTCTAAGCGAGTTTGGAAACGCCTTGGACGAATCGGCTTGGTTACAGGTAGAATCTACTTAGCTGCTCGGCGCCTCGCACGCTTGACAAGCGCCTTCTTTGGTTTTTGCTCGACAGCTTCAAAGTCAGAGTCCGACGATGACTCCGTCCCAGTCTCTGCCTCCTATTCGATCGATCGTCAAGAAATATTCAACGTTTCAAGTCGTTTCAACCTCCACGGGAACGGACTCCACCAACGGGGCGATGTGGACGTGCGCGATGTGCGGGGTTCTGTGCTTGGACATCGCTGAGAAGTCCAGCGTTTTCGTCACCCCTTCGTCTACAATCCGAGGATTCAGACATCCATGATAACACACTGAATAAAGTACCGTCAGAGTAATCGTTGAATGATGCGCGACGCTCGCGCAGGATGCGTGTCAGCGGCGTCATGTGCTTCTTCAGGAGTGGGGTTGATGTGACCCCGAGGGGCACTATCGATGCACCAGGCAACACAGCAGGTCCACCACCGAGACTCGGCCTTGACTTGGCGAGCTTCATAGCTTTATACTGCTTCAAGTCAAAAGCGATTTCCTTTGCCAGCTGGGGATCGGTGTTAAGTACGTCCATAACTTCTTCCTTGAACGACGTCATTAAGTCCTGGATGTAGTGCAGTAAGTAGCGCATAACCGGACTGCGTTTTGCTTCGAGCTGGTGCTTCACCCCAATCACGACCGGGATAACGTTCACCATCAGGTTCTTCTTAGATAGTTTTGACGCGAGTTTCCGCGTTGCTTCCTTCATGGACGATGGTTCGAGTTCGTCGTCGTCGTCTCCAGCCCCTCCATGAGTTAGCTTGATCTCCGACGAACTCAGGACGAGTAATGTGTCTTGCACAACGCGCTCGACGGAGTTGTCCTGGATGTCCTTGGCGTTGTCGTGCAGCGGGAGCTTTTGTTCCGACACTTCTTCGAGAATGCCACGGGTGAGTTTGCCCGTCACATCGACCTTTTGAAAATCCGACATTGTGTTCAACATGAAATGATAGATTTTCCACCGGTTGGGAAACAAGTCAGCCCCGCAAAAGCTCAGCGCATGGACTTCGGCGTCCGACATGACGAGGCCCACGGCAGATACAGATGGCAAAATGACATTGTTGAGCACGAAAATCGTCTCGACAAACTTGGTGGTAAACAAGTGGGGCGTTTTTTGCAACAATGGCCCTGATAGGACATGGCGTGCAAGGTGCGCGAGCTCTGCGTCATCGTCCACGACCAAA
The DNA here is from genome assembly GCF_000520115.1 of Aphanomyces invadans. NCBI lineage: Eukaryota > Oomycota > Saprolegniomycetes > Saprolegniales > Verrucalvaceae > Aphanomyces > Aphanomyces invadans. The sequence goes on from NW_008580147.1 coordinate 1,843,323, forward strand.
TGGAGAAAATAGTGAAGCAGCGAGTCTTTCCACTTGATGTAGCCTTGAAGTATCAGCTGAGTCAACATCAACAGCACGTTGCGGCGAAGCAGCACGTCCGGGTTCATGAAGCATGCGGCAATCGTTGGCACGTAAACTTCCACCATTGACGTGTATTGCATGCATAGGTCCCCCAGAACGAGCAATATGTTGGATCGTATCGCCACGTTGTCACTTGTTTGGAGCTCTCGGATGAACATCGTCATCGAGTCTTTTGCGATTGACTAACATTGGTTGCGTCAGTGCATACGTCAAACTCATTCAGGGACGATCGCACCTGACTTGCCAAGCTCACTTTGCCCAATGCTAGAAATGCAACCGCTCGAACAGCACTTGGCGTGGATTGTTGGTTGAACGTAGGCAGTAAAAATCGCTGGATGTGCTGGAGTCGTTGGGGCTGGTCGTGTTGACCGTCCCATAAGTCACCCATCGTGCAGAGCACCCTTTGTAGACGAGAAATGTCTTGTACTCCATTCGTCACAACATCCTGTATAACCTCGTCACAAGCAGCCCACAGGGACGTTTGCCACGATTTGTCGTCCTGAAGTCGCACGAGAGTGTGAATTGCACCAGGGATGACGTTCATGTGAAACGAAAATGACTGCAAGGCGACTTGCAGCCTCTTTGCAATCTAGTGCATTCGTCAACGACGTTATGCAACGGGGACAATAAGTACCTTGGACGCGTCCAACGCAGCGACACGAGATGCGATGGATGACAGGACGCGGAGCATTCGGAGTGAGTTTTGGTCCTGCTTCTCATTCCACATTTTGGTCAGGGCGCGGCAGTCCGATGTCGTCACGTGATCGATCAAACGAGCGTGCAATTCATCCAAAACGACCCAGCTGCTGGTTGTAGTTTCAGGAATTTGAATGCCGGCGATGCAGTTCTTGATGACTTGAGGAACGTCGATTTTCCCGGCTTTGACAAGCAATCGGAGTGCCACTTGAGCAAAGGTGATGAGCATGCGGTCGAGATGGTCAAATTGGTCGTGAACACACTTGAGGGCGTGCGTGATTTCCAATCCGCGTCGACGGTAGTCGTGCCACTCGCCCAGTCGCTGAAATAAGACTTGGTCCACGAAATCCACGCAACTCGTCTGAGTTTCGTGGTTACACATGAATGCACTCCTGATATCGAGTACGTACTTGGACCATGGGCTCGGGGTCGTTCACGAGGGGGAGGACGCCCCAGCTCCAAATGTTGTGCAAGTCCCTGTTCGATGGGTCCTTGAGAACGAGCGTCGTCAAGACATGCATTGCCTGCTTGCGCACCAACACGGACGAATCGGTACATTTAAGTTGAATCTCCGCCACGATTCCCATGTCTCGTTCGACGACCAAGAGAACTTCGAGGACTTGCAACGCGGACTTGCGAACCATTTTCTTTCCGTCTTCAAGGCACATTTGCAGAAGTTGAATCAAGTGCGTCCAGACGCGAATTGGTGGTGTCTCGTCGCTGAACGACTTCGACGACGTGAGTTCGGCGACTACGACTTGCTCCAAAGCAGGGGACCAGCCACTTGCTTGCTTGTGCAACGCTTTTGACAGCACACTTGCCATACCGACAAGAGCTTTATTCCGTACCCACACAGATCGATCGCGCGCTCGCCGCATCAGGATGCCAAACTGCAAACTGAATTGGTCGGTCCATCCGTCGTGTACAATAAGTTGGGTCGTAACTTCGACGGCAAATTGGCGGCAGGTCACCTTTTCGCTCCGCGAGAAGCTGTCGAGAAACGTCATTAACGTCGACGTATACCCTGGGTGGGGAAGAACGTGGTGGAAAAAGAGCGTTACGAGTGCCGCCGCAACTTTTTTTCGGTAGTCCGTCTTTTCAGGTGACCGAATGCACAGTTGCTGCAGCACTACCATCGCGTTCATCGCGTTCGCGTCATCGTTTCCATGAGAACCAAGCAATTGATCAGAGGTCTCTAGCGACCACACGTGGAATGCCGTCATGTGCTGCTGAATATCCCTGGCCCCGCCCGGCAGCGACTTGTCTCGAAACGCCAAAGCTGGCATCAATCGCACTAGGACTTGTTGGGCATGATTTGGGTACAATGCTTTCAGAATCTGCCGGCATTCTTCGGCAGGCACTGCTTGTACTGCCATTAAGGCAGCAATCGACACGATTGCGTCTAACGTCGAAGTGACGGCGTCGAGGTTGAAGGATTGCATGGACCCGAGGGAAACAAGGATGGTAAGTACATCCTTCCCATACTCGGCGAGCTCCGTGGAAGCAACATATGATGGTTTCTTGGCTTGTTTTCGCTTTGTCTGTCCGGCTCGAGCGGTTTTCGAGGCTTGTTCTTCGAGTTCAGGAGCGTACATTACCTTTGCCCACCCCAGCAAAACCCACAATGCGTCTTGATAGACGAATGGCATGAAGATACTGTACGCAGATCCGCCAGGAATATGCAACCACATCAAGTAAACTTTCGCAGCCAGAAGACCTTTGGAAAGTGGCGATTGGTCGTCTGTTGGAGCACTTCCGGTAACTTTCGCCAGGGCACTGACTTTGCTCATACAGAGATCAATCGTTGCTAGGACCGTGCGATGCATGGCTCGCTTGTCGACCACTTTGCTCAATGTTTTCCAGAACTTGTTGGACATGGACGGGCTAGTCTGGATCAGGTCCAAAACTCGCGCAAAGCACAATGCTGTGCGCTCCAGACGAGTTGTCGGCAGTGCATCAAGGCAATTGTAAGTCTCGTCCTTGTGGCTGGCGTTGAGCAGTTGAAACTTCTGGGTCAAGATGTCTTCCACGTCCTCGTCCGAGATGCCTCGCAGGTCGAAGAACGCGATGCATTGGCGCAGCTCGTCCCATACGTCGTCCAGACACTCCCTTCTCATCCGACCTGGATAAAATTCAAATTTGAGATTTCGCGCCAGTTGCGTCAAAATATACAAAATCTGAAATAGTCTTGAGAAATGAATATATTTTATCCCGTTTACACTATTTGTCGTCAATGATAGATCGATTCGGGCAGAATTTATAACCACGCACGCCATGTCCAGACGAAGCGAAGGTCGAGACAGCTCGCGGCGGGAACGGAGGGAGTACAGTCGCAGCAGGAGCCCTTCTCGAGGTCAACGACGTAGTCGCAGTCGTGATTCGTCCAAGCGACGCCGATATGATAATGACGATTTCGATCGGAACAGACCTACACGTGACGTTGAAGGCAGTTGGAGGGATCAACCGCGACTCGACCAAGATAGCGAGTACCATCGATCGAACCACCATCAGTCAACGCAAAATAGGGGTGATTCACGCGAAGGCAGCTATTCCGGCGATCGTCGTGATGGAAGTCACTCAAACGACCGGCGAGACGGAAGCTACTCGCATGACCGACGTGAAGGAAACTATCCAAACGACCGACGTGAAGGAAGCTATTCAAATGATCGACGAGAAGGAAGCTACCCACACGACCGCGACGATACGTCGGCGAGGCCACCCCAAGTTCTCGAAATTGAGCCTACTTCTACGTTGATGATCAAGGGATTGCCGTTTTCGACGACGAACACAGAGGTGTGTCCTGCAATTCCGTCGCTGTGCATGACCTTATGTCTTAGCTCATGGACGCTTTGAGTTCATTTCATCCGACGGGCGGTCGAATCATCGTGAATAAGGTAGGTGATGGTGTGTGCCGCTCACTACTTGATGTGCCATCTTGTCGTAGGTGACGGGGGAGAGCCGAGGCTTTGCATTCGTTGAATTCGGATCCGTTGAAGATGCCAAATACGTTGTTCAGTTTTTTGGTATGCAGGACGTGTTGTACGTGCATAGATGGCCACTGATAAACTTCTTTAGCCAAGCAGCCGTTGACTTTTCAAGGACGAGTGGCCGCCATAGGGTATGCCGAGCCGATTCAGCGCAGCCATGGTGGGGGCCACCCCCCGCGATGCGACTGGCTTTGCCCTATGGTAAGGTTTTTATCATGAGGTCGTTTGCACCAACGGGATGATGGCTAGTGCAATGCATCGAACTTCGCCAAACGAATGGAGTGCTACAAATGTGGAGCGCCAAAGAGCGAATACGCCGTTGAGGTCCCGCGGCAGTCGCCCGACCCCATGGCTGCCCATCCGTCTTGCATCTTGGCCGTTCGATCGCTTCCGTTGGAAGCTCAAGAGGAAGACGTAAGCCGATTCTTCCACTCTCTCGATGATTGTGTTGGTTTTAACGTCGATGTGTGGTTTTCCAGTTGACGCACATGTTCATGCCGTACCCTGGAGTGAAAGGCATTCGACTTGTGCGCGATCGCATCACGAATGCGCCACGTGGGTTTGGCTTTGTCGAGTTTGCATCGGTCGAAGTAGGCAGCATCCAATGGACCCAAATGGTTGCCACGACACCGCTCGATTGACGATGTGTACGACACGATCTGTAGCACGCCACTGCAGCCTTACTCGCCATTGGGAGTGAATTCTACTACGCGAACGCACTCGTCCGGCTCTCGTATTCGAATGAAATGGTCGCTCCTCGCGTGCTGGGTACGAATCAATCCCGCACGAGGTCTACTTTTCAACGACATGTCATCAATGGCATGTACTTAGGTCCAAATGCCCAGGCGCTGGCTCACTCGGCCGTTGAAGCCGCCCAGTGGTCACTGTCCAATCCCTACCAGGTACCGCCGATCGTCAGAACTTGATGTATTGATTAGACTTGCTGCAGAATACGTCCGATTTGGATGTGAATGCCTTGCTTGCTTCCGCAGCGGCGGCAGTGCCCACGACACCACAAGTTCCCAAGAAGGACTTTCCGTTGTCGTTCGAAGAAGCTGGCGGGTCCTTTGTCTTTGTCAGCGAAAATGGTAATTCGTCGCTGCCATTTTGCCTGAAAAGGACGGTGTTTTTCAAGTTGACGATGCCCGTGCCATGGGGCATTTTAGGCTTGTACTACCACTCGGACAGCATGTTCTTTTACGACCCAACCTCGAAAGTGTACTACAACAGCTTCTTGGGCACCTATCACGTGATCGATCCTACGACCAAGAACTCGTTTCTCCCCTATCAAGTGCCGCTTCCGGTCGACGATGCCGTCGGGGCGTCCGATCCACCCAAGAAAGACGCATCGAAACACGGCTCGAAGAAGAAAGCCACCGCGATTTCGTTTGGCATCAAACCGACGTATACGCGACGGGTGGTCAGCACGTGGCCTCATTCGGTTGGTACAACTTCCATAGGACTGCGAAACCGACTCCCGCCGCCGCGACGCCGCTCGTTGGCACCCACGCGGCAGTACCTGTCGCCGTCAAGAAGAAGCATGCAGATGAAATTGCAAAATGGTCCCAACAACAAAAGGCCTCCACGACCGGTATATCAGCACGAGGCAACAAAATCCTGTCACGCGTGTACGTTTTACAGATACGCCAGCGCCACAGCCACCTGCCCAGCCAATATCTGCACCCGTTTCGGACGGCCAACCCACGATTTGTCTTGTGCGTGACTGCACATGATTCATTCGACCTAATGGCGTCTTGCTAGCTCTGTCGGCGCAAGTTCAACTCGGCCGCACAGCTGCGTAAACATGAGCAGCTCTCGGACTTGCACAAGCAGAATCTCGCCAAGGCGAAGCAAACACAGCAGTCGTTGCGCGTTCGCGAGTCACCGAAGGAAGCGCTCCTTCCTCGAGTACGACGGCACAACTCACGGTGATTGCAACGTCATGCTGTTCTTTGTCAGGTTGAAGAACCAGCCATGGAAGCAGTGGAAGTTGCACGCGTCGACAAGCCCTTGGACGACCAGTCCAACATTGGAGGCAAAATGCTCAAGATGATGGGATGGAAGAGCGGCGAAGGGCTCGGTAAAGCTGGGTCTGGAATCACCGCGCCGGTGGCAGCCGTTGGGAAGACGTCGGGAGACACGTCCGGTCTCGGTATGTTACCTTTCGCTTGGCAAAGTGTGGCTCATCAGGTGGTGCAGGTGGCGGAACGCTGGCGCCGAACCCGGGAGGCCAAGCTGCTTCGAAACGTGATAAAATCAACCAAATCGTACGGACGCCCTGGTATTGTGCCAATTCTAACCATCGTCGTATGTGCATCGTAGACCCGAGCTCGGTTTGACGGGCTAAAAGATTAGAAATGACGGACAGAGATGGTCGGGGATATATAAAGTTGTTGGTCACTCCAGATGAATTTCAACTGCGTGAATGCTCCTCGCGCTCACTTCTTCGACCATTGCGATCGTGTTGTCCTACGTTGTATCAAACTGAGCACCACCGATAGTACACATGCCATAAACACATTACTTCCAGAACGTCCACGGCAAAGCGCCGTTCGAACGTGCCGTTGTACCGACCCAAGAGTACCCCGTTCAAGTAAACGTATCCAGCGACGAGTCCATTTGCGCGAACTCGAAGCACCCGCGATGCCTGCAAACCACTCGCATGGAACGTCGAGTAGAACCAAGTGAATGGCCCCAGGTTGTCCGTGGCCGTCGTCCAATTCACCGAATGCAAATGATTCGGTTGAAAGCTATTCGACAACAAGTTATGTCCGGCATTCGAGACACACAGTCGAGGTCATGATGTGCGTACACGAGCGATTGCTCCCCTGCCAAACCAGGCATGCATGTCCAATTCACCAACGGCACGTCATCCAGTTGGACGCTCGATACAGCTAGTTGACCCCACTGTAAGTACTTGAAGCAACGCACACGACATTGTGTACCTTCGTCGCTTCGAGTTGCTAGAACAAGGATTGAAGGTTTGGTGTCCGAGACGTTCAACTGAGCCTTCAGTGTCGATGCCCCTGCTCGAACGGTCGACACAACTTGCGCCTCGCCAGCTTGTATAACGAGAACAACTGGGTCAGCAGATGCCGAGAGTAGTGAAAGGCTTGGATTGGGCCGCACCGGGCGCATTTCGTGGCTGTAAAATGTGTAGAGGAAACTTGGAAACGGGGGGAAGTCTGTGATTTGCGGCGCTTTCATCGATGGCCGAGGCGAATCCAGCCGGTCTTGCCATGCATGCCATGTCAGCTTGAGAAGGCTCTCGTGTTTATCCCATTTGTTTGTGTCGTTTGGATTGGCGAGGGCGGGCAGGGCAACGGCTCGGTTGGTGTCGGTGAACATCACTGCCGGCCCAACGAAGCACATTGACAGACCCACCATGCAGAAGACAAAGAGACAAGCGCGATCTCCAGAGTTCATCTTGGGCTTTCTAGGCAGGTTGCTGATGGAAGGAAGCTCCAGAAGAGGCTCGTCGCTGGCAAAGAGCTCGTTCGCTGCCGCATCGCCACGTTCGGATCTTGGCATCATGAGCGAAGATACCGCGAAGGATGCACGTCGAACCCATTGTTACAGGTTATTAATAAGGAGAGGTTGTATGTGGTTGTATGAGCACGGGTCCTAGTAAACGAATAGTAATACTAATTGAGTATGGTCGAACATGCGGCGGCCATTCCAATGCGGGTGCTTCCGCAACATTGATGTCGACACCCGGCGATGGCTCGTGAGGACTTGAACGCTGCAGCACCATGAGATTGAATGCGAGGCTTTGTTTGGTGTCTCTCAGCTGTTCATTTCGTAGACCAGGCTGGCGAGTTGAATGAATGGACCTGGCGAAGCGAAATGTGGTCGCCAGTCCATCATGGATGCGCCACGACGGTCTGGATGGTGAATGCACACGGTTCTCGAATCGACCGGTTCGTGGTCCCCAATGTATGCGACATGGGCAACTGCTATGTTCTTGTGTCCAAAGTAATTCCCGCGTGCTGTTCTCGAAGGTTCCTATGTCAAACACACAATCTACGATTGATGTCGCAGGACGAACTGTATGTCGAATGCCGCGCGCGGGATGCCAGACGAATGGAGCCAACCCACGCACGCACCCTGTCACGGAACTCGGTCGAGGGTCAAACGCTGAGATTCAGTGCGAATCTTGCGTGCCATTCCGGACGGTTTGGCGTGGGTCTTCCTCGAATGGCGTCCACCCGATGCCTTCCCTCAGCTGCGGACAGCGACGGAGTGGTCGCCATGGAGAACAGTTGGGGCTCCTTTTTGCACTGACGACACCACATGATTGGCCATGTAAGGTTGGAGATTCCCGTGGATGCGAGCAATAGATGCGCCACGCGAGGGAGAGAGTTTCTAGTGTCGCATGCGACAGCGAACGGCGGCCGAGCTCGGATGCGTTCTCGGTCTCTGGCCTCCACATGGAGCGAGGCGCGGCAGAGCACGCTTGTGACGGCGAGCGACACGCGCTTGTCGAATCTCTACCGCGCCTAGCGCTGGTTGGTTACACAATGTGCCAATCAAACCGCCCGGAAGGAACAGTGCTGTTCTCGTCATGGGTGTAACCCCGTTATTGTTCAAATGACGCCCCCGTGCAATGAATTATTTCGGCTTTCGAGGACGATTTTGCAATATTTTCCAAAATTTCCACTAAAAGAGATCCATGTGGTTGAACTGTGTCGGGATTCGTTGGTTCAACGCAATTCGTTAAAACACCGTCCTCGCACCCGACGTCGGAAGTCGCAATATCCGACGGTGGACCTGACTCTCCGAGCCGTGCTCGAGGCGCAACCCAGCCCTCGAGACTTCATGTTTTTACGCATATTGCACGCAGGGCATTACACGGGGAGTGACTCTCCACGTGTACCGGTACTCGGACCTGTGCGTGGGTGGAAGGCGGGTGCTCAACCCAACGATCCACGCCATAAAACCTCCGGTGCCCGCCGTCGTCGTGCAGAAAAACGTGTTCCTTAACGGGTATAACCGGATGTGGCAGTGTCCACACCCCGTGCGATTCAGCCGGTGGCTGGCTCTGAAATTTCTTGCGTGGCGGTCGCAACCTCTTTAAATGCATACACACGTGCGTGAAGTCCGCGGACGTCGGCCCTCCGGCCAATCGCATCGCTGAGGTTGCCGTCGGTGGCGCACCAATTCCTGTGAAACTCGATATCTCCATTGGTTGGCCAATCGATTGAATATGCAACTGTGACTCGTTTCTATTTTCATGTGGTGGTGGAGCCCAAGATCATTATTGATCTTGACGTCGTCCAGCATGTCGCTCCTGGACGTATCCCGCGCTACAGCATACCCCATGTCGTCGACGTCGCTGGTTGACGTGACCGATATGCCTTCTATCTCCCGGAAGCGCCGACGACCAGAAAGTAAGAACCTTGAAGAGGTCTCGTACTCGACCAAGCTCAGGGCGCTCCTCGCCGAAGCGTGCCTCTCTGATATGAACAACGTTGTGATCGAAAAGAACTTGATCGCGATCGCCAAGGAATTGGCCATCTTGCACAGCTTAGGCCTTCAAACCGAAGCCAAGTGCCTCAAGTTCATCTCGATCGCATTCGCCCGTATCAGTGTGCTTGTGGCCAAGCATGCAGGCCACAAAGAACTCACCGTGTCCCCTGTCAGCTTGTGGGAAAGCGCCAAGTGGCAGGTCGCGGAAACCATCAGCAACGAATCCAGCACACTCGACGAGGCCTCCATCACCGAATGCTATGCCAACGCTGTTCGCGACATCCAATTGCTTTGGAAAGCGACCGTTCTCTCCAAAGAACAAGGCGCCCAGTTGTGGCACGAAAACAAGCTCGACGAAGCGATTTCGCTCCTCAAGGCGTCAGAAGTGTACTTGCGCCGTTTCAACCTCAAGTGTCAAAAGCTCAACATGGACCGAGCTTTGATTGAGTCACACCTGACGTCAACTACCAAACGCCCGTGCTCTCATCAAAAGAAGGTCTCCTTTGCCGACGCCCCCCTTGTGGTAGGCGTCGCCGACGCGGAAGTTGACCGGTCTTCGGTGGTTGTGACCAAGCCGTCCAAATTGGACGCCCTCCTCTTGCGTTCATCGCGTGTGTTCCCTGCGCCGAGCCTCTAAGATGTGCTGCTCCATCAATCAGCGCTATGTACAATCACTGGAAATTGGAACTAGTGCGACCCTACACAATATGACCTTATTTATCTCTCTTCATCTCCCTTCCTTTGCCTGTTGCCGTTCCATCGCCGTCCAAAGCGCCGCCCGCTCCTCGGCGGCCATCCACACCACCGTTTGGGTGACCAACAGTCGTGCAACATTTGCCACTGCTGCAGCACGTTGCTCTCGCAATAGTAAAACCAAGTGACACACTGACTCGTGTGAGAATGATGGTTCCAAAACCTTCCACAAATGATATCTCGTCTTTATTTCAATATCGAAAGTCACGGGATGCTGCCGCACCATGCACCAGCTGGCATGCTGATGCCAAAGAAAGCGCACGTCGGCGGAAGAGAAACGATCCATCACCTGCGGCGACTATACCAGAGAGCACGTGCTATGACGCTACACCACGGCCCCAGCCAGCGAGCGTCGATGGTCACTCGAAGGAGTGACCATCGACGGATCGGCCGCCGTGGACCGCGACGCCGGCCCATCCTAGTATGCACCAGCTGGAATGTTGACGAACGCACTGGTCACGTAGACCGCAAGAAGTGTGGTAACCACCCCACGGATTGCTGGACCACCTCATTCCATGTCCTTCCTTCATGAAGCAGACACAATGGAGATAGCAAGACGTTGCCAAGCACGCAGAATCACCAACATGATTGACGTCGCTCGCATAGACGTGCGCCATGTTCATTGAACATTACCTAGTTCGCAGGCGATGGGCGCCGCAACGGGCAACTCCCACGCCGTCGACTACACCGAATCAACAGCACTCGATGTGCCCCTCCCTGGTCGAACCACCACGCAGTCGTAGGTTTTTGGGTTACTTGGAAATTTTATCGGCAACGCTAGATCTTCCCCATAAGGAAACTGGTCAGGTCTTCGTTCAAGAACGGATTGGCGTCCAATGGGCCCTTGCCGTGGTTGGCGAGCTCTGGTTCAGCTTCGAGACACAACTGGTCAAATTCAAAGTCGACTACTTCCTTCTCGCCGGACGATTGAGGTGGCTTGCGCTTGGGAGGGAGTGTCTTAGCGGGGTCCGATTGAGATGGCATGCTATTCATGTCGATGACTTTGCTGCGATGGAGCAAGTTTACATATGCCGACGAGGCACGACCTTCGGTGGACCCATTTGGGTACAATGGCGCAGCCTTTGTCGCGTTGTTTAGGAACCCCTTTTGCACAACGGGGGCTTTTTTCTTTCGCGACGCAGGGGGCGCGGCTTTAGCAGCCGACGCAACTGGGAGGGCTTTACTTGTCTCGCCAACCACTTCAATAAGTGGTTTCTTTTTGGTGGCACCAACAGCCGAAGGCAGCTTCATGGTGAAGTTGCTGGGCTCCTCGTCGTTACATGAGTCTTGATTTGAAGTCGGGCCGAGACCGCGCAGCACGTCCGTTGGCGTTTGCAGCAAGGTTGTTGGAGCAACCTTACCCTGCGGCGGTGGCAAATTTGTTGTAGCACGGGCGGCTGCTTTTCGTTTGGGACTAGCGTTGTTGTCGATATCGTCGTCGGTTGAAGAGGAGTCTTGCACGGTGTCCACGATGAAGTCGTGGGTGATCACGTTCGTTCCAGATCCACTTCCACCCTTGTACAAGCTCTTGATGAGTTTGCCAGGCAATATCAACTTGACATTTTTTTCCTTCTCGACCCACGAGCTTGCGAGCTGCATTGCATCTGTCTTGAACTTAGCGTCCCACTGCGCTCGCTCAAGCACCCATGGGTTGAAAACTGCGTCGACGACTTGGCACCGCTCGTCTTTAATCATGACCGATCGGACCTCCCCGATAGCAAGCGGAATCTCGAGGTTGCTCGTGTAAGGCAGCATGCGAGTGTCTTTGGGTACGTCCTTCCCGTTGTTGGGGTTCTTTGGCATGGCGACGCACGCATGGGCACAGCAATTCATAAACAACTTTTGATGTCGTCCATCCACTGCTACGGAATACTTGACCACGAACCCAGGCGTCGGCGTGAATTTTTGTCGTGATGCCTTCCGTTCTTCGCTCACTTGGTTTGCAATGAACTCGCGGTACGCTTGGGGGTCGTTCTGGGACATGTCGTCCAGCATGCTCCAAATGTTTTGAGCTTCCGCGCCCAACTCGGCAGGATCGACGCCCATTTGGCTCGCGATGCGTTGGAGAGGAATCGGGCCCGCCGCCAACCCCTTCGTCTTTCCATCTCTCGCCCGTCGGTTGTGCAGGATGCCGTAGTTCATCGCGAGGCACGAAATTTGTCGAAATACGCCCCTTCAAGATACACGTCGAAGGGACACCATCCGGATAAGAGCGACCGAACGGGAGACATTCGTTAGTACCTTAGCCAATGTACTAATAATCTGGGCGACTAACGATCGCTGTGGTTCCAAAAACGCAGGAAATTCACCGACTCCATCAAAATCATGTCAAGACTGTGGAGGGTAGAGTCCTAGAGTCCGGCAAAAGGATCATCTGTGCGGTCGACGGGGCCGCCTTGATGCATGTTGCGAGGGGAGAAGGGGTCATTGCTTGGTGGGTACGTTGCAGTTGTTTGCAAAGGGGCAAAGGGGTCCACAGGCATCGGTGACACGGAAGTTTGAGCTGCGAATGGGTCTGGAATAGTTGCGCCAAACGTCTTCGGAGGCGAGAATTGCAATAAATTGAAGGTATCGCTTGTCGGTGGAATCGAAGGTCGCTTCGGCGAGCGCGGCGGCGAAAAGCTGATCAAGTTGTCCGTGGGAATCGATACGTCGACCACTTGCTCCGTCGACGACGACGGTGGAGGAGTCGCCGTGGGGGACGAGCAACTGTCCACCAACGCACTCGATCGCGCTCGGATCGAACGGACGAACTCGTCGAGCGAGCCATGGTTGTCCTTCATCACACCCATCACTTCCTTCGTCGTCACTTCCATCACCCCTGTCATCCAAGCCGCGGTCACACCGAGCCTGTCGCAACGACAACCGTACCAGAAAACGAGCTGTACTGGGCGTTCATGGTGCACCAGGCGCAATCAAAAAACAGAAATGCTAGGCGATTTGCGTCAACCAGGGCGAGCCTACCAGCCATCTTGACAGCGTACCTTCGGCAAACAAGACGTAGAATGCTTCTGGGTTGGCGAAGACAGGCCACAAGTTTTCTCGGTCTTTGTGGAGCTGACCATCCGACCCCCACAGCCGCGACGCAATCATGCATGTGATATTGATCGCAACGGGACCCCACGGATATGTGTGTTGGTGGGAGCCCGGGATTTGTGACGACGTCATCCGCTGGGCCTGTTGTTAACGCTCGTCTCATTACGATGGCCCTGGACGAGATCTTGTACGTACATCGGCGGAATATTTCGTCGCAAACGACATGAGGCAGTGCAAGCTCAAGATCCCGCCAGCGCGAAAGTCCGTCGTCGGGTCGGGCCGTTGAAATCCAAGTCGGCTCCACGACGCACCGACGCGTTCGTACTTGACGTCGCCTATTCAGTGTGATGCCAGTCCGACGTAGAGTTGCTATGGACGAGATGGTACCGCTCAAGATGTCCACGGGGGGATAAATCGTGGCCCAGAACTGGTGCAAGAGCTGCTCGTACTCGACGTCGTCAGCCACGCACGGTCGCTTGAGCTTGAAAAACACGTCCGTCAGGTTGGCCAAGATTGTTGCGTCGACAATCACGCCTGGAGGCAGCGACAACGTTGTGACTTCACGCGGACTCGTTGTGACGCTAGTAGTGGCGCGAGCAAACGCAGCAGCTTCTTCTTCGCGCGCCCGCTTGTCGCTACGCAGTCGACCTTGGTCGCTGATTCCGTAATGCAAGGCAAACATGACGAGCGATCCATCTTCATACCCCGCGACGACGCATCTGCAGCAAACGTGCTGTCAACGCATCGGTACAATCAAACCGATCGTACCGCTCGTCTTGCGACAACCCAAAGCACGTCAACACTGACGATCGATTGGTTTCGATGCGTCGAATGCACGTATTCAAGTCGCTGACTTTCCGCACTTCGATGCCGCCGTCGCGCGTGGCGTTGGCGACCACCACAAACTCGCCGCACCGCGTAAACGTCACGCCGCGCTGGAGCAACGTAATCGGGCGATTGTCTTGGTGAAGCGCGGTGCGAGACATGACACGGCCGTTCAACGAGATCAACGAAATCTCGGATTGTGTCGACGACGCCCGCCAGTTCTCGTGGGCGAGTTCGTTTTTGTCGTGGACGGCGTGGCATAAGATCGTGCCTTGGCCGGATATGGTCAAGTACAACGTCGTGCTGAGAATGGCCGGCACGGAGAGGTCCATGGCATGCAGCGGACACGATCTTCGAAGAGAGTGGAGCAAAAGTCGGTGGCCGCGGCACGTACTCGCCACGATGTCCAATTCCACCTAGCATGGATCGTACTGCGGTTCACCGTCGGTTCCGTAACGACGACGCTTACGTTGATCGCGACGGACACGACGGGACGGGAGTGGCCAACAAGCAACACCCATGGCAGATTGCCGACCGGGAGCTCCCTCTTGGCAGTCGATAAGAACATGCGGTGCGATCGACTCGCGGCAAATTTTGAAATCGCCCACACCTACATCAAAAACCGAACGTCATGGATGATGGCGTTTGCCTTGCACACACACGCGAAAAACGTACCGACACGGTGCAATCTTCGCTGCCGAACGCAAGGGCGACATCACCCGTCACGTCGTCTTCGCTTCGAGCCATGCACAAAATGCGCTGCTTGTGGAACGCAATGCGTTGCAGCAACTCGCCATCTGCAGACCAGTGGATTCGCCAGCTCCCATCAAAGTACCTGGACATGCGCGTGATGTGCCGTCGGTTCAGTTGGGAAAACACAACGTACCCGCAACTGATCATGTGCTCGTAATACACCATGCCGTCAACGATCGAGCACATTGCCGGCAGACGCCACCACTGATCGACATCTTGCAACGTAAATGGCGCTCCTTTGGTCGAATCTGGCGTCGAATTCTGGTACCGTTTGGCCAAGACGAGGCCAGTTTCGTCGCATGAATACACAATGCTACCGTGTGCTTCCGCTGGTGCTGCGGCCACCAAATTGTCCGATGACGACACTTTGGCCTTGACGGACTTGGTCAAGGAACCCATTCCGCCGCCCTACCACAATCACGAGGGATCGCTTCGAAATTGGCGCGTTACCGTGGCAGTCGCCGACGAGAATCGAACGCTTGAGAGGGCCATTTCGTGGCGCGACGACACGTCGTACCGACGCACTTGGCTGCGCGACGACAAGCTGGCAACGGCATGGGATGCAGGATACCTACATGGCAGCCGAGTCAGTACACCGCTTCGGGACGGTGTGTGCGGAACCTGGCTTCCAATGCTTCATCCAGCGTTAGGCGGCGGGGATGGGGTGCTTTGAAGAGTTGCAACGGAATCGTGCCGCGTTCGACAAGCTGTTTTTTCGTGTTCAAATCCAGCAGGGCAAGGTTCAAAGCGTCCGGGTAGCAAACGGGGTGGAACACATTGAGATGGTCGACGGCGCCGGGACCGCGTTGGTGCGCGCCAAACACGAGGTCAATCCAAGTGTGCAAGTGCATCGACACGTAGTCGCTTTCCAGTGCTTGCCGTTGCAACCGAATGAACGTATCGGCCGATCCATTCGCCCACGGCGGCAGGGCAACGTCGCCCAGTTCCCGCGACAAGAGGCATTCTGCTGTGATGTAAAACTCCGGCAACATCTCCCACCTAGAACGAGGCCAGTGATACATGCGCGCTCGCTGTCGAAATAAACGTACCCTGAGGTTGTCGTGCTAGTGTGCCACAGCGACGCAATCGACTGCACCGGGTGGATCTCGTTGGCCTCGGGCAAAGCCTCCTTGGATTTCAAAAACGGCGCAAGGCGCATGAGGCACGTCAGGACAGACACTTGGCTGGAATACGACGTTCCAAAATGGTACGGGAACTTGGTAGTCGACTGATAGCGTTGCATCGACGCTAAAACACCTTCGGGAGATTGCGCGCCGACCGGTTTGGAAAAGTCGCGGAAGATCGCTGTGTCCTCCAAGTCCAACTCGGACGACACGTAATCGCGCACGACCCACGGGAAAACTAGACGATAGGCAAGTCAGAATCCAATGCGGTGATGCGTCGCGGCTCGCTCACTTGGATACTGAGTGATGTCATTGTACGAACGACCGGCAGCAATATTGAGCAGCATGAGGTACTCAAACGTCGAGATTTCTCGACGCACCCACTTGGCCGTGGCGTGCCAGTTGGAGCTGTGCACGAGGCGATCGCCAGTCAGGAGCCGCTTCGTGGAGACCAAACACGGCGGCTTGCGCTGGCGTATGATGGCAAACGCTGTGTCGACGTCGTCGCTGCTCTCGAACCTGAGCAAGACACACACGCAAACATGTCATGCCATGGAACGTGGCCATCGTGGTGAACTACCAACGCACCCTATCAAGAGAGACGTGCCGTCGACAAAGTAGATTTCCATGCCGCAGAGAATGTCCAGGTTGAAGCGGCGGCGATAGATCGACTTGATCACACGCAAGTTGAAGGTGCGTCGCTTGAGGAGGACAATGCTGGTCGATTCCCGCGACTTGTCGACTTGTTCGTCGACGATGGATTCCCCTTCAAACACGATGCTCGTCGAGCCCAAGCGAAACATGCCACGGACGATGCGACCTTCAGGAAGGATGATGTAAGCCATTGTTCGAAAGCTTCCCTTTGCAATGAGCTTCTTGTTTGGCTCAGCCTTTTCGTCGTTGGTGGATGGAGCGGGGATGGTCGCTGTGGCTTCAGTGATTACAATTTCTTGGTCCGCGTCATCCGTTGGTTTCGCTTCCGTTGTCTTTTCCACGGGTTTGTCTGCCTTCTTTGACGAAAACATAGGCAAGCGCAGCCCGGTGACAAATCGCGACGACATGGAAGTTCGCTTGACGGGTTCGCCAACAGCCGGCGGTGGGGTCGCCGCCGCACTGGTCGCTGCGGCTTCCTCCGTCAACGGAGGCGCGGGGACACTGCCCAAGATCGATTCATCGCGGGAACTTGTGGACGACCTACTCAAAGACACGTCCACCAGAACGTCCGGGACAGTCGCGGTCTCTCCGTCGTCGACTTCATCGGCGAGTCGTCCCATCACAACTAGAATGTCCTCGTCGCCCTCGACGTCTTGGCTATCTTCGTCTATCTCGTCGTCTGCGCTGACCGACAAGCCTGCCGCCGCGGTCGCCAGGGCATCTTTGACCAACGCGTCGTAGCCATACAATGTATGGATGGACGTGTGAGGTCGGGGGAGTTTCTTGTACGGCTGCTCGTTGTCTACGTCGGGCAAGAGCCGACACCGCATCCACTTGGACGACGTGAACGAGTCGAGCTGCCAACTCGTAGCAAGGCTCAGCGACTCATCGATGGCCCACACGTGTCGAATGTTCCACCGCAGCACGCGCTCGAGCTTAATCCAGTCGTCGGCATCCTTTGCATGGATGCGCTGGAGCCAGACCGGGTCGCTGGATGGCCGCACCTGCATCACAAAAAGGCATTCAGATCGTGGACGGCGATCGGAAACTAGCCTACTTGGATGCCCGAAGCCAAGACCACATCGACCGCTTGTTTGGCACACTCCCGCTCGTAGTCGACGACTGCGAGGACCAGGGATTTCTTCTTTTGACGAACTTCCTGGGACGTCTCGAGGTATTCTTGGTAAAACAAGTCACGACGTGTGACTTCGGATTCAGTAAAGAGAAAGTCGTCGCGTTGGAGCAGCGCACGAAGTTGATCAACCGTGTCAACGGGTGTTTGCAGCATCCGAGACATCAGCTACAAGACGAACGAAATGGGTGTTGTGGTTTCGAAGGGGGATTGGGTACCTCGAGGCTGCGGCGAACGCCTTCTGCCCACCGTGGATCCGTCAAGCTCAGTCGAAGGGCTTCCTCCATGACGTTGCGCAGCTCCAAGATCAACCACAACACCAACGACGCGTCTTCCTTTGGGGCGACATACTCGCTCAGCCGCATCATGTCGACAAAGTAGCCGAGTTTTGTTAGCTTGGACACAAACACGGCGTCCAGCGCAACTGACGAATTGACGCGACTTCGACGGCGCGGCGCGGTCTGTTCGCCATCTTCGTCCTCGTCGTATTCGCCGTCGCCTCGTAGAAACATGTCTTGGTCTTTGATCGTCATGTGCATCGACCGAAGAATCAACGCCAAGACTTGGCGCATGGAACCGCCAGGAAATTGGCGCAGCGACGTCGATTGCCCCGTTGCCGACGTCGGCGCCTGGTCCTTTATGGAATTCCGCTTGGCACCAGTGCTCGTGGACCGCGTGACGACTGGCACTTGGTTAGACAAGCTTGGCCGCGCCTGCGCAGTCCGACCGAACGATGCGTCACTGTCGTAGTTCAAGTGAGATGCGCACTTGTGCCACACGTTCAAGATGGCGTCGCTGAGTTCACGCTCCTTGACATACTCGTCGTTGGTCTTCCACGACGTCGTCGCAACGTCGACCGAGTTGCGTCGACACGGCTGTTGGGCCCACGGGTCGAAATGTAACACGACTGACGTTGCAATCGAGCAAATGTTGTCGAAGTTGCGCCAGCACAGCGACCCCTTTGGCGGCATTTGCGCCTCGATCATGGCGGCCACGCGGTCCACGAGGACCTTCAACCACGCCATGACAACGTTCGGCGCAGTTGGCATGAGTTTGAACGGGTGCAAGACAAACTCGTACGCACTCTCATTCGCTTTCAACTCGTGGACAATTATTCTCGCCATCAGGTCCATGCACGACGTTGACACGTACTGCTTCGACATGGACCGGGCGTGCGAGCTCAAGAGGACTATCAATCCAGTTTTCAATCGGTCCGACAGGGCGGTCGCATCTTTGGCATGCTTAAAGCGTCGACGCTGCTCCGATCGAGCGCCGTCATGATGCAATAGATCGAACAAAGACTGGTGATCGCCCAACATGATCAGCGCCTGTGCCGCGCCGAGACGGGCTTCGTCGGACTGGTCTACTTTCGACGTGAGATCCCGAAGCCGTAGAATGGGCTCGTCATGCAGCCCTAGTGATCGCGTTGTCAGCCGTTCGACTCCAAGTAATGTGGGGTAGTTACCCGTAGTCGAGACGGTAGGAAAAGCGTGCGCAAAGTGCTCCTTTGTCGTCGGTACTGCCTCGGTGAGGAAGCTCGCAAAGAGGATTTCGACGGGGAAAGGGGCGTAGCCTTGACTGGCGTAACAGTTGAGCAGCACGCGACGATTCGCCAGCCCTTCTGCGTTGTATTCGGAGAAGAGCAGCTTAAAGTACTCGAGCGCGATCCATCGAAAATGCAGCGGGCATTGCTGGATTAGCTCTAGCATCGGGACGACCATGTTTGGATGGCGAATGCTGCTCGCGAGCAACACGTCGTCGGATAGCATGTCAGCGTCGTCGTGGGCCTCTGCTCTGTTCGCAGACGGGTCTGCGGATGGATCACCGTAGTCGATCCCCAGGAGAAGCGACATGAGCTCGTTGAAGCTCCCCATTTGTAGCGGGTACTCTGCCACGTGGAGCGAATCGCAGATCATGCGGACATCCACGGCGGACAGCGACGGCTACGATAAAGTGTCAGCTTTGGATCGATGCGGACATGTCACGGCGACTACCTTGGGGTTGGCGTTGGGAAGCGTGTTGCATTTAATGATTATGTAAGTTCGCAGCAGCCGTAGCGTCATGCGACGGACGGGTGCATTCACTGTTGCAACCAACGGGAGCCAAATGCGGAGGCCGCCGAGGCGTTCAAAGATGCTCAGAAACTCTGTTTGTGTCTCGGGCGTGATGGAAAAGTCGACCAGAATCTGGAGCAGGTCGGGGATGTCAGATTCCGCAACGTGTTCAGGGATCGCGCCAGCATCCACCTAGAGAACATCGTTGGCCCGTTGGGGATGGACGAGGCAAAACGAACCTCGGCTTCACTGACCACGGCGGCTTTGATCGTGTCGTCGACGATTCCTTGCGGGAACGTAGCCTTGCCCAGCATGCTATAAATCAACGTCCGCGCCGCGTCAAACGATACCCCCATCGAGTGGACGGACGCCGCGCCCATGATGATCGTGTTGAGCTGATACTTGCGTTGGGTGGCTTGCGCCTTGGCCCAAGCGTCCGGGTCGTACAACAGAATGCGAATCGTCTCTAGAATACGCAGTCGCATGCCGCCGATGGGGGGGGCATCGTGGAGCATATTGGACTGTTGGTAGTTTGTCGACAGGAGGCGCAGCATGTATCGAATCGACACGACCGACGACAGCACGAGCTTCTTCTTGAGGGCGACGTGGAGTTTGTCAAAGATCAGGTCCTACGCACGCACACCGCCCATGTCCCGTGAACCTGCCGTTGCAACACGATCTCGTACCTGAATGTCTTGGGACGCCGGGACCCACAGACGAAAGTTGTACAGCAAGTTGCGATGGATTTCGTCCGTGATAAACCGATCCGACGACACAGCACTGCACAGCCGCTCGATGGCACCGACCAAGTCCGCTGTGAGGTACGACGGAGGCAACGACCCAATGAGTAATGCCAGCATGGGAATCCCTTGCGACCGGCGGCACGTATACTGTGGGAGTCGCAGGAACAGTGTGTGATCGATGGACCAAGTGCCGATTTCGTGGACGTACGTACCTTATTGATCAACGAATGGCGCAGGGTTTCAGCGACAAGGCTGATCACTTTTGGAATGCTCGTGATGCCAAGGGGCCGGGCGATCGTGTGGCACGATGTCGCGTTCAAAAAATGAGACTGGGTGTTCGGGTGCAGCAGCAGCGGAAACAGAACAATCGGTCCGCCCATTTGCCAAATCGAGTCTTTGAACGACGTGGTGGCCCGCACGCGAATGGATGGCGTGACACCGGTGGACTGGTTGTTTTCACCGTGGTGGTTGTGACCGCTCGAGTCCAGCAGCATCCTGCGCTTGGCGTCGAAATTCCGCGCGTCCAACGCAAAGACGAGGCCATCGGGGCCTGTGGCCGTTGACGTTGAGGGTAGCGTTGTCAGTGTGCTAGAACAACGACCTTGAGATAGATTGCCAAGGGACCGGACGTTGAGTGGGGATCGGATCCACTTCACCTGGGGAGGGCCATCGACGTCGTCATGTGCGACGACGCCACCGACGCGTTGAACTGGAGTACCACGTTGTCGTAGTCGCTGAACGACTTGATGCTATGACCGACGAACGTGAAGGCATCCAGCCGTCGAAACAATCGCCTACCCCTCGATAAGACTAGCGGGCAATGGCTGCGAAAACAACGCGACGGGGCCCATCTGGGCGACAAGGCAGCGGCTGTGTGCATTCTTGGCCCGCGCGACGAAGCACTGCATCTTGGACGCCGCGCCCGATTCCTTCGGGTAGTTGAATCGATATGATTGCTTCGAGTCGCCGTTGATGTATACTTCGAGCTTGGACCCTCGAATTTGGCGGTGCGTGTGCACTGCGACAATCCATTGCCTAAGACAACTTCGTTAGCCAAGAACGGGCGGGGCCATGCCAGGTACCATTGATGCTTGACAAGCGCATTTGGGACCTGCACTTCGTTGTATTCGTTTTTCTTTGGATCGAGGCCCTTGATCACCAAGGTCGTCTCCATGAAGCTGACTTCAACTCCGACGCCGCTCTCGGCGCTACACATCGAGAGATACACACACACGTCAGAATGATGTCCCTGGCGTGCGCAACCTAACCAGAGCGAGAAGAGCGGTGCGTTAAGGCCAGGCGCCGACTCGACCCGGAGCCATGCCGATAGCGTGTACCCCGCGGAAGGAAACGACATCGCGTCTATCGATGCAATCGAGAAACCAGAGTGGTCTCCGGACAGCTCCAGATACGTCGACGGCCCGGTGACACTCCGCGCCATCATTTCCAGCGTTGAAATGTACGCTGTGACGGCGACTTCGTCCGGTGCCTCATCCTTCATCCTTAAGACGACGTTACGTGAGGCCACTGTGAACTCAAAATGGAGCAAAATGCCGTACCGTTTGCTCTGAAACACGTGCAACATAGCTCGAATGTCATCGGAGGTGACCGAGTACTGAGATATGTGGAGCAACAGAGACAGCAATCGAGTCAAAAGTTGCCGAGAAAACCCTCGCCAGAGACCCCTTGACTCGAGAAACGACACAATCGAACGGTGGAACCCCGCTTCGATGCACGCATGCGCATTCGACGCTTCGTGCTTCACCTGTTGGTAACACAGCCCTCGTTGAATCCTTCGGTAAGAATGAGTTTCGAGTCTCAACGCACCATGAACACCAACGAGTTGAGCAGTTCGGTCTGTAACACGTGTCAGTTCACGCTGCAAGAATTGTGGATGCACACGCGTACCTGTTGTCCTTCGTCGATGACCTCAAGGATGTCCGTGAACAACGTGTGCAAGTGCGTAGGGTGGACAATCGTGCGAACAAGCGAAGTTTCGAACGACGAGGTTTGCACACCACCCACGGTCCTGGCTGCAGTCGCCATATTGAGTGCATGTCGTCACATGCAACATGGGATGCATTGCTGCTATACCTGAGTTGCTACCGCAGAGGGCCAAGAGGAACGCATCCACAGGCCGCTCGGCGGGCGAAGTCATGACCTCGCTTGGAAAACAGTCAATCGGAATTGTCATCCTCTTTTCCACCAATTGTATGGTGTTATTCTGCCACACGTGAATCTGATTGGACATTGTTTGCACCAGGTCGGGCAAGCGCATGGCCGGATCTGACCTGGAGCGTGCGAGATGGAAGGAGGAAGTGAACACGGTCAAGCAGAAGGGTGTTAGTTGGTTCATTTGCTAGCCCTTGGGCTCGAATACAGTGGTGAGTAGCTGGGAATACATCGTGGCAACGAATGGGTTGAGTGCATGGACGAATTCCTTGGTCGAGTCAAACGATTCCAACCGCTTGAGCAGGACGATCGTGTTGTACTTGACGGAGATAGATCGATGGAAGAGACCTTGAGCGACAACGTGGAGGCCTCCTACACATATGACGTCAAGATGGACGCCTGGTGTCACTTTCAAGATGTACCTTTGGACCGAGGTATGTAGCTCAGCAGTTCCTTGAACTCGTCTTCAGTGTTAAGCAGCGTGACAAAGTCGACGTAAATGCGTTCGACCTGTGCGTCATCCGGCACTTTTTCGTGCATGAGCGTTCGCAAGTGGCGTTTCAAGTCGGTGCCGCGGGCCTTGGCATCGAAAGCGGGCGTGGTTGGCAGAGCTTGGTCTCGGGCTTTCACATATCGCTCAAAGTTTTCCGTTCGAGCCCACTTGGTGATACGCTTGTTGTTCAGCGCCGTTCGCTTGCCTTGGGCGTCCTGGTCAACAAAGCTCGCTTCCCCCATCGCAATGTCCACGATATTCTACTCTCGTCGTCACGTGCCAATCGATCACACATGACCATCTCCACCTGACGCGTGTATTCCTCAAACATGCAACGAACCCACGACTCACTGAAGCCCGCTTCGATGCCATCCATCACCTACATGTCCATTAAGCGGTGGGATCATTCGATGGAGCCGAATCCAAAGAACAACGAACTTCCGCGATGAAATCGTGGTCGATCGACTCGGCGTCGTCCTTCTCCGGGGGCACCGACGCCAGGATCTCGCCTGTCGCCAAGTCGCAGTGCACATCCCACCACTCCTTTCGACCTTTGAACATTGGGTTTGTCACGCCCGCAATGTACCTACCCGTCGTCGACCGCATGTCCAGTCAACGACATAACGTTCGCAACGTGACGTGGAAGCGTACCCAGGTACTGACAAGAAAGCCAAGTCCGTCAAGTTTGCGTACGGGTGCTGGCGGTGAATGAGGCCAAGCAGCGGCGGACACAACAGCGCACTGGTCGAAAGCACGTAGTTGCAGACCTTGCCTGGGTGAATGCTATGACGAGGTGCGTCCACGGATTGGGGCAGCTTACCTGCAGGAAGACCGTACCCCAGCATGATGATCCGACTGCCTGTGAGGACCGCGTTGTAGATTTGCATGGTTTGGTCGCCAAACTTGGCAATCAGGTCGATGAGCGACCCTTCTTCGTGTTGATCTTGCGTGTTGCAGAGCTTGATTTTGAGAGGGATCGACTCGTTTCCCCAACTCGCGTGGGTCGTGTATACGAGCGACCTACGCAAGCACTTGGGAGCGATCCTCTTGTGATGACACGTGCACCACCACGCACTCGTCCGAGGTGTGCACGGCTCCGCCAAGTGGCTTGGCGCACATGGTTCGCTTGAGCAGGCGCACTTCGACTTCGGACTGTTGAAGGTTTGTGACTCCGGACACGTCGACAGCGTTGATGACGTCGTAGAGAGATTGCAATACGTCAGTGGCTGATGCCGCCGATTCGTTAGACCCCAGAGCAAACAACTTGTCGATCGCGATGGTCAGAATGTCCTTGAATGCAATGCAGAACTAGCCAAATCGTCGACACAAAACGGTTATCTCGTGGGTCGGGCATGTACGTGATGGTCGGAGCAAATGGCGACGGCTTTCACGCGCGCACCACGACGGACCGTTGCGTCGTGCAGCGTCTTCACCACGCTCAAGCAGTACTTGACCGTCGAGTCCTTGTGGATGAAGAACACAGTGTAGTCTTGCTCGCGGTTATGGACGCCTTCGGGGAGCATCATGTCGGCAAAGAACTCGGGCGTGCGGAGCACCGTCTTGTCGAGTTCATCCGGCGCGGTGGGGAAGCTTGCACGCAACGTGCTGCCCTTGTCGATGTCTACTGCATGGCTGACGTCCCAGTTTCCTCCGTCGCGTCCCCAACCACGTACCGAACTCGGCGTACAACACTTCCGACGCAATCATCGTGATCTTGAACGAGTCGGCGGTGCCAGGATGAAAACGTGGATATGGATCCTAATTAGGAAATGTGCGCGGTTTCCATGAACAGAACGTTTGTTTCAGCGGCCTCGCCGTCTGCACCGCTCGTGGCTTCATTGAGGTGTGCATCTCACTTCGCCACAGCGTTCTCTGGGCTAGAACGCGGGAAGCGCCAAGTGCCATCCTGGTCACTTTTAGATATCTTCGTGTCTTCGCATTCTACCATGGCGACGGTAGAGTCGTGGCATCTTCACCTCAGCAACGTTGTCGTGCTCAGACCGACCAAAACGCGAACTTTGGAAATGGACGGAGCGATTGCACACGATGGAAGCTGCAGTTGGTTGCATTATCTAGCCCATAGTCGTCGCTTGTCCACAGAGGCCTCAGATCGATGATCGAAGCGATGAATGAGCTTTCCTTGGATCGACAGAGCTCGTCGAGTCAAGTACGAGCTATCCATACCGACTGTGGACATTACCAGCCTCATTGTACATCCCGATACCAAATCGGACGTACCGACTGTGGTCTTTGTTGTCGAGCAAGAAGAGCGTCGAGTAGGCGGCGGCATGATCAAAACTCGGTCAAAAGTGATCTCGTTTTGAAGATCGTACCTGTAGCCACAGCTAAAGTGTGCTGAGCTATGCTTGCTTCGACAAGATGTTCGGTCATTCATTCCAAGGGGGACTCCACACGGTCGAAGCAGGTGGAACCTGGTCATCGACCAAGGGCCCGGGGCTCCAAGTCACGCGCTGTTTTTCTCTGGTCTTTCAATCCGAAAAAGTTCCCGTGTCGGGTGGAATATGCGCGTGCGTGCACGACGTGTACGACAAAGTGGCCGAAGACAACGACTACGATGGCGCAGAAGTGCCTGCTCATCCATGGAGAGGCAAGAGCGGGTAATCGGTGGCAATTTCGTGCACTTCCAACGCTTGGAAGGGCATGAGATGGAGGTGTTGACCCCATGTGGCAGCAGGTGTCACCTGGCGAGGCGGTGGGCTTCACTACAATGGCCGGTATATCCGATGCTGCCTCCACTGCGGCCGAACAGGTCGAGTCTGCTGAAATTGATCACGGTTCATGTCGGAAGGCTGCATGACCCGAGTCCAGCAGTACCTTCAAACGGGTGGCTCCATCTGTGGCTTTATATTTGTGGGAGGTTCGACCCACCCTCGAGGTAGCACAGACGACTCAGTGACAGGTCCAGCGGTGTAGACATCCAATTCCACCGTAAGCGCAAGTTTGAAGGAATCGAAGAGGGTATTGGCATGATCTGACAAGATCGGTAGGATGAAGAAAGGCAAGTCGGTTGCCCTAGCAGCACCGACAGCACACACAGCTTACGTGATGGTAGATGTCTACCAGTGGATCCTGCTGTACAGCCCGACGTGGTCGACGCTTTCGACACCACACGCGGTGGCGGGGAAGACGGAACAGTGAGACGTCCTCGTGGACGATGCGAGGGATGATCCAACAACGTTGGAGGCGTTCGCAGAGATATTCCACGCCGCTGGTGAGACGAATCCGCACAGCGCCTCTCACGTCGTCGGATGGACTGGTGGAAGGAATCCTTGCCAGTTGGATCGTTCCATACGCATGGGAAGCCATGCCCCTCTTGCAAGGAACAGCTGACCGCTGCGCGAATGGACCCATGCAATTCAACGTCCACAGTGGCCAGCGCCGAATCCCCAGCAGAATGCAGGCATGCAGCGCATCTCAGCAGTGTTGTCGCATGTACCTGTGGCATGCTACTCGCATGGACGTTGCATGGAAGCCGCCGCCCAGTGGCTTGATCCAACTCAAGGCAGTAGAAGGTGGTGCAAAGCCAAGATCAATGGAGACTCGGCCCTGCATCCTCATGCCAACCTGAATGTTGAAGAACGATGGCGCCACGAGAAGTCGAGATGATGACAGCAGAGTGTAATGGAGGCCATCATGGCTAGTGGTACATGAATAAATAAGGTTGCCGTCAAGGTCTAAAAGGACGGCATGGGGAACTCGCGAGATGCACGCAAGAGCAATGCTTCCAGCGGCGTTGGTTTGGTGGGACTGATGGGAGACCGATCGACGTCGGCTTCTGCAGTTCCGACAAACTCTACTTTGTCTGCAAACGAAACACGGCCCCGCTTGACTTTCTTGGACTCAACGGGGACAATGCACTGGGCGCCGATCATGGCGTAGTCCAGGTTGAGCTTTTGGTACTTGATGTGGAGGCGCTTGAAGTACATGTCGGCGGCGCGCATGTATGGTAGCGCATCTTGGAGCTTGTCTTCGTTCCATAATGCAGAGGCTTTGACTTTGGCAAGCTGCATCTGCTTCCAGAATGCAGCAATGTCATCCAAAGTGATCTCGTAGCACGCGTTCATGTTCACGTCGGCGTCGTGGACGGATATTGCGCGATGCTTCGACTCCGTCCAAAGCGCATCGGGTGTCGAAGACAGCCGACGGTCGTGGATGTTCTTCATCGTCATGAGTTTGTCAATGCGGTCGTAGGCCGAATGGAGGAATCGCGTGCACGTGGGCTCGTCCTGGATGCCAAACACAAACAGGAGCGCCAACTCGTTGGCGATCGAGACCAAGTTGCGCTCGAGGACCTGCACATTCATGTCGGTCATGTGAGCTTCAACGACAAGGCATTTCATCTTGAGGGTCAGCGAGAGCGCTTCCAAGCTGTTCGTGTCACCAGCGCGGCGGCGTTTGAGCGACACAGAACTCGCGAGATTCTTCGTGCTACACACAGCAGCGACTGTCGAGACGTGCGTGCTGCTGTGTTGGTCGACCACAGACAGCATTTGACGCATGCACGTGGAATTCGCTTGTGGGCGCCGTCATCCATTGTGTGTCATTGACGTCTCGGAGCGGTTCAGGAACATCCAGATATTGCCGCCCTGGGCCTTGCTTTGCCCCATTTCCATACAAATGCCCATATAAAATCTGCAAAGTGCGATTTCTCTCGCACTTTACCGACCTGTCGCGGGACATCCGGTGTCCCGACAATGGGTAGGCGAACTGGGCGTAGGTCGCCGCCGCCTCCGGATCGTTTCGGCTCTGACTCGTCTCGATGTGCCAGTAATGGACTCATGCGGCTGTGTGTATCCGAGGGAATCGAGTGGTTGAAACAACCGACGACATCTCTGCCTGACCTCGTCCCCTTCCTTCGTGTAGCCAAGTCGACCACCCCGAGTCGAACCGCCACCAAGCAGCTCAGTCTACGACGACTACTTCGAGCGCACCGCCGACGAGCACGCGTCGACCGAGGCCGTTCTCATGCCGTATATACTACGCCGAGTTGTATATCTGAAGCAGTAACTATTCGCGGCGACAATGGGATAGCAGGAAGCCGCAATACAACATGGTGCTGGATGTACCACGACACGCGGTTTGATGGAACGAAGGACCAAGCAAAGAAGACGTATCCAGTGGGGGGTGCGTGTGCAGTGGAGCGTGTTCCGCCAGCCAACCCGCCGACAAACCACTTTAAGCCACATCGCCAAGGGCACATGGACTGCCACCGACGTCCACTACAAACACTGGCTCTGCTATAGATTGGAATGCGAGAAATCCTGCATGTGGTGTTGTATGCCATGTGTGACATGGTGTGGAGATGATCAGGTTTGCAAAACCAAGACATGAACCACGCGACCAGGTCCAAGCGAAAAGCCTCGTGTCCAGGTGTAGGCGGCATCGTTTCAGCCGACCTGCCAAGAGAAACGGCGACGCGATGAGTTACAAGCGGGCGGGGGGGGGCGTTAGACGTGGAACGGGCGCACCCGATCGCATGCTTTATGAGAAAGAGGACGCAACCTACAGAGTTCACGGGCAGCGCATTGCAAGACTTGTTCGATTGAATCGCGGCATGGCTTCTACGTTGTCTTATAAACAATCAGCACACGATGGAGGGGCCTGTGCATGTTGGGCATTTTTGGAGCTGTGCGGTAAAAGACAACAAAGCACGCACACTCTTCAGAACGAACTGCATGTGGTACGCGGTCGATTCGAATGGGGGCACAGCAGAGGATGGCTTGTTGAACCGACGAAAGGTTGACTGGGTCGAGAAGGTCTCTAAGGGAGATTTCGTGGTGCAGGGCCAACGCACCACTCAATAAAAACACAGGCGCCGCCTGCTCCTCGCAGTGGTGCCGTTTGAATCGTCCTGTCGGCTGGATTTCATCGGCGACTTCTGGCATGAAGTGCCGCATGTTCCGACTCATCTAGGTCGACGGAGAGCCAGCGCAATAGTCTATCCGTCTTGCAAGTACAAGACCATCATTCCGTTCGCCGCGGAAGCACAATCGTTCTCCTGACGTTGTTCTGTAGTCCCAGCAAGATTTGGGACAGGGTGCGGTCTCGTGGCGAGGTGCCTTTGCCACCAAAGTGACTCTACTGGAACAAAGGACAGTAGCCGTTGTTGCATTGTGCACATTGTACTGATTTAAATGGAAGCTGCCCTACGGCAACGGGGAGCTGTAAGCTGTCCCGGGACGGAATGAAGGTCTATGTACTGATGAGACGGAAACGGCCTGAAATTGCCCGAAAGTGTAGTTCATTTTCTCCAAACATAGCTACACTTTCATCTTCCACAACTTGAGCTTGAACCCAAACACTTCCGACAGGGCCGAGGAGAACGCGGACAGCACGACGACGCGCGTGACGTTGTACAAGAGCGGATTCATCGTGAGGCCAGAGATCTTGTTTGGCGAATTGAGTTCCTATGGACGGTGAGGCAAGAGGCGCCTGTGCGTCCACGAGAGATACCTTGAGCAGCTTGCTCGCAAGTTTGAGCACGTTGTTGGAAATGAGCAACTTCTCCTTCTTCTCGGGGGTCACGAGCAACTTGAGATACACGTTCATTTGTTCGGTCAAGAGGAGCGACGTGTTTTGATACTTGCGATTGATGTTGGACCCAAGCATCATGAAGCGCAGCAAAAACACACTACGTCTGCGTGAGGAACACCACGAAAACCACGACGCCCACCTCGAAAGCAAGCACCACACAGTCACTTCTGTGTGCAGCACGGTCGACAGCTGCGACGATGTGTTGGGGATGGTTTCCGACACCGCTTGGACCCCCATGACGGCCAAGAAGAGCAGCACAATGAGAAAACTGGTCGACACGATCTCATCGGCGGCGCGCTGCCGTCCTTGCCGCTTGAGCCACGACCTCCCACCGCGTAAACTCAGCCACGCTTTGATGTTGACAACGTTCTTCAGGCGAAAATGAGGCAAGTGCGACGCCTTGGACCGCCGCGACGACGTCAGGGCGGTGAAGCACTTGGCGTACAGAAATCGTCGGTGGTACGTAACTTCGGCATCCGCGAGCGCCGAAAAGATGACGCTCCCCATGATGTACGTTGCCAACGTACACGAGATCGACAGGAGAGACTCCAAGCACAAGTGATCGCGAACTGCCTGGGTCACGGCGGCAAGTGGAAGCCGTGACGTTTTCAACATCAAGAGAGGGACCGCCTGGTTCGACAAGTTAGGCCACAGGCAGCATGGCTCGACTGACCAACCTCGTACAACACGTAAGGGTCGTAGATGTTGATGTTTTGGTCGGTAAAGCGCTGCAGCACGCGAAAGAGCAGTGGAACGAGCGCCACCAAACACCCACTCAGCTTTGCGACTGTGCGATACAAGTGTCGCGGTGGCTGCGATTTCACCTACCCAAGACGACTTCATTCAGGCGTCCCACAGCACACCAACTCGATCCATGTAGAGACTACCTTGAGCAGGATGTGGTTGCGCAGCTCCGTGATCGACATGGCTTCTTTCACGACCTGATTGCCTTTCCACACGCAAACTTTGACGCGGCGATGAGTGATGTGGTCAGCACCGAACGAGGATTCGCTCAACCTTCGGGCGCCGTGCCGTCGACTTCGCTACAAAATGTTGAAAGGGATGCTATCGAGGATAGCAGTGTCGTTACCGTAAATTGACTCGGCAAGTCGTCGTGCTCGTCCAGAGCTTTTGGCACCTCATCGTCCGACGACGACGATGCCCCGTCGTCGCTGTCACTGTCGCCACTTTCCCCAGACGAACCTTCCGACTCCAACAACGATGGATCATTCGTTGATCCGTCCACAACAGACACATGCTCGCGCGATGTTTTTCCTTTGCTCCCGGCCTGTGGCGTTGACACAGGCGAATGGAGGTTGATGGCTTGCAAATGCCCGTTCAAGCTCATGCTGCCTTCGGGATCGGCGGACAGCACGATCGACGATACACGACCGTATCCGCACGCGGTTAGAATGAGAAGCACGACAGGAGTCCATATTTCGAACGCTGTGAGTGGGCCTGGTTCATTGCGGTCGTCGGCGAGATACAAGGCGGCTGCAACAACGTGCACCACGTACACCACCGTCGCTCCAGCGTAGAAGAGTGGGTCCTACTGGCGCGGTGAGGTGGAGATAACGAATTGCAACATCGTCGTGCCTTCTCTCGCCAGTACCGAGTAAAGACCGGAAACAAGATCGCGCGGTAAAAGCCCTGTCGTACAAGCTCCTTGTTGTACTTGCTGGGCTTCGTGTTGAAAAACGCTGAGCTACGTACATCACGGCGTTTCGTCAGCGCATGGAGGTGCTATATGCATGAACTCACCCTTTGATCACGTCAAAGTCGATGAATTGCATTTGGGGCACATCGTGTTGCTTCTTCCACCCCTTCTTCTCCAACGACGATTGTCGAGTCGGTGACTCTCGCTTTTCACCTTTTCGAGACCGATGATGGTGGTTGTGTGCCTTCAATGGCGACGACGGCGGGGATATCTCGTCACCGACCGCGTCCATTGCTTGCATTCGCCGTCGGCTGGCCGCGTTGGACGTGCACCCGTTTGATACTAAATCTTGGGAATTTCATCCAGTCCACTGCTGGGGTGGGATATGTCGTATCCGGATGGTTGACCGACCGCCAACAGTCACAAACACCTATCGGTGTGGGCCTGTCTCTGCCATAGCAGGTTCTGGTCGTTGTGAGTGCTTGACACCCTTCACGAGCGCCAGTTGCTGTGCCCTCGGCACTTGCAACGCATGAGCCTCACGTGGCGGCCCCGAACGACCGACGGGGCAACGCCCACCGTCACGACGGTTTCAACAACGCCTGCACATATATGTTTCCCAGAATCATCCGTACCATGTTACTTCGAGTACATAGCGTTTTAAAAGTGCAGAACAATCGTACTAGAATTTTCAAGATTTAGAAGTCAACTTCGGCACGTCTGTAAATTGAGGTGATT